>NC_050173.1:36756636-37095802 GCF_008315115.2 Sander lucioperca
CGATTAAAACATTTAATCTAATTAATTACATACTCTGTGATTAATTAATCAAAATTAATCGCATACATAATTAACGGTGCCTGAACCGATACTTTTTAAGAAAGTTAGAAAAAAAAAGAAAAAAAAAGGGTACTAAACAGTTGGCGACATAAAAGAATGGCTTGTTTATTGCTAAGGCCATATGGTCAAAATGAAATGATTTAATAATAATGTAATCACTATAACAATAACTTATTTCACTAGTAAATTGCTGTTGAACGACAAAAACAACCACCAGATAGGAAAAGGACATTTAACAATAACTTTGAATGCACCACGAGGCTACCGTTTAGCGTTAGCTGTCAGCATTTTAACCGTGTTTAATCCAGCTGCTAGCTAGCGGTAGGCTAACGTTAGCTGCTGTCGAGTATAGTGTTAACTAGCGTCACGTGCAGCGGTGTTTGTGTTACCTGTATCGTCTGTTTCAGAGCATCAGAGAGAAGTGCAGACATATCAGTGGCACCAGATTTCGGTAGCCAACCCTATTCAGGAAGAAGATTTTTACAAGTAAATGCTCCAATCAATGATCCAGGCAGCGCATTCTCGTCTCCCTCCTTCATTTTACAGTCCAATGGTGGCTAGAACGGCTCCGGGTCAAACGTCAATATGGAATGGATTAATCTGCGTTATTTTTTTTAACGCGTTATTTTTTCTCCGATTAATTAATCAAAATGAACGCATTATTTTGACATCCCTAGTTATTAATACAACTGCCAAACTTACTGAGAATTTCCTTTGGCTGTTCTCATTGTTTTGGATATTTGTGTGGTTCCCAATGGTTTTTACCAATAGGATAGATTAGTTTCTAGTTTCAAATAATCAAGGGTAGAAAACACATTGGCTTTATGTCATAAAGCAGTCCCTCCAGGATTTCGCGTTGTCGCGATCGTGCCAATTCACGCGAATTCAACCAATCACCGCCAATTTGGTGCGACTCCCAATTTTGACCAATCACCGCAACTTTTCCGCACATTTGACCAATAACCTGAAGTTTCCTGCGACTTCAACCAATCACAGCAGTCTCACATGCACTCTAAGAGCCAATGACCAATCAGGAGTGAGAACGGGTTGATCATTTCCTTGTTTTTGATATGAAGACGAGACGTGTGTGTGACTCATTTACCAACAAACATACAGCGAAAGACCGTGCAAAACATTTCAGACCGTCCGATACATTTTAACATCAATGTAGACTTTAACGATTTAAAAGTCGCTGAAGTTGCTGCCGTTTCCATCCTGGCTGTCGACTCTCTGCAGTGGGTGGGGCTACTGCTCCGTACCCCCCGCGACTGACACTTGCACACACACAAACACACACACAGACACACACACAAACAACACACACACGGTGGATGCAGGAGAAAAAGGAGATGAGACGACACGATGACCTAAATTGAGGACAGCTACGCTCGTTATTGTAAGTGCAATGATAAGTTAAAGTCAGTACTTTATCACACCGTATGAATGTGTGTCCCAGCCCAGGCCAGCATAGGAAAATAACTAACAATGTAAAGATCAACAAGCCACTGACACATATGTTCAAATTTGATTGATTCAATAAATTATAATTTTTTGTCTTAAATCCACCAGCCATTTTCATATTATACCAATATTATTATTATTATTATATTATATTATTATTATTATTTTATTATTATATTTTATTATTATAAAATATTATATGCTGTGGACGAAGTTCACACAGCGATACAGTGGTAAGAGCAAATTACATTTAACCATGTAACAGTTAACTTCAGTTAATATTGCATGTGGTGTTTTCTTTTTCAGGGTGCAAATGTTCCACCAAAACAGGTTCCTTCCCGAGACCATTTTGCAAAGGCACCGTCACTGCGTCGGAAGCTTAGCGCCACTCAAGACGATTGTGATTACAACCAAAAGGTTTTTTTTTCTCCTATCATGGAATGTTTGTGTGCTGCAGACTTTACTCCACAGCGCTGTGGAGATTGGTCTGGCAATGCTAGACTAACCTGCTAACAACTAATGACTCTAGCTAAGCTAACATATTGAATTGCATTGTCCCAGACGAAGGCTAGGCAGCAAAGATTTAAAACATGGACAGTAGTAGCACATTAAATCTTGTATGACAGCGAACATGTGGTGTCACATAAAAGAAAATGTGAGGATTATTTTTTGGGCTTTATTTGTCAGGACAGCTAGGTGAGAGGGGGAAGACATGCAGGAAATCGTAACAGGTCAGATTTGAACCCTGGACCTCTGCGTCAAAGCATAAACCACCAAGTATATGTGCACCTGCTCTACCCACTGAGCCAACCCGGCCACAAGTGTGTCACATAAAATTTAATAAATGCAAAGCAATAAATCATAATTCAAAAACTCAAGATGCCTGCAATAGAATTAGGCAAACATTTACTCATATGAAATTGTGTCAATACAGGATTTAATATATACATCAGCTGCAGGGGAAAACAAAAATAGACTACACACCTGTGAATCATCTGTTTGTGATAATGTTCTCACAAAATCACATGATGTATTTTCTATCTAAAACCTCTATCAAACTTGATATATAACTAACAGCCATCACCAAATTGCACACTGAAACTTAAGTACTTCAACAACAATTACCTTTGTATTGATCTGCAAGGCACTGATCATAAAGCCTGACAAACTGTTGCACTTCACATTATACCAGCCATAAATATGCTGTGTTTACGGCTGTTTTAATGCTATTAAGCCAGTTTGGGTGCTTAATGACACAGCAGTTTACTTTAGATGTATGCATCTGGGTAATCTCATCTGAAAAGGAAGTTTACCTCGTGGGATGTTGAACATTTTCCACCTTTCACTTTTGATGGTGCTTGTATGCCATTTCAAAATAATATCTACAGCTTAGAGAAGAGTCCCGCACACTGACCATTACACAAGCAATAATTTATTTAGAAAAATACAACGTTTGATCTGCTACTCTTGATCATATCCTACGCACCTGCCTGACAAAAAGAGGTGTGCAAAAAAGCTTTCTTACGTTGCAAAATAATATCTACAAAAATGCAATTTAATTAATGTAAAATATACAAGTATATTTGCTATGTTAAACACTGGCATAGTCGTTCAGTTATGCTGTAAAAAGATGACACCTGTGTTGTGTGAGGAGAAAAAAAGCAGCCCCTGAATGCAACAACACACTGGAAACAAATGATGATGTCCGGCAGCATTTGTGTACGGCCAGATATGATTTTGTCTCCAGCAACTCCAACACTGACAATCAATCACACTGTGTGTAATGGTCAATGGTCAATTGTGGATCACAAATATTAATATGGGGTTCCTTTATAGAAGTGTCTGGAGCTCATGAACCAAACAACGTTTGATTAAACTAAATAACCTTTGATCATGTGTTGCTGTAATGTTTGTAAATACAATTAGTATTCCAAATATGTTTCTGCCACAGTGCAGACTTTGATTGCGAGTATAATCACACTGATATCATGCAGTGTTTACTCTGCCTGACTTTAATTTTTGCCTTAATTGCATCATAACATTTCAGAAAAACATATTGATTCTGAGGGTGAAGGTCGAACAACCTAATATATATATATATATATGTATGGATACAATGACATTAGCATCCTAATTCAATCCTCCTACCTTGTTGAGTTTGCATTTACCGTGAGACTCTGCAGTACCAGAGGAAGCCAGACAGGTAAGTGGAGACACAGATGAAGGAGAGAGGAGGGGGGGATTTTTGGAAGGAGTCAGACAAGGTAGGAGAGTGGTGAGGAGATATGACCGAGGGATATATAGCTGCACAAATCAGCTCTGAGTTGATGCTGTGACACTGGAGAACTTCAGAATGAGAATTAACACAAAATTAGCACATATTATCATAATCCTTTCCTTTCTTCTATTTTTTATGATGTCTGTCTGGGTCTCTCGTTTCTCATATACTCTCCTTGTTACTCCAATCCAGTGTCATTGGGAGTCTTTGCTTCCACAGTGAACTATAGCTAAAAAAGCAACAACTCTAAATCCACTGAATTGTTTCGCTGCACATCCGATAACAGCTATATGGAATTAGTGATTTAGAGATAAAAAAAAACTATGTGTAATATATATATATATATATATACACACACACACACACACACACACACACACACAGATCTTTGTGGGGACCCATCATTGACATAATGAATTCTCTAGCCCCTTACCCTAACCTTAACTATCACAACTAAATGCCTAACCCTTACCCTCACCCTAACCATAACCTAATTCTATCCCTAATCCTACAACCAAGTCTTAACCCTCAAACAGTCCTTTAAAGTTGTGGGGTCCAGCATTTTGGCCCCACAAAGCTGTCCGGACCCCACAGGTATACTGTATTCCCGGTTTTTGGACCCCACAAATATAGTTAAACAAGAACACACACACACACACACAAACACACACACACACACACACACACACACACACACACACACACACACACACAAGAGAGAAGAAGCCAAGGAGGAGATGAGGATTATAAAAGAGTGACTGAGGCTGTTGCTTTGCTCTGAGGTGAGTCATAGGCACTTATATAGTAACTGTCCCAATACAGTCATAAACTGCACTGATAAATACCTGAAACAAGATTGGATTACTGATGGAGAAATGGGGATTGTGCTAGGCCATGTGTATCCTGCAATATGTCTAAATACTTAAGTAGGGCTGGGTATCACTTGGTAACTTTCAATACTAATGCTCACATGATACAAATACAACAGCAATACTTTTTAGCCACGTTTATATCGTGCTCTCAGGATGTTCATGCCAGTCAGTCGGTCGCTCCACCACTTTGGTCCAGACTGAAATATCTCAACGACTGTCAGGTTTTCATGACATTTTGTACATAAATGCATGATCCCCTGAGGATGAATCCTACTGACTATGCTGATCCTTTGACTTGTCCTTTAGCACCACAGTGAGGTTGACATTAGTTGTTTTGAGGGAAATGTGTTTACAACTATTGGATAAATTGCCATGAAATTTGGTTACAGACATTAATGCCCTCCTCAGGATGAATTGTAATAACTCTGGTGATCCCTTAGCTTTGGATCTAGTGCCATCATCAGTTGAAATATTCAATTGTCCAATACTTTGGTTTATAAATATATACCTGCTAAACGTATTACATTTCCATCTGTCTCAGCTTTATTTTGTGTTGAGTGCTAATTAGCTAATGATAGCATGTTAATATGTTAAACTAAGGTGGTGAATATGATAAACAATGTGGTGGTCAAAGAACTGAGCCATGTTAGTAGCCTTACAGAGCCATTAGCATGGTAATCTTGTTTTGAGGTTAACTATAAAATTATATTCTACAAGTTTTGTTTTCCTACAAGATGGTCTTAATACTGCTATATGCTCATTTCAAAGCCTAATAATCAGAATACAATATCATATATTCTGTATTTACATATGTTGTAAATTAGCTATAAAAAAGTAAATGTGGGGGGAAAAAATACTGGAATCTGCACCTGCCATACATTTCTAAAATCCCCGAATTCCCAGAAAAAAACACAGATGACATGACCTCAGTGTCCTCAGTAGGAACGTCTTCCTCGGCTACGGACATACTGTATGCAATACAATACGTAAAAATGCATTACAGCAGCATACCCATTAAGAATAATACCTAACTTATATTCAATATGCCATTAAACAAGAGTAGTACATTACTTGCTGTTTCTTTCTCTACCCTGAAATCGATATCCATTTCTAGAAATGGAATGCAGGGGGGATTGAAGTGCTCAATACAAGCAATGATGCCAGACTCTGGGTCAGATTTGATCTTAGCCTTGACATTTAGAAATACAGTCACACACAGACAGAGACATAAAGGCATATCAGTGTTTTGAGGTCTGACAAAGACTAAAAGACCTACTGTACATTTTCTATCACACCTTCTCTCTCCATCCCGCCCCTCTCAGCTACTACTGGCGGGTAACAACGTCATGCTCCTGCTGCCTGGCAACGCCTCTTCACTGGAAGATGAAAAGTGCTTCATTGTTTTTCTGTCATTCAGAGCAGCTGTCTCAAGGTCCCTGCCTCGAAGGGAGAGAGGACACCTTTGTTTTGTTTCTTTATGTGTGTTTGTGTGAGCCTGTATGTCAGACAAGGCGGCATGTACCGACTGAAACAAACATGTTAGACCCTTGGGCATTGAAAGGATGCAGTGTATCTAAGGTATCCATTAAAGCGCACAATCGGTCCCACGGCTCACTATGTCTCTTAAACTTTTTGGAGATTTTGAGACATTTCTTTAATTCACTAACTTTTAAGTCACTGAGAAAGTGTAAGACAGGAACGTAGAAAAGGACAGACAGACACATTGAGGAGGAGATGAATACCCAGTGGGAAAAAGTCGATCACTGTCACAATTTAAGTGTCCAATCACGTAACACTACCTCACTCATGTCCTGCTTAGCTCCATCTTGGCTGCAGATCAATAAAATGCCACCTATCACCAGAAGCATGGTCTCTCATACTAACCCAGGAGACAGTGTGTCTTTAGCTGTGTGTGTCCCACTCACACACAATGTTCTCATCCGCTTCCTACTCTTTACACTTCAGAGCCTTCGCCGAGGCTCACAGTTGACCCTGTGTTCTTACGGTAATGACTGTCCTATCAAATCAGAGAAAGGCCTATTCAGCCCTATTAAAACACACAAACAGCACATATTATGCACGCACACACACACACACACACACACACACACACACACAAACCAAAAAGTAGAGGTGCATCGAGGCATGCATACACACACACGTAACCTGACAAAAGCAGGACAGTAGTGAGGGCAGAGACACTTTTGTAAGCAATTGCACCATCGGGATCAGAGCAGATAAAACGAAGTCCGGGGAAAAGAAATTAAACCGCCACTCCATTTTAAACCTTTAATATAAAGAGCCACATGCCTGCCTTTGATTCTCAATGCCTGCAAATTGGAGAGATGGTGAGGATGCACCTTATCTTCACTCGGCACCCTGTCACTCTTTTGTGCTCAATTCAGTTGGCCACAGAAATAAACTGGTGTCTCTGGTAATGGTGCTCAGTGTCTGACTCTTTCACCCCCATTTAAAGGAGCATTATTACTCATGTGGTATGGGTTGGAAGGAGAGAAAACAGTATGGCATTTGTTGATTATAGTTACCACTCTGTGTGGAATTTTAGGCAAATGTGTGATCAAAATACCTAAAAAATTGAGATTAACATGTTTATGATGAATTTGGGATCAATAAAGCAATTGTGCAAAGTCTGAAAGACATCTTTTTTTTAAACTGGTTGTAAAATATCTTCCTAAAGCTCATTTTGTAAATACTGTTGGCTGATTTATGGGAAGGTGTGTTATCAGAGCGCAACAGAAAAACCTCAGAGAAGTGCAGCCATGTGTACAAATCATGGAAAATTAATGTTGTCATGCCTTGTGTTATGCTCAAGCTGCACAAGTGCACCTGCCAAAGATGTTTTGACCGTTTACTTGCTCCAACATCTCACATTTGCTCTTAATGTCAAATAATTAATTACAACTAACCCACGCTGATAAAATGGCAGGATTTCTACCAAACCACACAAATATAAGCAGCGACCTTACACACCAAAACAGACTTTCTATCTGTATTACAAACATAACTGCAGGACCTTTAAATGGTTACGGCACATGGTGTCATGATTAAATGTCATTGTTTTTGCTCTTGCAATCTGAGTTAATTGACTGAAACGTTTCACCAGAATATTTTAATTTATGCTAAGAGAGCTAATTACAAAAGTGGGAAAAAGCTTTAACACCAAAAATGATTAATAAGATTTATAATAGCTTTTCTCCCCTAAAATCTGATAGTATTTTGTATAAGATTAAAGCTCTATAGTGATTGTTTGCTTCATTTCACTAAACTGAATCACAGAAGCAAAACATGCTGTATTGGCTTGTAACAGTATAGATCTACAATATCAGTGGTTGAGGAGTAATTTTAGCCTAAATGGACTCATAGGCTTGGATGATTAAGGGTTTAAGCAAATGATTGATGGCGTGTTCTGCTGCCTTTGATATCTGAGAAAAGAGGCACTTTTATAGGAAAATCTCTGTGGAAGACTTGGATTCTGAACACACTGTTTTTTACCTGGGGTTATAAAGATCAAAGTCAGAGGGTATCATCAAAACCTAAAGGAAAGTTCAGCTCTTATAATAAACTAAACATTTATTTTGGACTGTTATTCATGCCTGATCGTATATTTAGGCTAAAGGAAGCACTTAGTGAGTTAAGCTAAACCCTTAAGACCTGATTTAGATGAGATGTGACCACAGCGGGATGTTTGTTACTCTTTGAAGCATTAGCACATTGATCTATTACCATACAGAGAGGGAATTGTAGTATGTCTTCTGTTCTTACTTAGTGACAGTAGCAGTGTGTGTGCTTGCAGGCAGGCAGGGTGAACTTAAATAAACCCCAGACAAAATGCTCTGTGAACCAGAGACATATTGACCAAACTTGAAGGAATGATTTAAAAGTTAAATATTTTCATTAACATCTTTTGAAGAGAGAAAGCACTATAAACATTACTAGTTTTAATAAAAGATCTCTCAATGTAAATATTCCTTTTTTCAAGTGTGCAGAGACCAGACAACAATCCTGAACTTAGTGAAAAGACCGATAATGCCTCCTTCCCATTATGAAACGTAAAAGCTTTTCACTGATTTATGACAGCAGTTAGATGCAAAAGCCATTTTTTAGGCCGTCATCAGAAAGTAATGTTCTGAATAATGATATATGCTGCCGGCTTTACGATCTGCTTCATCTGAATCAGATAAATTGGGAATGAAATTGCACAAATCAAGATGATCACAGAGCATACTTGTGCCTCAGGCCCAGTTTATCAAACACCATGTTGTTGTAAGGGTCACTATTGCAGCCAAAAGTCATATGTTGGGTGGGTAAAACAATGGCCACACACACACACAAACAGCATTAAATCAGAATTTAAGATAGACAAGAACCAAAGCACAAGCAGTTAAAACTAAATAAATGAGCCTACGAGCCTACCAGAGCCAACAGCCTGAAACACACACACACACACACACACACACACACACACACACACACACACACACACACACACACACACGGCAGATGCAACATCTACCCCTTCATGTTTATACCTGCTTATCCTTTCAGGGTCGCAGAAATAGCGTCATAAAATCTGATTGCAGCCATTGAGTCATCATTCAAAAATATGCCTAATAAACAATAATGGGCAATACAGGGCATAAAGAATGAAAATAGCTTTCTTTGATGATTATAGAATACTGACATTATTTCTTTATAGTCCAATGGATTAGTTAGATGTCAACTAAGTATGGACAGTGTTCAGCCTCTGTGTCTCTGTGCTGATGGCCTGATGACAGTTTATATACGACTGACAGCTGAGAAGAGTCTTATTACAGCACAGCTTGTCACAGGTGGGATGATGAGAGCCTTAGGTGACCGTTCATCTTGGCAACCATCTCAATGGGGCAAGTGTCAAATGCTTCGACAAGTGATGGAAAGCCACCCCCCCTTGTTTCTCCATTAGATAACATTGAAAAAAACAATATACCTTCATAAAAAATATAGTATTTCATTTTGGTTGGTGTCAGAGAGCTGTCAAACAATGACAATATATTTATTTTGCATTATTTTACTATAGCCACGAGAGATCGCCGCCTAACAAGAAATGTAATTATGGGTCGTTATAAGCAACAAATAACAACTGACCTATACGAATGTTTTCTGGGTGGGGACGGTCTGTTTCACCGTGTGTGTGTGTGTGTGTGTGTGTGTGTGTGTGTGTGTGTGTGTGTGTGTGTTTGTATGTGTCTGTGTTCCAGGAAAAGCTCTGGGCAAAAAGATGACAGATGCTGAGAGTGTGGGTGTGAAGATGCTGAAATAAGTAAAGAGTTTGAATATATTTTTTCTGTCACTTAGTCACTCTCCGTGTGGGAGACTTGGTCCCTGTGTTGAAGCTGTCTGAAAAAACTTTGCGCAACCAAAGACACCAGACAGAAGTGTGACAGAAGTGCAGGCATAAGTGCAGTTCTCCGGTGTGACTTCTCAAATGGTACTCCCCTTACATGGTAATGCCGTTTGACTTCCACTCATCAGCTGGCTGGTTCACCACATAGCACACAGAGCTTAAAACCATGCTTAGACTGACAACAACTCTGTGTCAGTCTAAGGCACAGCAAGGGACTAAGGCCGGTTACACACTGGATGCGTCGCGCGAACGTGTCAGCCGCGTGGCGTGTCAGCCGCGTGGCGTGTCCGTTTATATTTCGGCTCCCATGTTAACAGGTTAGAGCTTACACACTGTCTGCGTGAGACGAGTTCCTGCTAGAAATAGAACCAACGCATATTTTTCACGCGAGACGCGAGTTGGAAGCGTTTCCAGGCAAAATAGAATAGGAAAAGATGTTTATATGTCATTTAGACACAAATGCATATTAATAAATGACATCTTGATGTTTGAAAGTCTCTAGGTTTTGACATCAATGTAGATATAAATGTAATAAAAAATTTCAGAGAAAAGATTTTCAAATATTGCACCTGTCATACAGAACGAAATATTCTGTAACATATTTTTGCAGTCAATACTACCGACGTTGTCTTGCTTTAATCAAATCAGTAGGCTATATATTTATGTTTAACAACTCTCTCCCCATACGTCGAACAAGCCTATATATAAAGGGTAGGATAGGCTACCATAGGGGCTTTCCGACCGGAGGGATTTTTGCAGTTCATAGAACTAAACGTTGCTAGAACACTTTTTTCGTTGTGTTCCAACAGGAAAAATTTGGGGATTTTTAAGTTCCTCTGGCCTCAGTAGCATACTTTTTTAGCTCCTACTTCAGAGCAGGGTCTTTTCCCTTTTCCTAGGTGTACTTGATTGGTCGAACTTATAAGTCACGCCCCACAATTTTCACCATCTTATTCATCATTAAATTCACTTCTGACAACATTTTAGGCGAGAAATCAACTATGTAGAGGCTAATGTGGCTAATTGCAAATTTTGTCCAACTGTGTGTCGGTAGTTCAGCGGCCGGTGCTGCCTGTGTTGCTGCCTCGCCGCCCGGCCTGCCTTCCTTCACAGACCCCGGCCTGCTGGGAGGTAGATGGAGCTCCGTCACGGCTGGCAGCCCACGGCACTCCATACCCGCGCAAAGTCACCGTTTTTTGGGTTAATGGACAACCAAACGCCACTGCCCTGACAGAGCTCCAGGGCCTGCAGCTCCTCTCTTCCTGCTAAATGGCCGCTGTGTGTGAGTGAGAGCGCGGTCAGCGAGCTTGTTACGCCCGCAATCTCTTACTGCAGGTTCCAGTTAATCTTATAATGGATATGTGTGTTGAGTTATTTAAACAAACGATCGGGAAAATAAACGCCTCTTGTCCGCGATTCTCATTGATAGAGCCTGCGGCTGGATGGAGCTCTATCAATGAGAGCTAGCTAGCCTCCTCCTAGACCTCTGAAACAAAACCCCTAATGTTCACAAAAAAGCATTAAATTGAAATCGGACACCATAGTTAGCTTTATAAGACCTTGGGGTAGATGTTCTATAAGTGGCATGACAAAATTCAAACTGTAAATATACGAAAATTATGCCGAAAGTGTAGCAACGATCTTTCCCATAGGATTAAATGGGACACATAGCCTAGCTAGCAGCTCCTCCTAAGGAGACCCCTACTGTTCACAAAAATGCATTAAATTGAAATTGGACACCATAATTAGCTTTATAAGACCTTGGGGTAGCTGTTTTATAAGTGACGTGACAAAATTCAAACTGTAAATATCCGAAAGTTATGCCGGCAGCTGGCAGCCAGCCAGCTCCGGAGCTCCGCGGAGCCCCGAGCCCCGGTCGTCCAATAACCGAGAAACGGTAACTTTCACTGGGTATGGAGTTTGCCGCTTTCTCGTCAGACTGTGTGGAGCTCCTAAAGTTGAGCAAAACATTACGTGAATTACTATGAGAATGGACGGAACTCGGAAAAGTGGACTGATGCGGAGGTGTACAGCCTCCTCCATGCTGCTTTGTTGTTGTTGTTGTATGTGGCGCTAAGGTCTAGTGACGATGCTATAAAGACGTGCCGTGCTTGCGTCACTCCCTTACCCCTCCTACCAGTCCCTATGGCCACTTGGCCAGTGGGAATGCAAATGGAAAAAAAGATTTTGGGGGAGAGTTGTTCTTAGAACTGCTTAGAAGTGTACTTTTCCTCTAAAAAGTACAAGTAGCCTACTATCCGGTCGGAAAGCACTGAATAACAACGTAGTGTGTGTTCTGAGTGACGGTCCAACATCAGATAGGCTATATAGGCTCTTTACAGTTACACAAAGTTGTTATAAACAGACAGCCCACTTACCCATTTTTCAGAGTTTGAATCTGTCGGCGCTATGTCCCGAGATCAGCCCTCCCTGTACCTAGCAGCAGGAGCAGCGCCGCGTCAGACACGCTTCTGGTGTGTAGGACAGAAAAATCCACGCAGCCGCCACGCTTCTGAGACGCAACAGAAACGCCACGCTCGCGCGATGCATCCAGTGTGTAACCGGCCAAAGAGTTGAGTTGAGCCAAGTGCAACTTTTACTATTGGCTCAACATGATGCAGCATCATCTGTTAAAGCACTGCATCAAATACAAGCCCCCAATAATGGTTCTAGACCTCTGAATTGCCACCCACATTTTCAGTTTATTCAGTGATTCAAACAGGCCTGATGTGGCCATTGTCGCCTCTTTTACCCGAGCTGGGAGAAACAATTGACCAATCAAAGCATAGTAAGTGGTAATTAGAATAGGCACGTCATCTTGCTTCATAGCTAGCTAGCTACATACATAGATACAATAATGAAAAGTAGTGACAAGAAACAAAAAGGATAGATTCAATTGACACAGCTGTACAAGTTGTTGTCAGTCAACTTACAGAAATAACAACCCTTCAATTGATATATTTCTTTGATCAATGTGAAAAATGTTAAATCCATATTTCAATAACAATGAATCAAATGACAATGTGAAAACAAAGTGGTCATTTGTATTGATAAACCTACAGAGAAATATCACACTACATCTTTATGGAGTTTCAGCTCATTGTTTAGCTGACGGCCCGCAACTTTCCTGTTTTGGTTCACTGTCACTGCTCTCATAGTCCCATTTTGCCACAGCAAGCAGCTGTTTTCAGTGGAAAAGCCCTAAAACCCTACTGGACACCACTAGCTGGTGAACAGAGTGGAGCATAAGCAGTCAGAATGATAAGGTAATGTAATGTAACACTAACTGTTTGATGTGTAAATAAGCAACTGTTTGCTAATAAGTTTGCCATATCAACTGAAAAGGTGATGATATGTAGAACTGGAAACCTTCTTTCCTCCATCAATCAAGTCTATCAGCCATTTTTCCATCCTTTGTGACCAATAATAAGGCTAAGTCCTCTGGGGCCCTGTTCATCTGTGGGGATCATATATTTGGCTGGTGTTTAATTACATAATGTGGCCCTGATATTATGGCTGCAAGGATCTCAATCTGGATACTGATTGACATCCCTGCAGCCAGACTATTAAGGTCCTAGTTATGTGAGAGGCCCTGACTCAATCAGCTCAAGCAGGTACATTACATCTCTGTGGCCCCACTTGCACTATCTATCTGAGATTAGTTCTGCACAATCTAAATTTGTTTCCTTCCTGCCCCTCATGCATACGGCTTCTCCATTTAAACACAGATGGCTTGAATCCATGTCTGCATTCAGAATGAGTTGGAACAGTGAGAGCATACAGAGAGCGTAGTTATAGTATAGTATATAGGTTTTTGGTCACAGTATGTATTATTGATTTATTGTGTCTTTCTCTGTGCATCTGTTTCATCTGTCTGACTCCTCATCTATGAACCTCTGCCTCATTCTCTGCCAATTCAAGCTGTAATAAAATATTGTATTTCATGTGATTATCTGTTACTTCAGTCTCAGTGCTGGTACTCTGCACCCAGTATCAGTCTGCTCTTTTTTCATCTGCATTCTGCATCACTGGAGGAAACTGCATACCATGTGTAGACTTCAGGCTTACATACAAAAAATTGAAAGAGAACAAATCGAATATTCATGATGGATACAGAAACTGTCTTATTTTATAAAGATTAAGGTGACTGCCATTTCTTGCTGAGAATTAAATATGCAAAATGTTTATCCACCCACACCTTTTTACTTTCTTTCACGGTAACCTGACATGCAGCAAGTGGTCCGTGGCATTTTCTTGCTGACTCTGAAAGGGAGGTTGAAGTGCACAATTAAAGCTTTTGGAAGAAATGTAAAACATTTGGAATGAAAATGAATCGCATTAAAATGTCAGAGAGAGGCTGTTTAGCACTGCCCACTCACTGACTGAGAGAGAAGACCATCAATTCTTTCCATCCAATTAAGCAGGACCTTAAATCCATCAGCACACTTGAATCTGCCAGTGTGCGTCTGAACACTGATCGTGCCTCACATACATTTATACATAATTGTATCATTTAGGCACCAAAGGAAATCCAATCAGAGATAAGTATGCTACACATGAGGGTACAGTATATGCACAATATATACAACTGTCACATTATCAGTGCATTGTGATCTAAGCTCCTATAATCAAAAAAAAAAAAAAAAACAGTTACTACTGTGCCCATATTTTGCAAAGCTTCCACACTGACATTTACAAGAGATCCACTTTTAAGGAGTTTATCTAGGCATACAAAACACCAAGAGTCAGCATGTTTGCATAATGAATTACATTGCATTTCAAATTCCATTTGAAAAGTAAATATTTCATTTAGACAAGACACCCTGAGGCTATTGATCATGAAATATTACAGAAGCAATCCGTGTATATTACAATGCGTCTGTCTCGTGATTTCAAGGTCTTTAAACACTGTGCAGTGCAATGTTGTAAAACAATTAAAAAAAGCATTACAGTTCTGCTATAAATATCACCGGCTGTGAATTCATACAGTATTTATCCACAGTGATTCAACTATATGAATGTGTTATGTTTTTTTTACAATATTGTGCACAACTGGGAGTTTGGCCTGAGCTACAGCAAGTACATCGTTCACTTTGTTGCCCCTGATGATTCAAAAAGCACGTCAGGGCACATGCACCTTTCCTCTATGAATGCTGTCAAAGGAATATGGTGTAAATTACACCTCTGCATAGTAATGTAATGCAGTTAGTCTGCTTGACTGCCCCCGCCCCCCCCCTTGGGAAAGATAAACCAGTACATGCTCTTTTCATCTGCCCGCCTGCTTAAATATTGATGCCCTCAGTGCTGTCTCAGACCATTGTTTTGGCTGACTGTAATGGTGCTATAGTCAGGTTACACTGTTGTGGCCGTAGCTTTGTAAACAGCCTATCCCTGGTGTGTCGGCTAACCTGTGTTGCGGTGTCAGTCAGTCTAATCAGATACAGCAGCCTTTTTGTTCTCAGCTGTTGGCTCAGCGTGATGGAGCCTGTTGTTTGATTGCTGAGGGTTTAATGTACATGTCAATCGCAAAACCTGTCGGCGCATACAAGTGAAAGTCATGCTGTCTACTCTGTTCAATTTCATCAGCCTGTAATCTGTCTAGAGAGATATATTCATATTTCCCAGCACTACACAGTTCCCTGGATAGCAAAGGTAAGAATCCTCTATTTCATGTAATGGATCGAGTCATTGATTCAAGATACCCAATTGATCCAAAAGTGCCGTCCTTCTGGCAAAATAGCCAGGGAATTGTCTGCATTCACTCAGAATGTCATTCCTTGGAGTACCGAAAATAGAGGCTTACACAATGGTCGCCATTTATAAATCCTAATTTTCCAGTTTGATGTTTCTCGTCAAGACATTTTTGTCTGGATGGAGCTTTCCCCAGAGTAGCCATTTTCTTAAATTTCAATTGATGTAGATTGAATTCAATTTTTTGACTCCATCATTCCAGCTGAGGCAAGCTAAAAAAGAAACAGATTGTGTAACTGTGCGGTGAACATCTTCAACTTCCCACTCAATAGCACTCGAAAAGGCCCCCCAGCCTGGCCTTTTGTTCTGTGACTCTGGAGCAGAGTGAATAAAGCTTGTTCACTTTGAATGATGAGGTCATTAGCAGAGATAATAGGACTTTGCTGTAACAATCTTAAAACTGGGATAGCACATCACATTTTAAAAAGCTGATCCGTACAACCATAAGTCACAAACCTAATTTTCCTGGTCGGATCACCACTGTAATTTTCATACAGGGACTAAATTTAACACCCGCAACACCCGTCATCATAGCTCCACAGTCTACGACAGGGTGAAAATATGCTGCTCCCTGACTCTCTCTCAGTGTGTGTGTGTGTGTGTGTGTGTGTGTGTGTGTGTGTGTGTGTGTGTGTGTGTGTGTGTGTTGGAAAAGAGGGGCAAGTGAAGAGTTCAGTGGTCTTTTTGTGTGTAAATCTGAAAGGTGTGATCATCATGAAATAAGACAGATGTGAAAGCAACAAGGTCACTCTGAAAAAAGATATGACATATCTTAATAAATACACAGCAGGGAAATGTGCTGTTCATTCATATGTGAAGGTGTGTGTAGATCTTAGGTGTATCTGTAGGTGTGTGCGCTTACTGCCCAGAATAGAGATCAGGGTCCTATGGCTCTTAAGCCATTGATGATTCTATTCACATATTAAAGTGTGTTATATAGTAGATGTATAAAGTATAAAAACCACATTTCACTCCAAATGGAGCTTTCTCTCCCACAGACAGCACTTTTTCTCAAATGCCTGAAACGTCTCATTCCTGTTTCAAATTCCTTAATTTAATGATGTCATTGATTGAGAAAGCCAGCCCAGTTTTTCATATGTGCTGCCCATTGGTGCTGCCTGAGCAAGCACAGCCCTCCCAGTGGCTTGTTTGAATTTGGTTGACCAATCACAACAAAGTGGGCCAGCTGACTAATCAGAGAAGACTAAGATTTCAGGTGGAGGCGCTGCAGCAATGGGCAGTAGGAGAAACATAATATGTTTTTTGAACATCAAAGCATGTAAACCTTTCTGTCATATTTGCTGAAACTGACCCTATGTTCGAGTAGAACTACATGAAGAAGGTATTTAAAAAACCATGGCACCATCTACAGCCTGTAGTGTGATTTGCAAAAATCCACAGCTCCCTGTTCAGATGCACCAATCAGGGCCAGGGGGGTGTCTAACTGTGTGTCAATCACTGCTCATGCACACACATTCATTCTCCCTAGTGGGGGGAGGGGCTTAGGAGACCGTTTTGGGCTTTAGCAGAAAGGGGGGAGGGACTGAGAAGTTGTCGATGTTCAATTTTTTGGGCTAATTCCTGAATCTTCGCAATCCTACCTAAGGCACCTTTAAGGTTTGGTTTGGTTAGGGAATTTAGGAAATGTAATTTGTTCAGGTTGCAATAACCATTAGGTTCAGGGGCAATCATGATAATGGTAAAAGAAACCCTCGTCCCCCATGTCAAAGTCTGATGTTTCATTGACAAATCAATGTACCTGAATATCCAGAGATGAGGACTCTCTATGATTATCTTTTTAACGCACAATCGATCCTCATAAGTAGAGAAAAATACGAGGGAGTGAATTCACCAATACTCTTCAGTCTTTTTCTCTCCCGAGCTGGGTTTCTGAAGTGTAAATGAAGGAGATGTTATTTTTATGCTGAGCACAGTCTCATCCTATCACAGATGAGAGCTGAGATTTCTGACTGCCAATTACTTCAGACTGCCTGGAGGTCAAGCATTGCGGCCAGGTTCCGCCAGCTCAGCCAGCTCTGTGCAGATGACCCCTGGGAACATCAGCAGACTTAGCTGAACCTCAAACCCAAGGAGAGGTGCTCTAAATTGTCAGACTATGGCCTTGTTCACACTCTACCACAATTACACAGGACATCATGTTAATGCTGAATCTGGAAATAAAATTATTTCAAAGCTCTTATTAATCATTTTCACTGCTGCCTTCATATTTTTGTGGATATATTCAGCGTTTTCAATGGATTTTTTACTTTGCAGTTTTTAAACTCAGCTGGTTCACACGGGGTTAAGATCATCACTTATCACACAGGGACTCCAGGTGCAAACTGGCTACTTGAAGGTATTTATCTAAGCAGTGGGATGACGTTCAATGCAGCTCTGAACAGTGAATTCCTCCACACATTATTCAGCATACAGGCCTCTTCTATACAGATAACCATTATGTGATGTATTGCTCATGAATGAGACAAGAGATCAGTTAGCTAGCAGAGGTGAACATTAGGGTGAATTACCCCTGACTTTTCAGCCTACATTCAAAGAAAGGGTGTAACTCTGCTCTTTCGGGTAGCGAGAAGGTCAGCTCACCACTGGAGACCAGGAGGGAAAACCAGTCTGGGCCTCTGAAGGTGAGAGCCAAGTGTCCCGTTGGGGCAAAAAAGCAAAGCACAGCCTTTCAGAAAGGGCAGGGCATACCCTTGAGGTATATGGATTCAGCTCCGGATGAAATGTGTTGGCTCTATGATTACACTGCTCTTCCTTGTAGTGCCCTGAGGGCGTGTTCACATCGGTCATGTCTGCAGCAGTTCAGTCACACTGTAGAGCATTTATTTTTCTAGTTTATCTCATTTTGACAGGTGAGAACAAAGTAATTTGAACTTGGGCACAGAACAAATAACCACCTGCTTGTAAATATGACACCTGGTCTTCATTGAAGCAAAGGAGTGAAAACCAAGGTGTGCAGTATAGAGTTGTGCAGTAATAAGTGTCCAGCTGGAGAGGTGTAACAATTGACAAACAGGTGAACAGTGCTAGCTAGCTTAGTAACAGCCCAGCAGACCCGGTTCATCAGGTCCATTCATCTTGTTATTGCTATTGGTCATCCTGGGCCGTATGATAGATGATGTGACGGACACACAACAGGAGTTACATCCTGCTGTATCATTAATCACCAGGCTGGTATTTACACACCAGGAGAGCTGATAACAAAGAGAGAGGAGGGGGAGGGTGGGTTAAGTAACAAGAGCATTTCAGAGTACCATTCTGCTTCTAAATGTGGCTTTCATGCATATGTTAATTTGTTAATTATTAAATGTTGCAGAGGGTATGGAGAGGCACACCTCTTCTATTCTTCTTAAAACATATAACAATGCACAAACACACACCATCTGGCTTTGACACTTATGAAATCCCACTAAAGGACCACAAGGCCATAAGGAAATATAGATCTGAAAGACTGAAAAGTCTTGCTATCTGCTCCAAACGGAGCAGCAACATGAACCACAGTGCTCCTTATAGCACTTATAAAGTTGTCAAGTTACTGTCGAGCACAACTCTCTATAAATAAGATCTCCTTTGACGCAGATGGTATGTCAACTACTGGACATCTGTTATGGTTACTCTATTTTGTAGGCTGTGGCAGAAATATAAGCTACATGGATTTCCTTAATATTGTCAGGGCTGTTTGACAATTTTACCTTTGTCAGTAAATGACAGCTGCCATTTAGGGTTTTCTTTTATGGATCTAAATATTCCCAGAGACCCTGAGCCCAAATTTATTTAAAGGTCATTGAATTAATGTGTGTGTGTGTGTGTGAGAGATCGCCGCCTAACAAGAAATGTAATTATGGGTCGTTATAAGCAACAAATAACAACTGACCTATACGAATGTTTTCTGGGTGGGGACGGTCTGTTTCACCGTTCCGGCAATTTGTTGTATGAAATACGCTGTATGTTCTTTGCACACCTACTGAATAGTCAGTTTTTTACAGGCCACTTGTGACGGGATTTGGAATGTTGGAAAGTCCAGTTAGGGGTAAATGTAAATGTAAGTGTGTGTGTGTGTGTGTGTGTGTGTGTGTGTGTGTGTGTGTGTGTGTGTGTGTGTGGGTGTGTGGGGTGTGTGTGTGTGTGTGTAGTAGGTTGAAAAGGCTACAATATAGTACAAACAAATGTTATGTTTAGATTCGGTGTTTTTGCTGAAATGTGTGTTCTCTTTAGGTCTAACAAACATGGTGAACCAATTTCCTTCCTCATAAAAAATGTACAAAGCAGAGTGCAGTGCAATGTTTACATTACATCTGTGTTTACTCCCAAACAAACTTCTTCTTCACTGCCTTTGTTGGCGTATTGTTTAGCAGTGGCAAAAATGGTTATTGCTTGGTTGCCCAAATGTGCATGTGCATCTTCATGCACAATACAAACAAAAAGGGGATTCACGCAGAACAACATTGCTCCACAGGGCTAATAGTGGTTAAAAACTGTACAGGGTGCCAATGGATTAAGGACCAAACCTAATGAAATGGTGATGCTGAGATATTAAACAGTTTAAAATGCATCTGTGTCTACTTTTGAGAGAACAGATGAAGGGAGGATTAAGGGGAATTTATATTTGCAGAATTGTGAGGTCATTTGTGTCTGCAATGATAGCCTGCTGCCTCAAAGGACATCAAAATCGATAATCAGTGTGATTGGCTGATCAATGGTCGCCCAGTGTGACTGGCTGAGGACCAATTATACCATTAGAATAATCAAATTACTTGTCATCACTCTTTGCCAACTTGAATGTGGAATTAGTGATCAATGAAGCGGGTGTGCAGTTATGAGACTTATGAAACATTTGTTTTGTATATGCCTCAGTCTGTTCAGTTATAGTACAACGAAATATCTTAGCAAATACATGCAGCCAACTCTGGCATCTAGGTAAAAGAAAATAAAACAATGAAAACTTAGAGGGCACTCCATCTGTAGTCTCACAAGCCAGTTAAGTCTCATGAGTTAATCATACTGTGAAAAACATCTGGTCCCCCTTCTGGACAGCATGATAGAAGGCAAGTCTGGCCACAAAGAAAATGGCGGATTCCCAACCTGTGGGGCTAATTAAAGGAGGTGACATTCACCCATTAATAAATGGCTGGAGTATGGCAGCTGTGTTGAACTATATTCTTTTAATCAAGGGTGTTAATGCCTTGAGTTAGGAACTCATAATAACCACACTGAGGGTAAAATGAATCCAATATAGAAAAAGAGGGCATATGATACAGTACACCATACAGCACACCGTTATTTCTTCTTTAGTTGCTCTCATGGTGAACAGGGTGAACAACTGAGAGTTAATAATAATAATGACTCGTCACCCATGTTTAAGACAGTTTTCTGTGTTATTCTGTTTGTTTTCATAGTTTCATTAATATTTAGAAGAACTGAATTCACATGTTAGGAAGTCTCCAACTATTTGCCACCTGGCTGTCCTTGACTGAATGATAAATATCAGAATGTGCACACAACTTCATTCAGACAACAGCGCCCCCGCCCCCAACACTCTTCCCATTTGGCACCCTTAAAAGTATTCTGCAGCAATTGGCAGTCCCTGTTTGCAATATACCCATTGATTTATACTAAACTATCACTGGATTACTTTAATACTGACAAGAACTTAAAAACATATTGATTCTCAGCCAAGCTCTGGAGATACAAAAAGCATCTTTTGTTCTATGATTTCTAAGCAGCTTTATGGATGTTTATTTGCGACAGACATTTAAATGGTTGTCCTCAGAAAGTGTAAGTCACATTGACTCCAAAAATGATGCAACTCCAACTGCTGACCATAGTGAGTTGGCCAAATCAACGTACCGAACTACAGTAACTCTCTTACTGTTGTTTTTAGAGCACCAAAATGCACCTGTCTACCTCTGTATTAAGACAATCTGTGGTCATACAAACTGTAAATATTGCTGTCATGTAAATGTCCTTAGCACACTTGACTGTGTTGGACACTGCAAGTTACAGTCAGACTTCAGTCTCCATATTGTCATTCAAGTAATTCCTTTGCCTTGCAAATATATCCCTAGAATATGGAATCAAATCTCTATACCTGTATTTATAAAAGCTATGGCTAAAAATCAATGTTATATCATGTTATGTAGAAAATTGAGTTCCATATCACCACCAAAAACTAATCAATTGTTCCTTGTTCCGAGGCCTACCTGTCTACAATATTTAATAAAAATCCTTTAATAATTTAATAGGGGTAAAAACATAACCTCTTCACTGGTTTGGAATTGATGAAATTATATCCATCGTTTTTTTTTTTTATCGTTTTTTTTTGTTTAAAACAAGACAAAAAACAATCAGCTTGTTCAGGAGATGGCGGGAGTAACGGGGTCGCTCTGCAGGGCAGGTGGGAGTGGCAGGCTGTGGAATGAGTTACAAGGAACAGCACCACAGTTCAGGTACAGATTGTGAGGTTAATCGGTGGTGCTTGGTCTTTGCCCTAAAATTGGAAACTACCAGAGCTTGTGTTGTCTTTGTTTTGGATTTCATCATCTGTATTTCTGGCTTCACGTCCTTCACCTCAACTCGCAAACCTCCACTCTCTAGCATGGAGGGCCAGACCTCCACATGGCCTTTACAGTAGCTTTTTTTAGGCTTTCACTCACTGAACATCACACAGTACTGACTAATAAATCTAGGTAACAACAGTCAGTAGCCAAAAAAGAAGAGTGGGCACATTAGAACAATGCTGTCATTCGAATAAGTGCATCAAGCTCAGACAGCACCATGAAATGCCATGTCTGTAGGAATGTAAATCCACTGTCAACTGACTTTGACTTACTATGATTCAAGAGAAGACCTGTCAATCTTTGAGCACTCTGAATTCTGACCCATTCTTCTGTTGTTGAGTTCACTGAATAGAGCTCAACAGTCCCGCCCACAGTGGGTTCCGTAAGTAAAAGTAAAAATACAATGCAATTTCTCCATTGACAATTGGAATATAAGCCATAAAATTGTAACTGTCGATGGTAGACTTAAAACCAGCATGCTGACATGACTAAGCGATTGTATATGCTCATATAGATGCCAAAAGTTCATGGGGCACCAACCTTGTTTTGAGATAAATGTCTTTTATTCACGATGTCTTGGATAAGAACTTCATTACCCACAATCCTGAACAATCCCACAATCCCACAATGATGCCTCTGATTGGTGGAACTCATGTCATGTGACTGTTTGGTTAAACCCTAAACCCTGCGAAAGTCCGTGAGAATCTTTGCTGCAACTGTACTGTGTAGGCTACTGTAACGTTACTGTCCACTGTACAATCTTTAATAAAAAAATAAATAAAACCTGTGTTGCGTTTCTGCACGGTAGACTTATCAGTGCAATCATGATCTCCTTGGCTGCCATGATGGCTTTTTTCAAGGACGAGAACAAGAGTGACCAAAGGAGTGAATAACACTTTAAATTGGGTCATGTTATTGAATGTAGTGTGTCCAAGGGTCAGCTTGTGGGTTTAGTAAGGGCCAGCATGAGGGACAAGACCTACAGAGTTGTGGTGAGTTTTGCAGGGAGGTTAACATTAGTTAACATTATCCGTTCACTTTAGCTAGGCTACTGTAGCCTTATCACCAGCTTTTCAGAGTCATATCACCATGTTGCTAACGTTAACCACTTTCACACACACAATATAAAATACACAGTGATACATTTAAAATTCAATACACAATACGTATACAAAACACAATTATTTACATGATTACTACTGAAAGAACTGCTATTAACTGTACATTCACTATGTTTGGAGGAAAAAGTATGCAAGGCTGTCATTGGATTGGAAGTTGCTCAAGAGGCTCTTTCGCGGTTATGTCTTCGACTATATTATTCAGTGGTGCGCGGTGGTTTAAGGGATGAGTAGTTCCTTCGCTCTGAGAATATATATAATATGAAAATATGTACACAGTCTTGTACCTTTGACTTTTTTTGGATTTTCTGTTAGTTTTTTCACTCGAAATGATATGTTGTATGCTTATGAGTCACATCACATCTGGTTAGCCTAAAGCATAGTCTAAAACTCTTTATATACAGATTTTTCCAGACGTCAATGGGAGAAATGAATGGGAAATTTACTTCTGGAACCTAAGGTCTCTCGGTGGAGGGGCAGGACTGTTGAGTTCTATGGCGTTTCCCTAAAAGCGACTCTCCTCACTCTGCTCTTGTCTTCCCACATCAGTCACTGCCACAGCAGACAGGCCACAGTCGAAATCAAAGATAAAGGATCACATCAGAGACGTTGCATTCCCGAGGCCAAGACTCACTGCATTCCTCAAACTTCTACCCAAACTTGTCAGTGCGTTTAAGAATAGTTATAAAAAAAGTTTGCCGTGTTTGTTCACGTCAAATTTTCCAATTACCGATGAGAGGCGACAACTTTATTGGTGCTGTCTGTTTCTCTCCTTCTTCACTTCATCTATCTCCGTCTCTACCATCTCTCTCTGTCTTTCTCTCTCTTACTCTGTCTTTCCTACAAAATCAATAATTTCTAATAGATTCAGGACATGATTGAGTATAGGCGTCAGTTTCCCACAGGCTGGAAGAGAAGCGTATTAATCACTGAAAATGTCTTTTTAGTATTTTGCAGCCCTGTCGTGAGCCTCCGGCACAGGCTTACTGAAGCGTGTGTGTGTGTGTGTGTGTGTGTGTGTGTGTGTGTGTGTTTATGTGTCTGTTTATGAGGATTAATACAAAGTCATGTCATTAGCCTCATCAGTGAAATACCAAAGGCATTGTCATATTCAATTTTTATTTTTGCAAAAGAAGCTTCACTTCAGTCTGAACATAGTTTTGTATGAAAAATCGATACTAAGAATACTTTTACATCATCCTTGTATTTTAAACACTGGTTTAAGCTTACTGTAGACTGTAACTTTTAACTAAGTGGACGATTTGTGTGGTGGTTCTTTCACTCCATTTGTCGCCTGTGCCACCTCTGCCGACACTTTGTAGTAAACACGGACCTGAAAGCCGATAACTTTCTGGTTTACATTTACCCTCAACAATGCAATGTCTGTCCAGGATATTCACTGGGGAAACAGAATCTTTGTGCTCCCTGTCTTTCTGATATTTTCCTATATGCCATGTTTACCAGAGCACAGCCAGCTCGTAGCTCTGTTGAATCCATGGAGGTAGTATAATAGTAGGTTGTATTGTAAGGATGGTTGAAATCAATATCATAATATCAGCAAGAAAATGTTTCCAATATCAATATACAGTATAGACAACTTAAAGGAAAAACCTGAAGGGACGAGTAAAGAAACATGACAAATGCAGAAACTTTCATACAACAATCCAGATATCAACCTTGCTGAACATACAGTATATATAGTATGTTTAGACACAGCTCTTGACCACCATCACCACAACTACCTCCATCTGAACATGAGAGCTTCAAATAGCTTGGACTCACCCTAGACAATAAACTGAGTTTTGATCAACACACCACCGACATCCATAAATGCTGCCAACAGAGACTCTCTGCCATCCGCAAACTGAAAGCACTTTCCATTGCCCCCTGTCACCTACTACTAAGAGCTAGCAGTAAGAGCCAGGCTTGTGCACAATTCAGAATTGAATTGAGAATGACTCCTAAATTCCAATTCAATTCTTGAATTGGAATTGAATTTGAATTGATATCAAAAAAAGGATCTAGAATTACAATTCAAATTTGAATTAAAGGAAGCAGAATTGCAATTCAATAAAAATTCAAAGAAATTCATATACATAATTTAAGTGAAGTGTTTAACAATGAAGCTTTACAGTATAGTATGTCAGATATGATTGCATTACATATTCTATAAATTATATTAGTTTGAACTACTTGTACAGATTACATTAACAGGACATGTTTTCCCCAGCAATGAATGTTAAAAGCTCTAGTCACAGAACAAATAATTAAGTTTGATGTATTGTAATTGTAATTTTGTGGAACATGATGGAACATGACTCCATTTCCCAGAATGCTTTACTTTAACTAAATATTTAAAATGGTTGCCAAACAATTTGAGGTGGACATTTGTTTGAAAGTTTCTTTTCTACACAATGTGATGAGCAACACTGGACTTTTTAAGTTTCAGAAGTCCCTTACAACTTCAGATTACAAACGTTTATAGATTTGACACCTGTAATAACAGCGACATGAAAAATAATAGCAGGCCTAAAAGGTCATCTGTACTAGTTCACTTTGAAGAACCAATTCCAACAAGAACACCTGGAAACCACAGAGTCATATGCAAGCACTGCAGTGCTCCAGTCTGTGGCTCCATCAAGTAACCTTCCCAACATTGAATGTATGTGAGATTCAACACATTCTTTCTGTTGTGTGACTGTGTGGAATTTCTTTGAATAGCCATGAATGTAATTCCACTTCCTGTCATTCCAATTCAAATTCAAATTCAACTTCCTGTGGGGCGGAGTCAGTTCAATTCAAATTGAGGCCAATTCTGAAATCCTGAATTTTGCACAAGCCTGGTAAGAGCATACTCCAACCCATTCTACTCTACTGTTCCCCCTGCTTCTTCAACATGGTAATACCATCAACAGAAACAAACTCACTCGGGTCACCCATATTGCATCGAAAATAATTGGCCTTCCCAACCTATCAGACATCAACAGCAAAACCACCAAACGCAAAGCGCGGACAATTGCACATCACCCCAATGATCCACTCTACCCCTTCTTCACACTGCTTGCATCAGGACGCAGATACAGATCCTTGGCCAGCTTCCCAGCGGTGATTGTTATGTGTGTTTGTGTGTGTGTGTGTGTGTGTGTGTGTGTGTGTGTGTGTTATCTATATGTTGTAGATACTGTACACAAGGGGTGGCAGTGGAACGGACTGGAAGGAACTGTGCATCATACGGTATTTGGGGTGAAGGTGTCTATGTTTTCTGTATGTGTATGTATATTTGAGGCCCTGTACCAAACAAATTTCCCCAGTTAACAATAAAGACTATATATCTGTCTATCTATCTAAAACTAATTTTGTTAGCTTAAATTATATTTATCCTAAAATGATTAACTTGGACAGCTAAATTTTGTAAAATGCCAGCTAGCTGCTGTTTTTCCCCATTCTGTATTCCCATTTAAAGTTTTTCTTTTAAGGTTACCCTCAGTAACACAGGACTCTTCCAGGTTAATGTAAAGATGTTGGTTGATTTATGTTATAACCACCAGTTTAATTTCAATTTAGCATCTGAAAAATCCTGCTTTGTTTGTTATTTTGCAGTGGCAGACATGTCTAAATATTTATACCCATGAGCAACGGCCGGCATTGCTATAGAGAAGAAGCCAGTCAAATGCGCAAAGCAGAGCAGTAGTGAATTCACAAAGTTTAGTTGTTGAATTAATCCAAAACTCAAAAACCAGAATCCAAAGTTGCAGAATTCTTAGCTTTCACCTGCCGTTAGTGGGGCATGTTACAGAATTTTAGGTTAATTTAAGATTTAAGATCAGTAATCAAATGTTTATTGTTGAAATGTACCATGGATGTTTTTATTTACACAGACTTGGACCCCTGACTTTTTATCAAAGAACCAGATATTTTTCTAGTTTGAGTTCTTACAGTGATCTGTTGTATTAAAGATTTAACCAGGAGAGTTTCATGCTGATCCAAGCAGTAGAAGAGCTCCAACTGTGAGTCATGTAACATTGTCCATGGAAAATGAACAGGACTGAAATAGCTCTGCCTACTTTGCAACTCTATAATCACCATAAAATATCACTGAAAGTTGATAAATCATAATATTGAGTCATTGGTAAGCCTTATTGTATTGTATTGTATAAATTCCCCCCATGCTTCAACTGTGCTTCCCTCAACCAGACCTTATTGCACAAGACATTTTCCTCTCAAGACAGATGTCCCTTCCCCTTTAAGTAACCCACTGCACACAACAAGAACATACATTGTCATTTCGAAGGGAGATTCAAGAGGGATCAAATTTTCCAACAAGTCAGCCACAGAAACCAAAAAGTCAGCCAGAGACATTCCCCTCAGGGATTAGAGATTCAGTGTCTCACTCGAGGACCCGACAGCAGCTTGAGCCTTGGCCCTTTGATCAAACAACAGGCTCTCGCTGCTGCTGCTGCTCCTGCTGCCGCCCTGAAAGGTGTGATTCTGTAAAAACTGCAACTAAGGGAAAGCAACCATAATCGAGACAACATCAACGAACACATTCATGTCGACTTTCAATGTGTCAAAACAGAGTTGTTGAAGTGGGAATTCAATCAGTCTGAAGGCAGAGATGGGAACTCGAGTTTGAGACTTGGACTCGAGTCGCACTTAAGTCGCACACACAGTGACTTCAGACTTGACTTGAGACTCGTCCTCAAAAGACTTCAAACTCGACTCGGACTCGAGATGCGGGACTGGTGAACAATCTTTATTTTTAGGAAATGTCTCATGAATGTTATTCCCCTCCCTGTGTAATCTATAACCTACACATAACATGTAAGGTATCTTCTGCACACTGCCACATGTGTGAGAGGACTACAAACATGTCGACTGCACCTGCAGCTGCTGTGCCATTTATCAGAAGCTTTGGCTATAAAAACTTTATACAAGGCCCAAACAAAAGAAAATGCTGAATGCAAAATATGTGGAGTCTAGCTAGGAGACTTGAGACTTGGCCAGCTCAGAGATTTGTGAGCATCTCTGTCTGAAGGCGCATCAGCCTGCCTCTTTAGAAACTGGCATCACGCTTGGCCAGACCACATGGCAGATGCAAAGTCAAAGGATACTAACTGGCTCCTGCAGACAGTGCCCATTATCTACTGGGCATGCACGCAGGGCACAAGGTTAAACTAACAGGCCTGCTTGTACCAGATCAAGCCTTGCTGACTAATCACACCAACACACACACACACACAAACGCAGGCACAAAAGGCAGTATAGCATACTGTTTGTGTACATGTTCATACGGAAAACTTGATCTTGATTAATTTTAGCATGTGGGGAGGTTGCATTGGTGACAATCTGAATCACAGTCATGACAGAGAAGCATGCACATGTTATGTATGCTGTATAACTGTGTGTGTATGTGTGTGTGTGAGAGAGAGAGAGAGAGAGAGAGAGAGAGAGAGAGAGAGAGAGAGAGAGAGAGAGAGAGAGAGAGAGAGAGAGAGAGAGAGAGAGGGAGCTGCTCGCTAGATAACAGCTTTATGAGCGAGCTGTCCTTGGATGATGCCTCCATGGGATGTCTTTCTCCGGTATTCTATCTAACCACCTTCCCCTTTTCTTTCACTCTTTATTCAGGCAGCACAAGACGGCACATAATGGAATACTTAACAGACTGTGAGAGCCTTTATTGTTTTCCCTGTCATCTCTCATGCATCCACCACCACTCACTGCACAGTGACTTCTAGCTCTGATTAAGTGCTGCTTGCCTTCTGTTCAGATGTCCATTTGACATTTCGCATTTCCCCTCCGTTATTTTAATATTCAATCCCCTACCTCATAATCCCATTACTGTCAAAAGCCTGCTTTGTGCCCCTTACTGTCTCATGTTCTCATTTTTCTTCTTTGACAATGAGCCGGCAGAGAAATGAGACTCATTCTGAGCTCAAGATGGAAGGGTGAAGATGAAGAGTAGCAGGGAGACAAGAAGAGGGACAGAGACACATGTCGGACAAAAGAACAAAGAGGAATGGGGCAGAGAAGAAGGGAGAGCAAGAGAAAAGGCGAAGTGAAAGATGAGGGTTTTGGTTGAGGAAAATAGAAGCAAGGAAAAGGTTGAGAGATACATTTGGGTGGGCAATAGATGAGAAAGAAGAGAGAGGAGCAGGCAGGAGAGGTTCAGGTATTTCCAGTCATGCTGGGGGATAAATATGTGTCTGTGCTCATTCATTATCTACTTTTTCTCGTTTATCTTTAGCAAAGAGCAAAGGTTTATACAGGCTCTTATGTGCCACCGCTGCATAGTGCTCAAAGCATATTGTCGGCTCCGAGCTCCACCTTCAGGTACTCTGTAGTCTATTAGTTCACATAAGACCTCCTCTAATCTCTTAGTCCCCTGCAGCTTGCACATGTTCAGCGCTACTTCATCATTATCCAAAGGACTACATAGAAGAAAGGCTAATAGTGTAGGGAATCTTCTCCTCTCATCAGCATAACTGTGATGGGGCAGCACACACAGGAATGCAAACGTTTAACCTTGGAGCTGTCTTTTGTTAACATATTGCACCATTACGTCCTCACAGTGCAGCACAACAAAACACGGATGATAGGACGTGGTCTGTGCGTGTATATTTACATGTGTAATAACTTCAAATTTCAAACCCTTCATACCAGACTGTAATGCCTAATCTTGCTATCAGCTTATTTGCAGCGGGGGAAAAAAAACAACATTTAACAGAGGAAATCTCTTACGCACACACCAGCTGGAAGTGTTATCTTTAACATTGCCTCTGAGAGACTGCCTATTACCGTACATTTAACCAACATAAACAGAGCATGTGCACGCACACGCACACACACACACACACACACACACACACACACACACACACACACACAAACACAGCTGTTCAGATGAACCGCCTGGGGCAGAGGCAGGGCAACAGACAAAAGTATGCTCTCATGAGAAACAAGCTATTTTATCTCTGTTATCTTCCTCCCCAGCTGGGCTCTGCAAGACACAATAACGTTGTTGCAACGATCGATGCATTTCTACTATTCACAGAGCTGATGGAGTGGGTGTCAAACTCTGTAACTTACCTTTTTATACATCCCACTCCCCAATGCACGCACACGCACACACAAACAACTGCCAACACATTCCCAGAGCTATTCCGTCAAAAGCCATTATCTGAGTTATGATGTAGGTCAAAAACATCAAAGGTCAAAGCAGCAATTGGATGTGTTGGGGAAGAATCTTTATAGTGTCATTATGCCGCTTGGCAGCTTTTATTTGTGATGAAGCGTGCTGTGTCACAAAAACGTATCTCACCCAGGGAAGAAGAATGATGGCTTCAGATGGCTTCAGATGTCTTGCACACTAAGTATCTCATTTACTGTACTCCTGGTCACTTCTAAAGTTTTCTGTGTAGAGCTGTAGTGAATAGTTGATCAATTGATTAACAGGAAGCTATTTTAACAATCAATTTACTGCCATTCCTTAAGCAAAAATACCAAACATGCTCTAATTTTATTTAGGGTTAAAGGGGTGGTTCAGAATTTTGGACATAGGACCTCATTTCCAAGTTAGCCAGTGTGTTATTTATCAGTGGAGACCGTTTTCAACACGTTTCATCCAGTCCTTCCAGTTGCGGAGTTCGCTGGTGCTAGACTAGGGCAAGTCAACGGTATATGCTAGCCTGCCACTAAAAACAGTCTTACCCACTCCACAGTACACCCGAGGCAAATAAATTATAACGCCAGACTATCGATGTAAATGTCTGTGTTGATAGAATAATGTTAGAAATAAAACTATCCTTGCATCTCAATGATTGCATTACATTTTGAGGGACTAGTTTCTCAGCAGTGGCGGAATTTTACTTTGCTCCGGTTAGTAGTACAGCGCCGAAAAGTAAACAGAGAAGCGTACTACAGTCGGGACACCTAGTAGCCTACATTGGTATTGAAGCATTGGATTGGAAACTAAGGAATAACTAGGCAACATGGTGATTCAGTGTGTATTTACAAATTGTAAAAATTAACAAAACAGATGGGCACCACAAAGTTTCCACAAATTTGCTGCTGGCTTGGACATCAAGACACTGGCGGAGACTCTACTCAAGTGACGAATGTGTAGTGATCATTTTAGACCAGACGACTTTGAAAACCCCCGCAAACTAAAGGACCACAAGTCACTGACAACGAATGTGGTTCCATCCGTCTTTCCAGATGCACCAACAGCTACTGATGAACAGGTAATAACTTTTGGTAGGCTACTCTAGCTAATAATGCTAGCCCCTTTCATAACGTTAGCGTAGCTGCTACAGATAGATTGAGACTGACAACGTTAGTGGAGATAACGTTACAGTGCAATGCATTGTGGAGAGTGACAACGTTAGCTAACGGTATAGCTACACTCTTGGTAGATACCTGGCTGGGCTAAACGCTAACTTTAGGTAATTGCTGAAAGAAAAGTCATGTAAGCTCGGAAAGTTTACATGCATACACATCTTGTTGATTCCTTTGTGCAATGTACTCTGTTTCTGTAGCAATGAGTGACAGCGGCAGGTAAATAAATTTGTGTAATTGTCATGGAAACCGGCTTCCTCGGTCCACCGCTGCCGTAGCCTATGCCTACTACCAACTACAGGGAACAAAGTATAACTATTGCAATGCAATGCAAGGGTAGTTTTATTTCTAACATTATTCTATCAACACAGACATTTACATCAATAGTCTGGCGTTATAATTTATTTGCCTCGGGTGTACTGTGGAGTGGGTAAGACTGTTTTTAGTGGCAGGCTAGCATATACCGTTGACTTGCCCTAGCCTAGCACCAGCGAACTCTGAAACTAGAAGGACTGGATGAAACGTGTTGAAAACGGTCTCCACTGATAAATAACACACTGGCTAACTTGGAAATGAGGTCCTATGTCCAAAATTCTGAACCACCCCTTTAAGGTTAGGGTTAGGTGCCTTGAAGTCGACGGTCGCAGCGCTGCCTGGAAGTCGACGTTGGGGCCTAAAACACCATCGAGCACATTTGACATATTGTGGATAGACAAAAATATACTAGTTTATTATAGACTTTTTATTATCAATTCAAGTATTGGTGGGGCTTACAGTTCCAGTAGCAGCATATGGACTTCTTTCTCTCCAGTCTGATTCCTGTGTGATTTTACCTCTAACAACCTCAGCAAAGACAAACAGGGTCTTGTAATGAAAAAGAGAGAAACCTCAGGGATTCTCTTTGACAAGTGATGCCAGATTTGGTTTGCAGGTTTCACTGTGCATGCGTGCACACCATACGTGCACACACCTGTGTGTGTGTGTGTGTGTGTGTGTGTGTGTGTGTGTGTGTGTGCATGGTGTTTTATGACATCAACATGTGTCTGTGTTTGTATATGTGTATGTGCTTTGGGTCCAAACAGAATGGTGAAGAACCATGGGACTTTGCGGTTTCCTGCTCTATATGAGTTTGGTGATTAAAGGCCTGTGGCAGTAAAGACTCTTTTAATCTCTGTCTCTGTCAGTTTCTCAGTGGTTTTCTCTAGAGCTTCCTCTGTCCCTCGTCCAACATGGGCCTGGACAAAAGCCTCTTTCAACCAGCCCAACACGGGATCCTGCTCCATCCCATAAACAGCGTCTTTTTAACTCCCATTTACAAGACAAACACTATGAGGAATATAATATTATGAAATAGTAAAATTATATTTATATAGTATAATATAAGGATTAAACAGTGAAAAGTGCCTCAGTGCAGTGAGGAGGAGAAATAAATTGAATCAAGGCCAGGCCAGAGGTGGAAAGTAACGAAATACATTTACTCACGTTACTGTATTGAGTAGTTTTGTTGTGTATTTTGTATTTTTCAAGTAGTTTTTAAAATCGGTAATTTAAAATGTACTTGATTACGTTTTGAGTGAAGTATTGTATTTCACTAAATTACAAATCCCATCCGTTACTGAGTTTAAAACAAACTTCGATTAACAAAAACCGAAAGGAAGAAAAATAATAATACCAGGCGCCAAGTCTTTCTGTAGGAGATTGAGAACGAGATGGAGGTGGATCAGGCGAGCGACGACGGTTCAATAGAAATGCTAGTTGAAACATCGAAATCTGGTGCCCAAAACAACGAAAATCCTTGGCCACATTTGAAAGACTGTTTTTCATTAAATTCAAGAGGGCCAATAGTATCATCATGCAATGCCAGATGTGCCTGCCAAAGGTGACTGAACTGGCAGCATTCAATAACCCCACATCTAATCTGCGGCAGCATGTTTTGGTAAGTATTTGTAGAAGCTAGCTGCTAGTCTGGGCTGTGAACATTAGTCTTGGTTGAACAAATAGGCTGTGCCCCACCGAAATTGTCACCAGTTTGAATGTAAACGAGCCTTTGAATTTACAGTCACATCAAATGTATCAGCAGTGTGAATGGTAAAGGGAGAGCTCAGTTTTTTTGGAGAGGATTGTAGCATGAGGCACTTTGTCATTATGTCATGTGTGACATGTGTTATGTTGTTATTACATGTGTATACATTTGTATATATGTTTATATATTTGTATGGATTTTTCTTTAATTAAAAACAAAATAGTTTTGGATTTATGACCACTTGTCCTATTTTCACTACATGGGAGAGATCCCCCCGCCCCATTTTACAGTTTTTTTTAATGTAACTAAGTAACTTTTATTTAAAGTACATTTTAAATGAACTACTTATTACTTTTACTTGAATAATTTTTCAGATAGGTAATTTCACTTGTACTTGAGTAATATTTCATCAAAGTATTGGTACTTTTACTTGAGTACAATATTTTAGTACTTTTTCCACCTCTGGGCCAGGCACACGGTATCTTCTTAGATAATTGAATTTCCAAGAAACTCTCTCAATCCCAAATGGAGAATAAAAGAGAATCCTGTGATTAAGCTGAAGGTGAATGTGGAGGAATGGAAAATAAATTCTGTAATTAGCTAGCGCGTTAGATTTAATTTGAATGGTGTTGAGCAGTATTCCCATGCTTCCTAAAGCGGAGCTGTGAGTTAATTGATACAAACACCTGTAATCATTGCCATGGAAGCATCTGCCTTTAATGAGTACAATCTTGTATCTTTGTATCTATTCTATACACTGTATCTAGTCTAACACTGTAAATGGCAAACGCATATAAAGAATGCAATATTAAAAAGAGCGTGAGAGGCTGTAGAATCCTGGCACTGCTGGCAAAATGAGCCAATAGCTGATACTTTATTGGTTTTAAACTGCCTTAGGGTAAATGAAAAACACCTGAGAGAAAGCCCATTTGAATCTGTTGTTCAGTGCACTGACAACTATTTGGGAAGAAAGGTATTAATCAATTGAAGATGAGGAGATAGAAATCACAATATCCTTATGGTAAACAGTGATACTGGTGGTGGAGCCCATATCGGAGGGATGGCATCAATTGGCAATGCTGTTGCAAATGACTATTACAAAAGAAATTCTATACAACAACTTTCTGATCTGAGCAACTAAAACTACTTGTTCACCAACTAGAGTTTCCTGCAGCATTTTATAGAAGAGGTTCCTAGCCTGAAATAAAGGCCACCCAGATAATTTTTAGGAAAACAAGCAGTGGTTACATCACATAGCATACGCCCCATATTTAATGAGTGAGGCCGTCAACTACCAGGCCCGGACTGGCCATCGGGAGCACCGGGAGAATTCCTGGTGGCCTAGCCAGCTGATTGGCCCGTGGTGTCAGACCAGTGTTAACCCTTAAAGATCTGCGGGACCACCGGCCATCTCGGTCGATATTTCTGTTTTTACAAGGCTGTAACAGACTCTGTTAGAGCTACAGTGGAGATATTGGTATCATATGAAACTAGAAGTTCATAATGACCAGCTGGATGGTCAGGCCAACCTTCAACCGATGTTGACACTTGGTAGGAGACAGGATATGAACAACGATCGCCTGTGCCAAACTCTCTTTGTTGGTCCAATCAAACACTCACCCACCCTGTAACATCATAGTAGTTCCACCTTTGCAGAACAGTCATTAGGTGGTTTTATGTGTTAAAAAAGGCTGTATGTTGTTGCTTTTTCTGGTATGGACAGTCCTGATGGTTGAGTAAATATTGAAATAGATTTAAGATTTTTTATTTGAGTCACAAAGTTCCATGTTATTTGTGTTTCTTCAAGTCAGAGCCAACGAGTAAGGAGAAGCCTGCCCTGTCTGTTCCCGTCTGCACATTTCTTAACCCACTATGGACTTTCTGTCTTTGATCAAGCTGCAAGACACTGAAAGCAAAGCAATTGGTTACCGCCTGCAGGGAAACAGAACAGAGATACAGTGATAGGTCTTGGGTCTCTGAGGTGTTCAGGCTTCGCAATGTTTTTTATACCTAATTCTATGTCTCAGCTATACATATAAGTATCTTCACCTCATTATTGTACAATATGGTAACATTTTGGATTCCAGAAGCTGCTTGGGATGGTAAACAAAACATAAGCTTGTGTTTTTATATATCTGGCAGAATTTTGTTGGATATATGTCACCTATTTGCAAAACACTGCTAATGAGCAAAGTCTGATCCAATTATCGGTGCAGCAATGTAAACAGCTCTGTTGGCAGGAAGAAAACAGCCCCCACAAAGCCTCTCTCTGTCCATAATATGAACACACACACACACACACACACACACACACACACAAACACACAATAACCACAGGCAAACACTATACAGCATGGAAACACTGCAACGCTAGAAGAAATATTAATCTTATTTACTTTTGTATTGAATCTTAGAGAGTGTGACACCTGCTGTTTGTTTATTTTGTTCCAAATTAGCAGGTATACTGTATCGCTGTTGAGCCTGCCCCTTGGTTTACTGTCTGTATACACTAGCGTACCTCTAAAATACATTACATATACATTCGCCATGAGCAATTAAGTTCTCAGTTGTCAAACTTTGCAGGACTTTATGATTTTCTACCATAACAAAGGAATTATGTGGGGAAAACAAGGAAATGGCACTGTGGCACACAGCAAAAATAAACTAGATGAAGCATATAGGCATCAGCTTTGAGTCTGCATCGTTGCCTATGTGGTGATTCTTTGATTTATAAACCAGTGTTTATTTGCAGAATATTCAGAAGTGTGAATAAAGGGTGTCTCTATGTGTTACTGTGTTTTAGCAGAAGAGGAGATGATGTGCTCCAATGAGCGCCTACAGCCATGAAGTGACCCACCATTTTCTTCATAATAAGTTGTGTGAGCTAGTGTGCCAGAGAGAGCTGCCCAGTTTTATATTGTGAGTCATGTAAACTGAGCTGAAAATCTTAGTGGCATCAAAGACCCCAGCAACCCTTACACATAACGGACTGTATCTAATTCAGGGTAAGTATGAGGTCAAGGTAGTATGCCAAGATCAGCTTTATTTCTAGGGCTGCAACTAGTGTATTTTCATTATTGAGTGTGACGATTATAATTTTGATTTAATCGATACATTGTTTGGTGTACAGACAGTCTAAACCTTATAAATAATAATATATATATATATATATATATATTTGGGAGAGCTGTGTTGTCAATCAATCAACTAATCAATTAATGGACTAATCTTTGCAGTTTATAGTTCTTTTCAAACATCCTTTCAGTAGTATATGAATTAAGTATTGAAAATATTGGCTGGACTAATGGATTCTATATGTGTGAATCTGTTAAATTGGCTGAATTGTTCTGCTTTTTATGTGCACAAGTGGACACCATTTCGCTCACAGCTCAGCAGGATTGGGTGAGACACTTAGACATAGCAGACCGGTTTTCTTCAATTTACTGTACTGTAATGTCAGTATTGTCAATAATGTGCAGGCATACTGAAGGTACTAACACGTATTGAAAAGCGGTTAAATTCAAACTAAAAGTACCCACAGCCATTAGACAGGTTCTTTAGACAATGGGCATCCAAAGTCATCTCTGAAAGAAAAGAAAATTGACACTGAAAGGTAGATGATTTAAATCCATATTCCAGCTGGGCAGTTGTGGGCAGAAACTGTGCAGCCTTGCTTGTTACTTTAGACAATGATGGACACCTTTTGCATTGTTGGCATAACAATTCCTGGCAGCCAGAAAATGTTTCTCTAATTTGACAAAAGCCATTTAAACAAGGATAGGCAGATGAATATGTTCACAGATGAGCCACTGACTTAACTGTCATTTTGTTTTTCCTCAGCTCCATTCACATAAATCAGCTGTCAGCTGGCACCTGTGCAGGCTGCCAGGGATGAGTATGAATAGCATAGGTATTTGCTGGATTATAATTCTTTGTCTGAATCAAATATATGGCTTTGCAACAGTGCTGACTTTGCAAACTAAAGTATATTGCCACCACACATGCCTGACATAATCTAATATCCTTTATCCCCGCTTCAACACACCAGTTATTTCCTATTATAAGCAATTTTTACTTCCTGAGAGCCAAACTGCTCGGGCGGCGGTGAGAATATGAATCACTCCAACAGAAGAATTGGATTAGCAACAGCTAGTGAAATATTAAAGAGTGAAACACGGGTCAAAAAAGCAACATCAACCAACTGTGAGTTATCCAGCACAATGAGACTCCTATTTGGACTGCACATTGGTTTCAGTCATTTCATGCTAAAGTAGTGAGTCATAATATAAAAGAAAAATGTTAGTCCAATAAGAAAAGGGGAGTAATAATGTAAGGTTGGAGGAATGCCTGGTTTGAAGTAGACAAATTAAGGAAGGTTATATAATAAGGAATCAAAAAATCCATATTTATAGAACAATGCATTATAATTTGCCTGCACTCAGACAAAAGCATGTGTTGCGGTGCCACCAAGGGATCCTGCTGAGGAGCATCAGTGAGGAGAGACTCATAAATGAATAAATACACACTTTGGCACTTTTGACTTATTCATGATGAGCTTTCAGTCGCTGAAATATACTCTAGGTTTTCACATGCCACTGACAATCCTTGAAAGCCAAATGTGCAAATAAAATATCTCCATGAAAAATGAAACTGTCTCTTTCGCCCTCTCTAAGAATAACACTGAGTGCATGTCTGTTGGGTGATTGAAGAACATACACATTAAATTCATCCAAGCGCTATCTTCTTTAATTTTTCTTTCAAAGTGAGGGCAGGTTATCAAAGTATGCTTTCAGCTAGCTAACCCTAATGTATTTCATTAAAAACGATAATTATGCATTCGAATGAGACTTAATGTGCTCCTGCTACACGCTACATACACAGGCAATGTTTTATAATGTCACGCATTCCACTTTAGTGATTTAAATAAAGACAAGCACATTACAGTTAGCCTGGGGAAAAGCATTCTCATGTTTGTCATGTTTCTCAGGGCTAAATCACAGTTACACACGCAAAAATCCATCAATTAGAACAAGGAGAAGTTCCCACGAAAATCTTGTTGGGGAAAAAAAGACAAAAATGGCTCAGTTGTTGACTGGCAGTTGCAGTTTGTTCTGTGTATATTAGTCCAATGTCAGAATACCTCTGTTGAAACAGATGGAGAAAATATTCCTTGTTGGTTTGTGCCTTTTTTTCTCAGCAAGGTAACCAGCTTTCTGTGTAAGCAATTACCTTATTACCACGTAGGTTAGTCATGAAATTCAAGGCGAGGGTAAGCAAAGATTACAATTCTATAACAAAATGAATATAAACATAATACACAGAATACAAAGAAGCCTCATAGCCAATGTACTTTTTGTCATCAACGTCCTCATGGGAACTAGGGGTGCAAGATATATCAACTCAATATCATTATTGCAATATCACCTTGCGCAATATTCATAGGTGTGATTGGCAAAGGACAAAAAAGCAGGAAAATATAAGCTGCACCCATGACATTTTTTTGAAAAATAAACCATTAAATGGCACTTTCTGGAGATTTTGTGCAAAGAAATGGAGAAATTGAGTCTTACATGATATGTGCAAAACTGCAAGGTTAAGAGCTTATACTTTGCAATGTTGTAGTATCAACAGGTATTAGGGCATTTAGCATTTACATTACTGTTAATCAGTCATCACTTGATTACACATTGCATTACCTTGTTATAATATAAATAATGTGCCACATGAAGACACAGTGCAGAATATGACAGTAGCAACAGCTGAGAAGATTTGGGTCTGTGGTGACCAGGTCCACCTCACACAAACTTCCTTCTCCCATTCTCTCTCCTTATTACCACACCCACACCCACACGGACAGCCCTGGCACTGTAGCCACAGCAGCCCACATTACCACGCCCATGCAGCCCCACCCACGGACATGTGCATTCACTAATTACATTTGTGTACAGATAGTGAAATAATATAAGCAGTACCTTATGTAACAGACTTTTTAACATTTAATGTAACTGGCAAACAATGCTTTCTACTTTTTAAAGAGCACACGTTTATAACAAATTTTTATTTATGCCGTTTGTATGCTGTTACTGTCATTCTCTACAGTATGTAGGTATGTAGTATGTATGTTGTCACTGTCTGTTCGATTGTCCGTGTTTCTCTCTGTTGACACTGTACATATTGTCTGTCTGGTTCTCCATCTTTTCATCCGTTTTAACTCTAACTCTGCAATTTAAATGTTTTTTATGGCTGTCTATGATGATACTTCAGGGTTTTTCCTTGCTCAGAATTTGTCTTTGCGGGAACACACAAAGCAGGGGGGGGAGGGGGTCTGGGTGTCCTCCCCCAGGAAATTTTGAGGGTAAAAGACTTCAATTCCTGCATTCTGATACATTTTTAGGCACCAATTTATGGTAAAAATGTCAATATTTATTGCAAGGAAATCACAAAATTCTGGTGGCAGGTAACAATTCAAAATACAAAATATAATGGAATATTATTATATTCAGTAGTCCAGTAAGGGGGCTTTCACATCCGGGACAACACTTGACACTAAAGTCCAGTTGTCTGTAGGATTGACTTAGGCTACTTAATAAGTGATGTTGAATATATAGCCTACAGTGTAATGGACCACCACAGTTCATTTATACATGTGAACCGCGGATTAATTGCAGCGTTTAACCTACATAGTGTAAAACTACTACGTAAATGGGGCACAGCAGAAAGACGGAGCAGAGCGACGCTGCTTGTTCAGGGTTGTCATGTGTACTCCTATAGGCCTACACTTCGCATCAGGTGTTAAAACCAACTGTACCGAATTAGACTACTATTTAACGCGATAACGAGACGTTTTTAACCGCTAATGAAACTGTCTCAATTTAATACTGATGCCGTCAGACGGGCGCGCGGACAGACAGCAGTCGGAGTTCCGGCAGAGCTCTGCGCTCGTCAGCAGCGGCTTCTCACTGTGCAGCCGGTCCCCCAGAGCAGCATGATCACCGGGAGGGTCCAGCCTGAACCCTGCAAACAGAGATCCCGTTTGAAGGTGACGTGCTTGATTTTGACTGAACGTCCCAATTTAAGTAACCTCTGATCGGGTCGTAGTAAATTAAGTACCCTAAGTTTAAGATTAGGTGTTGGTCATTATCAACTCTGGACTCTGTGCTGCTGCCAGCCTGTGTAACGTACGTTACTCACCATCGATCGACTGTTAGCTTCAGCTGGCTAACGTTAGCTGTCAACTTCCGACTAGCTAGTGATCTAGCGAGGATTAGCCCTTCAGACCACAGTGGACTTCAGTGGACTCTCCATCCAAACTCCCGACTGGACCTTCGTCTACCACAACTGCCGGACTCTTTCAAATACATGTACTCCCTGTCTCCGCCGATCACTTGGTAGCGTTGGTCAGCTGTCAGCTTACGCCAGCTAGCTTCTGTTAGCTTCGACCGACTGACGGCTTGCCCAGCACATCTGTTCACTGTAGAGCTCTTTTAGCCATGTTTCCCGGCTCAACACTAAGTTAGTGTGGGCCACTACCTTTCTGCACTGCCAAAAATGGTGCTCCTAAAATATTCCTCACTGCAACTTCTCAACGTCATCTGCTACGTTGCTTCAGCTTGTATTGCCAACATAAAATAAAAATATTGTCCCGTTGTCGGCTTCAGCTAAGAAGATAGTTCGCCCCCACATGTCCAAAATTCGTATTCAAATAACCTTCCGCAACGATTGCAGGCTCTTTGGTGGAGCTCTGCTTTGAATGAAGTTACATCGTGACAAATTAATGGACCACTTGCGGAGTGATATGAAGACATGAGTCAGAGGCACAAAAAACCTTGACAGCAGTGACCGGTCATTATGTTTACCAATACCCCCGACCCGTGCACCCCCCCCCCCCCGAAAAAAAAATAAAAAAGCCGATTTCCATGATTTACGAGAGTTTCTTTTTCAGGTCGGAAAAGCCGGATTTCCGGAATTATCCGGAAGAATCACACCCCTGAATATTATATCGAGGGGTGCAAGATATATCGACTCAATATCGTTATCGCAATATATCGAAAGTGTTGCAATAAGTATGCAATATTTTGTTTATTTTGTGGAGCGCTGCATCCCGTCCGTTGGCTGTGTGGCTTAGTTGTGTTTGATTTAGAGCCCGCTTGAAACACTATAATGATCCTGTTTTATTGGCCAGTTACCGTTCCACTTGCACGTTCACTACGTGACAAACCCTATGGAGCATGCCACGTGTGTGCATATTTCAATAGAATGACAGTGTAAGTGAAGAAATAGATAGAGACAACAAAATGGAACAAATCAGAGAAGAGAAAGAAAAGTTGTGTCCTGTTCTCTTTATTTATTTTATACTGTACAACCAGTAAAACATGTCCTGTTCTGTAGACATGGTCCTTATTTATTTATTCATGTTGTACCAGTCCAATATGACAGTCAGTTGAAATAAACCTTGTGTTATAAGAAAACATGTTTAATTTGGTATGAATCTATTTTGATGCGTTTTCCCGTAACTTTTGTAATTTTACATATGTTTAAAAATATCAAAAATAATATAGTATAATAATATTCATAATCAGTATCGCAATATTCATAATCAATATCGCAATATCACATTTTGTCAATATCGTACAACCCTAATGGGAACACCATAAAAACACCATAAACAGCTACTGTGTCATCAGAGGCAAGAAGGGAGGAATAGTGAGAGCCACGAAGGATGATGATGTGCCGCTACACATGCAATCTGAAATATTAAGAAGTCGGAGAAGCAACCTTGCACAATGCAGTTGCTCCCACTCAAAACAAACAGATGCATAATTATGAAAGAAACATAAACTGGGAGAACTCAACGCAAACTAAATTCCTGTCTCGAAAAAGCCAACAAACTGTTTCCCCTCTAATCACAACAGGGAGTTAGCTCCAAAGGAAATAAGTGTTATAAGAAAAACTTAAAACAACTTCAAGCGGTTTAATTTTTAATTGTTGGGTCACGTAAATAGTCAGACTCTTGCAATCAGAGGGAGTGATGAAAACGATAATGTTTTATTAGGGAGAAGCACCTTTAGGTCACATCTGGTAGGATTTGGGAGCCACTGTGGAAGGTGAATGGTCTGCAGCAATTGTATAAGCTCAGGATTAAATACTGTTATTAGGTAAAACAGTGAACATTACAATCATGTTTCAGGTCTACAAATGCATGTACTACTGTTTTCACTGCCATTGAATTTTAGCAACATGTTGGCGGTAGCTTGCAGTTTTAGCTATATGTTAAAATTCAAAATTATCATCAAAATGTTCTAAATTTAGATTTGGGGATTGGGGGAAGAAGAGCAAAGATAGTTTAGTGTAGTAAAGCTATAACTCCTAATGTAAATTGTAGCCTACAGATGGTTTCTCTCAACAAAGGCTTGCTGCATTTATACTTTAGTACACAGAAGTTATATTGTTGTACAGAAAACGATTGGACTTTTCTTCAAAGGACGTTCTGTGATCATGGAAAAAATCTTTAACTATCAGGTACATTAACTAGGCTGTCCCTTAATTCGATTATTTGAATCATCAGTCAAGAGCTCCCAGAGTCGAATCTCCTGCACTCTCTTTTAGACACGTCATTGTATACAGAGCTATAGCATTCTGTAGCTATAAATCTTACAACTGTTATGTAAAACAGAGAGCTTAATAAATGATCTATAGAGTTCTGAGGGACTCTGAGGGATGGTTCTGTATTAGTATTCTGTTGGTCTCATCTCTAGAGAAAGGTTTACTAATAATGTTGGAGTGCCAATATGAGTTTTATAAAAGTTTAAAATTGGCATTGTAAGTACAGCATTTAGGAATAGCAACACTTTATGTTGTTATCTCACAACTGCTATTAAGACAGATGAATCCAACTGATAATTAGATGGTTAATACAAAATCAAAAACATTGTAGAGACAGCAGAAACTGCAGTGTTTACCGCAGAAAATTACAAAACCTTTGCAAAGAACTGGCCCTTGAATTTGCCATTAGTAAGAAATCAAACTGCAGTATAAGTCCCAAACCTGCCTTGACAACAGCCATTTTGTACACCTCAAAGGCCCTCACAAGGCAGACTGAGAAAAAGTACCACAATTTGCCAACACAGAGCACTAGTTAAAGGCATACTATGTAACTTTTCTCTCTTCACTCCCCCTACAGGTTGTCTCATTAAGTATGCCTCATAGTATGCCTTTAAAAAAGAGGACATCATAAAAAAAGTCCAGCAGTCAGCGTATTCTGATAAGATGGGTTGCGTTGTTACTGAATGTTAAAGAAAGCCTTACAAAGCTTCTGCATGCATGCGTAACTTTAGGAGTCTAAGTTGGTTGGAGAAGGATAATTAATTTGAGAGCAAACAGGAGCAGCTCCGTGTTGGCCCTCTCGTTTTGCTCCATTAGAGGGAGAGAGCATCATTGGCCTAATGTGCCCAGAACCAGCTGTAGAAGAAGAAAGAGCTGTCTGGAGTCCAAGTAGAGACACTAATGAGCTGCTTTTAAAGACACAGCCCTGCAACTGGCCAAGGACTAATACACACATGTAAACAGGCACACACACACACACACACACACACACACACACACACACACACACACACACACACACACAGACACACAGACACACAGACACACACACACACACACACACACACACACACACAGACACACAGACACACAGACACACAGACACACAGACACACACACACACATATATGAGCATGTACACGCAAAATGGTCAACTTGTTATGCTAAACTAAGGCTGTCTCCTCAGCTAATGAGAGGAGAAGTGGCAACAGAATGCAAGGAGACAGGAGGATAATTGTGTGAGTGGAGTGAAAATACTTTGAGAAACAAAAGGCAGGGAAGGTAATGGCTGCTGGATTGGAACAGATGACAATAAACTTCCTCCCTCCAACACCCCCTCCCTCCCCAAACCCAAATATCACAACATAATGGCACAGCAGACTACATGCACATTTGTCAACCCGTCCCCAGAGAGTGACTTATATTATTCTGCTGAGAGCTGCTGATGATGATGGGAGAATGAGACTGTTTAGAAACCAAGGGCACACACACACACACACACAAACAAACACGCCCTCAAACATGCACTGACATATACTGTACACACACTCACACACTCAAGGGCAAAGAGATCCATTGCAAATTACATTGCTTTTTAAGCCAAGACCTCCGCAGTCTCAACAATCCCTTTAAGCTGTTCTCTCAGTGGAAAAACCCACATTTCTACAGAGTTACAGCAGGGGTCATTTCCTATTTGTGTTCCTCTCCAAGAAAGTTTTCTGTATTGCTTCAAAACCTTTTTACAAATGAACTGGCATCATTTTCTTTCTGATTTTGGGTTCCAAAAAAGATTGTAGTCCATGTGTAGAAGAAGTGGGCGTTATGTAAATTAACGACCTTTTCTTGTTGTGTAATGTCAACCATACACAATGATATTGACTTTGAATCTTGCTAATGTTAGCTTTCTGGATCGTAGATGAGCCAAAGAGTTCGCCACAGAGTTATGCCGGCTGGCACTCCAGGATCCAGCCAAGTCTCGCCGTAAGGACACCACAGCTCCTGACATCCCGCTGGAAACTGACGCAGGCACGGATGCCACCGAGCTCACCATCTGACGCCAACACACCGGCCAGCAGGATGCCCAGCAGAGAAGTCACAGTCAGTGTTCAATTCCTCTGTGATTGATAATGCAACCCAACAATCTGTTGTTGCATTGTTCATTTGAACAGAACATCTTTGGGTCAAAAGCCACGTTTAATCAAGTATCTCCACAAACTACGAACATGACCCTACTGTTCCCTTCTTTACTGTATGCTACATCCACTGGAAGAGCCGAACAAACACCTGTACTTTTCCTACTATGACAAGTCAAAATGTCTGCTGTGAAAATGGTCTTAAAAATGCTTTCATACCTGTTAATGTATTTATAACTCTGTATACTTATTTCTGTCTTGTCCTGCATCAACACCTGCATTTTCCCTCTGAGATCAATAATTTTCCCTCTGAGATCAATAAAGGATTATCTTATGTTGTCTTTAAAGCAGATATGCCTCAAATATTTAAGAAAAACAAGTAATGTGCACTTTGTGCTTTTTCTTTTCTGCCAATATTGATGTTATTTATTTGAGTCTCTTACATCTCTTGGTGCTCATATGGGCTTACAAGACACCAGAAAACAACACACTCTAACATAACAAATGATGTAGTAGCCTTATTAAAAAAATAAATACATTAAAATCCAATTTGCATGACACAAACATCCTGTTATAAAGAATAGAAGAGGCAACAGTGCTCTTTATCTTGCTAAAACAAAAATGGTCTCAACCTTCAGACAACCAAAACAAATTGGGAGACTATAACAGATAACAAAATCCCTGCGCAGGGGCAAAGAGATATAACATGTAATGTTTCCTCAAAAACAAGATCACAAAAACCACATAAACACTGCTATTTATTATATTTTTATATCTGCCTACCTCAAATGATACGGTACTAGCTCTTAACTATACACACATGGAATCTTGTCCTCATTGTAAATAATATAATTAACCAGCTTCTTCTCATTCACCCTCTACTCTCTACTCTAGCCAGTTTAGTAATGATCGATGGAAGTTACTAAATATGGTTGCAGCTACTGCATGCTGGTGCTGTTCATTGAGTGAATAGATTGGCCATTTTTACTGATTTTGACATTTACTTTTGAGTGGTAAAAAAAAGTATAGCAGATGAAACCTGTGCTCTCACAAAATAACATCTACCACTTGAAATATGTACATTTTAAGTGCTTTACATTATGAAACATTGGTATTTATGGAATGGACCACCGGAGGAAAATAGGGGAGGGTCATGTCTTTTTATTCTTTGTTGAGGGGAAGGTCACCCAACATTTTTTAGGGTGGGGGTGGGGGTGGGGGGGGAGGTCACCCAACTTTTGTATTCATGAGAACAGCTAAATTTCAAAGTGGCTTGTTTGGTGCATTTGTTTTTTGCATATTTTTTTCATGTAGCTCTTAGTCTTGGCCCTCCTTCGCTACCAGATGGGTCTGACCCATGAGTTTGCTGGGGGGGGCAAGGGGAGCACTGCCCCCCTGGTGGCTGAAACGGGTAATTGCATTGTTTAAATGAGTGGAATAATTACATCTGGCATGACCAGATATTTTATAAATATCTTAAATAACACAAAACAACTAAATGGTGGTAGGTAATACATCAGATTTCATATACTGCTTTAGTAAAAAAAATATTACCTGGCTGACGATGGGAGCAGCAGGACGCAAAAAACGAAAATTACTGTTGCACTAGTCTGGACATCTTGCTGTGCCAACCTTGCAATAAAGGTTTCCTAAATGCCATGTATATAAATGTGATGTCAGCTTACTAATTGATTGCGGGTTTTGTGTAGATTTGGACTTGTATACGTTTATTCCACTTTGTTTAAACGGCGAAGTGGAGAGGCCTCGTTCACCTGTTTGGCCTTGCTGGATACACTGTGACTCTGTTTGTGGATCTACTGATCGCTGTGGATTACTTTTTTTTCTGTGTCATTGGATTACAGCAAAATACGGATCTTTTTTCTCAACGTGTCTTAATGTTTTATGGTGTGACTGCGCATCGTTTCTGCATTTGGAGAGGCATCTCAACAGACTGATTGTTCACTGTTACATTTTAGTTGAATTATTCCACCACCGTCTGTCTATTACGTTCCAAGACAGCCGTGCCGCGATTGGATTTCATAAGGGCGAATTGTTAAATTGTTACAATGTAATTTAAAATCTGCTTTAAAATAAACATATATGTTTTGGAATATAATGTTCAGCTTCGGCAGTGTTAAATATACGACTGAGGAAACCTAGTGATGAGTCCATAGCAACCAGTGCTGAAGTTTCCCAGTGTCCTTTGCTGAATGGTCTCAATGTTTTATTGTTTTATTTTACGTGAATACTAGTTTACTAGAGGAGTAACTTAGTATTTGAAGTAATGCAGTAATGCAGAAAGTGTGCATTTAGTTTCTATGCTTATTGTGTTTCCACAACAATGTTAGTGAGTAAATCTACTGAAATGGCCACCACACCAACACAGAGGAGTGTGATGTGTAAGATGAGAATGCAGAGGTTAACTCGTATAATACATGGCTGTAAAAAAATCAAATGGCATCTGTACATCTTTGCTAAGCGCAAACTACCACATAAGGGGAGGGTCATGCCTTTTTTTCAAATCATTTTGGAGGGTCATAGAAAAATTATTACTGACGAGGGGAGGGTCAAGTTTTTTTTAGCTTAAAAGGTAGCAAAACTCCTCCGGTGGCCGCTTAAATAAATAACGAACGGTCCCTTAGGTCTCAATTTTAACGCCAATCCCCACATTTCACTCCAAATTCGCAGCACTTCTACTCTACTTAAACATTCACTAATTTCTAAATATTGTTGTGACAGGCTGCCCTCTGTCTTGTCACAGTGATTTATTCATAAATGACTAGGTTCAAACCTCTGGGACAGTTTAATGACCTCATTTATGTTGTCATAGTTAGTGCAAGATTCAGCCCGAGGGAAAATTCCACAAGAATGCTGACTAATTCAAAGGTTGAAACAGAGTAATAAAGGTCGAGTGACAATGCTGTCTTCATGTGAGAGAAAAAAGAGCAGAGCCCTGAGGTAAATAGTGATGGTCCCAGTAGCCGGCCCAGACAGATGGCTCAAGTCAGAGAGGTTTAGATCGACTGAGGCTGACAGGCTGCAGTAAGGCTGTTTAAGTCTTTATTTTAACTTAAATACCTCTGACAAACATGAACATATGGAATTTGGTTCAAACTGTGGTAATAGAAACAATTGGATCACAGTTCCAGAGTCAGATGTTGATTAATGTCAAATCTAATGTGACGATCATTCGTGACTGTTCCACTTTAATCTGTCAACAGTGTGAGTCCACCATCAGGTCTGCTGCAATTGCCTTTCATGTACATAACGGCAATTAGACTGCAGTTGTGACCTTGAAAAACCATTAATTTCCTATCTTGAGATAACAAGATAATTAAGTCAGGATCTTGAGATTAAAGGAGTTAAAAAGCATGTGAAACAATGGATGCACACAGGACTGCTGAGGTCACATATACCTGGCTGAAACGAGACCCGAACAGCTGACTGCGTGTTTGATGACCATCTTTTCACAATTTGTGATCTCACCAAAGATCATTTACCTAATTTAAGCCACGGTTTGAAGACAACCAATTTACAGTTTTTTCCGATCGCTATGACAATTTTTTCAATACTTTTAACAACTTTCCTAAACTCTTAATGCACCAACACACTTACAACACACAATTGACAAAACAGTTAATTTCATGCTCAAAATCACACATTGTAAACTAAACTCTAACACTAATTTTCAAAATACAATAATTCACTAACACAATACACTATGTCCACCAAAACAATGCAAACATTTCTCAAAATCAAATAATTCTTCCAAAACACTAACACGTTCTCTCCCAACAGGAACATTTAGTCAATCATAGCACAATGTCATACAAAACACTAACATCAGATGGAATTACAGAAACTGCATTATTTTGTGTCAGGTCTGCCCTTATACAACAGACAATAGTATATTGTATTGATCATAGATTGTGTTTTACACTGCAGCTTCTCTTGAAGCCTCTCTACATTTTTGTTTTGTTGGGTTTAGTAAATGCATGCATTTTGTTTCTTTTGCTGCAGAAATTCAATACAAAAAATGAATGACCCATCTCAGAGTAGCTTTACAGAATGTACGGTTTACTGTATGAAAAAAAGAAGACAGAGACAGAATTGTCCTGGTACTTGTCTTCCTCTCACTCGTGCAGCAATTTTTCTTACTTTCTTTGTGTTCATCTTTATTGTTCCTTTTCCACACAAAATCAGCCCAAATAGGTCCTCTTTTACTGTATGTACTACGGTAACATATGGTCATGCGATTGAAAGAACCTCAACACCTGAGTGTGTTTCCTAGATGGGAATCAGCTGTGATTGATCTATTTGCATAGCTTCAATCAGCTGTTTCTCAGTAGCAATGGAATATGTATTATCTACTCGTAAAGAGATACCAACTGATAATCTTGATTAACAAAATAAAATGTTGATAATACTAAAAAACATGAGCAACCATGGCTGCTTTGAGCTCAAAAAGAAGTATAGGAAATATCATGTAGTCTTTCAAATTGTGCTGTTACACAGCCCTCTGACACCTAAAGCTGATTCATCTTCTGACAGGAAGTTTAGCCAGCATTTGTCAGGCTCCAGTGTGCAGAGTGTGAATTCAGCTCTGCAAGACTGCCAATTGCAATCAGTAATAACCAGACCTCCTGTTGTTCTCACAAAAGGGAGGGGGTGCAAGATTGTTTGTGTAGGTTCAAAAATACCTTAAAATTGATCCGGGGCACAGGATCCCAGAAGCCCAGGGTTCTGTACTGACATGCCTGCTTTGTGTCCGTCTAATGTCCAATGTGCTGCTCTTTGACTGGTTGGAGTCCCAAAGGCTATTTTTAGACTTATTCCCATGATAATGACAGCCAGGTCCTTGATATGCCTGGCAAAGACTTATGGGAAGAGATATCTCGTTTTGTCTGACTCTTTTCTTTTCAAAGGACACAGCCTTCAGCCATATGCTTTTATCGCTTTAGTGCAGCACAATTGGTTTAACACACACACACACACACACACACACACACACACACACACACACACACACACACACACACACACACACACGCACACACACGCACACACACGCACACACGCACACACGCACACACGCACACACACGCACACACACCATGATTGGTCTGACTTGCTGGGATTTGGTGGAGAACTGGACAAAACCCAGCAGGAAACACCATGCTGCAACACAACACAAATTATTATTTCTTCTTTCTAGGTTCCTTCTGTACCCTCAGCATTACAGTTTTTCACGATCGCTATGACAATTCTTTCAATACTTTTAACAACTTTCTTAAACTCTTAATGCACCAACACATCTACAACACACAATTGGCAAAACAGTTAATTTCATGCTCAAAATCACACATTGTAAACTAAACTCCAACACTGATTTTTAAAATACAATAATTCACTAACACAATACACTATGTCCACCAAAACAATGCAAACATGTCTCAAAATCAAATAATTCTTCCAAAACACTAACATCAGATGAAATTACAGAAACTGCATTATTTTATATGTGTCAGGTCTGCCCTTATACAACAGTATATTGTATTGATCATATATTGTGTTTTGCACTGCAGTTTCTCTTGAAGTCTCTCTACATTTTTGTTTTGTTGGGTTTACTAAATGCATACATATTTTTTGGGCTTTTCCACCTTTATTTGACAGGACAGCTAGTTGAGAAAGGGGAGAGAGAGAGAGGGGGGAAGACATGCAGGAAATCATCACAAGTCAGATTTGGACCTTGGACCTCTGCGTTGAGGCATAAACCTCCAAGTATATGTGCGCCTGCTCTACCCACTGATCCAACCCGGCCACCATTTTGTTGCTTTTGCTGCAGAGATTCAATACAAAAAAATGAATGACCCATCTCAGAGTAGCTTTATAGAATGTAGTTTATGAAAAAAAGAAGACAGAGACAGAATTGTCCTGGTACTCCTCTTCCTCTCCCTCGTGAAGGCATTTTTCTTATTTTCTGTGTTCATCTACAGTATATTGTTCAAATAGGTCCTCTTTTACTGTATGTACTACAGTAACATATGGTCATGCAATTGAAAGAACCTCACCACCTGAGTGTGTTTCCTAGAAGGGAATCAGCTGTGATTGATCTATTTGCATAGCTTCAATCAGCTGTTTCTGTATAAAATCCAGGGGATATATTTGTGTTTCAATTTACAATATGAACAGCTGTTCACTTTGACTTTAGCCTATAAGTTAGGTTTAGAACATGTTATCTGTTCAGACATACAGAGTGAAAGCATTTGTAAATATGGCAGTAAAGATCCATTGTTTTGTCTTGGTTGAGCTTGTGTGTAAAAGAAGTTCAAGCATTTTACATTTGTGTTAACTGTATGCATTTTGTGTCAAAGCAACAAGAAATGTGTTAATTGTATAGCCTACACAGACGGATGTTGTGCTGTGTTAAGAGTTTAGGAAAGTTGTTACAAGTTTTGAAAAAATTGTCATAGCAATCGTAAAAAACTGTAACAACAAAAGCTGTCTGGGGAGGCTGGTAGAAATACCCTGTAAGAATAAACATGTGGCACAGACGAAATCTCACAGATGCATGTGGTGAGAAAGGCCAAAAACACTTACAGCCTTCCAGCTTCTGCCCTCTGGTCATTGAATTAAACTGCCCAAAAAACACATTAACATGTCCGAATGGCAGGATGTATGCTAAGGTCAAGTGTGACATGTTTTGTTATACGTTTACTGTGTGTTGTTGTTATTGTAAATTATGTCTCTGAACCAAACTACACAACACGCTAAATTACTGAATAATGACCTAATTTGAATTTACCTCAACAGAAGTGTAAACCTAACTCATTTGATTTAATTAACTTAATTAAATTCTGAATTGATTTGAACACAGCTGCACTGGAAAACAAACAGGGAAGCACTATTCTCAGAAAATTAAATAGAGAGACATGACCATGATCAATGTGAAAGAGAAAAACAGAGAGACATTCATACAGTATATACAGTACAACACTCATACATGCCTCAAAACCCGGATATGTTGTCATCATGAATACCTGGTTTTTAAGTTGTCTTTTGACAGACTGATCTCATGAAGTGGTGTATGTATGACACAGCAATTCGTATGCCATTATTGGCGTGTTATCAAGACGCATACTCGCTTTTTAGCGTGTTTATCAACGCCGTTTGGCCTCCATTGACTTACATTATGTCGCGATTGCGTGTGAATTGACGCCGTAGTACGCCGAGTAGTATGAAAGGCCGAAAATCCGCATAGGGACGTTGGTTACAGTGGAGGATGGGTAAAACACAGGACTTTCTCCCAGGAGAGCAGGGATCGTGTCCCACGTGTCACGTTTCTTTAGTGTCCCGCGTGTGACCTTTCCTTTCCACGTTTGTTCTTTTCCTAAACCAAACCAGTTATTCTTTTCCTAAACCAAATCCGCATGTGACATTTCCTAAACCCAACCATAGCCTCGCAATAACACGTAGCCTCACGATAACACGTAGCCTCGCGATAACACGTAGCCTCGCGATAACACGCCAAGGCTTTAGAAAGTGCCGTGTATGTTTACGCTGTAACGTTGCAGACTGCCGTCCGCTGTATACAGCATAGACATACACGCAGATAGCTCAAAATGCGTACAGATAACACGCCACTTGGCTTAAGAAAGTGAGCGTGTATGTTTACGTGAAGTCATGATATCACGTTGCTTTTGAGCATTAAGGACACTTACCACATTTCTAAGCACATTTAATCCAAGAAATAAATAACAGCATCAATTAATCAAAATCAAAATAAATATGCCACTTTTTGTATTGCAGTGAAAATGCCAAGATCACAATAATTAGTAATGAACTGGTCAGTTATTTCAGGTACTCACAACTCCTGATGACAGTGCCCATCACACATTTAGCAACATAAAAGACTTGAAATACGAGTGCTCCAGTTTGCCATTTAATGTAGCTCAGCGTAAATTCTGTCAGGGAGACTTCTAATACGTTGTCTCTATTCTCTTTAACTGATCAGCTGGGCAGTGGGTGTTTCGGTTCTGTATACCAATTAGAATCGGGCACGTATGTTCTATCCAATCACAGCATGACTACCTTGTTTTAAATATCTTCTCTCTCCCGTTTCTGTCAGTTGTATTTTCAGACGAGAGTGCGACTAGTAGTTGTTGTTGGCATTAGTGTTTTTCTATGTTGCGTCTGGTTCGTGGGTGTGTGTCATTTCAGGTTAAGAGCACATTTCAATTCACCTTTTCCGGCGTGTCTCGTGTGGTAGCAAATGATGTCTATCCTAGAGGATTTCTCTCTCGCACTTGTCCTGCAAGCAGTTTTCCGTAGCCATGGCGCATGCACGCGGGTGCAAACAGTAGCAGTCTGGCAGGCAGAAATCACTCCAGTACTTTCACACGACTGCAGTCCCGGGGATTTTGCCTTGTTCGTAGCTCCCGACTCGCCGCACGGCCCGCTCTGAACTGCAGCTGGCCTCCAGCCGCGACTCTCAGCCGTGGCGTTGTACGTATTTTGGTCAGGTTCATTACGGCAGAGGAACCGGCATGTCAACTCGGATGGATAATCCAACCCTTCGTAGTTAAGTTATCTCATCGGGCATATTTTGTTCATTCATGTTTGCCGCCCACCAGTAATGCGGATCAGGTTGCTGTGGCCTGAAGTTCCGGGCTCTGTCTAAACTCTGGCTTCTGCCGCAGATTCCTCTGCATCTCTGGGGCCTATTTACCGTAAATTCTATGATAGAGACAGCCGGGGACGTCGTTTTACTTCTATACATGCATCAAGGTTAATTGTGTACTTAGACTGGCACGTCTTTTCTCTATGGGCTCACTAGGCAAGCTGCTTTTTAGTTTTTCCGACGTTTTTATTTTATTTAGTGTGCTGTCATTGCAGCTGACGTTCTAAAAATTACGTGCGCGTTTACATGCGCATTTACGGTGGATTCAGTTTTTCAACAGGTGTTGCTCTGGACATGGATGCATTAGCTGGATGGTGACACTGAAGTATGTTAGGGCTGAGCGCTACTGCGCAGCTGCAAACTGAGTTTACCTACGTAGTTGTGGTATGAAGAGCCTGTCCGAAGTTGTAGTCTTCTGATGGTTGTGCATGAGTAAACTCCATCGTGTCAATCTTGCAGAGTGAGATTGAGTTATGTGCTAGGAATAATGTAGGCAAGGGGTAATTGTTGCTAACTAGAATGCTAGTTAACATTAGTTATTATCTTACAAGTAACGGTAGCTTTTTTTTTTACTATAAACGTCTGTTATGGAGCACACCGTGACATACAAGCTATGGAGCATTTATACATTGTTGTGTTTCTTTAGTTAAATGTACAAATTAAGTCTTTAACGCTTCAGATGTAAGTTATTGGTGTCAAGTGACGTCATATGGCAGTCACTGGATGCTACGGCGGGTGAGTACTTGCTAGCATATAATGGGCATAGGAGGTACGTAAGTGTTTTGTCCCATATTCGTGATGTTTCTGGGCTTAAGTACTGTTCTAATACTTGGGCAGGTGTAAGATTCTTTCTCGTTAGGGAATGACACGTTGTTAAGGTTTGTCTTCAGAGCTGTCGTGATATTTGTCAGTAGTCATGCTGACGTCAGCAAAATGCATAAGGCACGTATATTCTGCATTTGTACATAAATATACTCATCGCCGTTGTTGCCTGCTTACTAACGTTTCGTGCGTTATGCTCACTCATGGTGGGTAGCTCACACTCATTATGTTTCATATATGGTCTTTCAAAGCAAGTATTCTCAGCATAATATTTATATTGTACAAACTATCTAACAAGCTGCATTGCTCACATCAGCTATTTAGCCTACTTTTATTTTCATCTCATATCTGTGGGGGCCTCTTGGTGTTTTACGTTTTATTTAATCTATTTACAAAGATGTGTTGTTCATTTCCACTAAGCTTCCTATGTTGGTAATAGATTGGTGTGAGTCCTGCAAATCAGATTCTGTCTGATTCCCGGTAGATGTGTTGGAACCGGTGGCAGCCCAGGTTTCTAATCACTACGTGTATTCACTTTCGGTTATGGCTGGTCTCGGTGGTTAGTCTTGCATCATTAAAGTACGTTGTCTTATTCATGGGCACGCAAACTCAGCATGGGTCAATATGGGTCGCGTGTCAGCATTATGGTCATCGCATCCTCCTATTTCATGGATCCTTCTTGCGGTATCCTATGTCTGACTTTGTTACTTTGTACCTAGATTCTGCGATGCCCTCTGAAGGTAAGTATTTTGTGTATTACCCAGACATTTTCTATCACTTATGAAATATTATTTTGGGCATGTCAAGAACAATAAATTTTTGTTGTGGTTGGTAATCACTTGTTTCGCATAATCGTCATCGTGCGGTTGGCTTCTCTGTCTTAACCACGCTAGGTCAGTTGGTATCTGGGTATTATTAAGGCACTGTATTAATAATACATGTGTGGCACTCGTTTTCTTTTGCTGAGCTAAGTTTTGGGGGAATCCCTATCCTAAGTATGGTGGTGGTAGTCCATCTTACTGGGCAAAAGGCAGTCGTTATTGTCTTATGTTACTGATTGAATTTTAGCAGCTAGTTGTACAGTTCATCTCTGCAATATGTTTAAACATAATTCACCTTTGCAATGGGATTCTCATATATAGATCTCCTCATATCAATGTCTCATTATGAGCATGTTTTACACGATATCGTTGCAGCACTTCATATTATGCACGTTTAAATAGCTTCTTATTGCAGCATGTTTAACCTGTTTTTCTCGCAGGATGGGTAAATTCTCTATTGTAACTCTTCATTTATGCAGTGCATTAAGTGACGTTATCACTGACCTTGTATGCAGCTAACTCATGACATTTGACCTCATTAAGTTGTACTCCTTACAACACTAACCTTCTAAGTCTCAGACACTGCTTCTTTTCATTGCTTTTAATCTAAGATTAACTACTCATTGCTTATGCTCATACTAGAGGTTTTCCGGGTGTATTTCGGTTTAGCCATCATTTAGTTTTCTTTATTCAGTTTGGTCGGGTCATTCATTCAGAATAGGGGCAGCTACTAATGCGGGAAATCAAGGCATTTCATGTACGTCCCTGCAACAACCCAGCATATGGTCTTCCTCTGTTTATTCCCCTTACATTCGTGATGTCTTCGCAACCCAGAGATCTTTTAGGCATAATCCAGGTAAGCGTGCATATAACTGGTTGTGGTGTATTGATCTCTTAACAGTGGTGGTTGTAGTACTGCATCTCAGTAAAATAACCAGGCATATATTTATTTTAGTAAAAGTACTATGATAACCCTTTAGTAACAGTACCCGTTTCTAATGTACTTTAAGTATTAAAGTATAAAGTCTGCAGAGGCTCTGTGTTTGTTCCGGCCTGAATTGCCAAGGTTTGGTTTTGTGTTCAGCCTTCTTAATGTGGATGCGCTAGTTCAATCATTGTTGCCCGCACTGACACACAGTTTTGCCATTTAAAGATATGATTGAGTATCTATCTTACAGAGTAGTACCCTGTCACCCTTATTTGTATTCCTGGAGATTTCCCTATGTCAAAATGTTGGTTTAAACAGCATTTGGAACTAGTCCTTATCAAAGCTAACATTTCACCAAAGCGTTTACGAGTCATTCATTTAGAATAGGGGCTGCTACTACTGCTGCTAGTCGAGGGGTCTACAGTACTTCTCTACAACAACTTGGACGGTGGGCTTCCTCTGTGTACTCTTCATATATTTGCTTTGATGTAGAAGACATCATCAATAACCAGAGATCTCTTAAACCTTGATTGTGGTAAGATTGCATATAACTGGTGGTGGTGTAATGGATGGGTGGTGTTCTCAATGGTACTGATGTATTGTTATAACTGTTTTCATCAATTTAGATTTTATTTTGCATCTATCATAACTACAGGTTCTGTGATTGTTCCTGCCTGAATTCCCAATGTTTTGTGTTATGTTCAGCCTGAATTGCAGATGTGTATTGCCCTTATAATTACAGGTGCCTTTGTAACTGCAGAGGTCTGTGGTTGTTCCTGCCTGGATTGCTGAGATTTCGTGTTCAGCCTGAATTGCTGATATGTATTTTTTGTTTTAGATCTGCAGAAGTTTTGTTTGTTCCGGCCTGAATTGCTGATATGTGGTTGTTTTGTAATTACAGGTGCCGTGGTAACTGCAGAGGTCTGTGGTTGTTCCTGCCTGGATTGCTGAGATTTCGTGTTCAGCCTGAATTGCTGATATGTATTTTTTGTTTTAGATCTGCAGAAGTTTTGTTTGCTCTGGCCTGAATCGCCGAGTTTTGTTTGTTCCGGCCTGAATCGCCGAGTTTTGTTTGTTCCGGCCTGAATCGCCGAGACTTTGTTTTGTTCCGGCCTGAATTGCCGAGATTTTGTTTGTTCCGGCCTGAATTACCGAGATTTTGTTTTGTTCCGGCCTGAATTGCCGAGTTTTGTTTGTTCTGGCCTGAATCGCCGAGTTTTGTTTGTTCCGGCCTGAATCGCCGAGTTTTGTTTGTTCCGGCCTGAATCGCCGAGACTTTGTTTTGTTCCGGCCTGAATTGCCGAGATTTTGTTTGTTCCGGCCTGAATTGCCGAGATTTTGTTTTGTTCCGGCCTGAATTGCCGAGTTTTGTTTGTTCCGGCCTGAATTGCCGAGATTTTGTTTTGTTCCGGCCTAAATTGCCGAGATTTTGAATTGCCGAGATTTTGTTTGTTCCGGCCTGAATTGCCGAGATTTTCTTTTGCAACATCGTATTCTTCTCATGTCTTTTGGGGTTTGTTCAATGTCAATGCTCAATGTCTTTGTTACACTGATTATTCACTGATCATTTAACACATTCATGTTTGTATTACCATACAGATTGTGGCGGCTGTAAGGTATGTAGGCTATATTCATGTCATTTAATCACTTAAATTCTTTTCAAGTTTTGGGGGATGTGTTTGGTTTTCCTAAACATTAGTTGTATAGATCCCCTTTACAATGGAGTCTAATCTCCAAATAATTGTTTGTACTTGTTTAATTGTTAGTAATAAATGTTTGCATATATGCAACGAAGTCTCTCCTGATTGAAATGTAGCTCAGCGTAAATTCTGTCAGGGAGACTTCTAATACGTTGTCTCTATTCTCTTTAACTGATCAGCTGGGCAGTGGGTGTTTCGGTTCTGTATACCAATTAGAATCGGGCACGTATGTTCTATCCAATCACAGCATGACTACCTTGTTTTAAATATCTTCTCTCTCCCGTTTCTGTCAGTTGTATTTTCAGACGAGAGTGCGACCCGCCTCCTCCCCTTCTACCTCCAGGCATTGTCGACGGTGTATCGGTCTTCTCCCGGCTGACGGCCCATTTTAAATCTCGGATTTTCTCACCACCACCACCACCAGTGTCTAGATTCCATTGGGGGATGTGTTTGGTTTTCCTAAACATTAGTTGTATAGATCCCCTTTACAATGGAGTCTAATCTCCAAATAATTGTTTGTACTTGTTTGGTTAATTGTTAGTAATAAATGTTTGCATATCTGCAACGAAGTCTCTCCTGATTGAAATAATGTAAGTGCAAAATTTCCTTCAGAAATGAGAGGGAAATAAATGGGCTTTTTGAAGCGTGGAATTAATGTACATTATATGAAAAGAGCTGATAATCAGCAAGCCCTTCATACTTAGTATTTCTTCTTCTTTGCAGATGCCTACCTTTACATCTAGAGTGGAAAAAAGATGACTGTGTTGTTTTTTCTTTGTCTTTCTAAGTCTGTATGTTTTCACTTCAGGTTTTGTCTTCACATAATCATAAGAGTCGGTCAATATGTCATTAGTACAGCCGGGTGTCACGTCAGTTCAGCCTAGGGTCAATGTGGATATTAACTGTCTTATTTCTCATTAGGTTTTCATTGCTCAGCCACTCATGAAATCCAATAGATGCACCGAACTGCCAATGCCAAGCTGTGTAACACTTGACCTCTGAAAATGATGAGGAGGACAAGGAAGAAAGATGTGTGTGTACATAAATCTGCAGCACAAATTTTACCATTGAAAGAGATGATGGAGCCATTATCTGTCAGTGGGGCGTCTGTGTGTGCAGTGTGTACTGTATATGTGGGGCTATACAACGTGGTAAACCACAGGGATCAGAAGAGATCAAAGGGTTAATTGACTGTTAAGCCTCCATGCTGTAGAGATCAAAGACATGCAAGTCTTACGATCACAATCAGCACCTTCTCAATGCAAGCCACTGCTACATCCTCTCTGGCAAGGTCACCGCTGATAGAACTTTGGATTGGTGAGGATTTCTTGTGTGCATCTGTGTGGACCTGTGTGTCTCACATCAGAATTAGTGTGTGAAACAGAAACATCTCTGAACTGCATTTCTTAATCGTCAATTGTCATGGTGAAGCCTTGTGTAAATGTTAATTTGAGTTATTGGATTCAAATCATTTGCATGTTTGCATATGTGCTGCTGCTCTGTAATAAGGCACAGTAGTGCTGTAGATTATAACTCTAAGATTACAGTAAAAATATTTTGCACAGTGGCCGGGTTAGCTCAGTTGGTAGAGCAGGCGCACATATATAGAGGTTTACTCCTCGATGCAGCGGCCGCGGGTTTGACTCTGACCTGCGGCCCTTTGCTGCATGTCATTCCCCCTCTCTCTCCCCTTTCATGTCTTCATCTGTCCTGTGAAAATAAAGTACTAAAAATGGCCAAAAAATTATCTTTAAAAAAAATATTATATATTATATTATTTTGTACATATGGACAAAATATTTTGCACATATGGACGTATGAATGAAATACTATACTACATTATACTATACTATACAACTAGGTAACCATAGGGAAAAGAAGAACTACAGTAAATATGCAGGTAATACGTTTTTAAAGGACCTAGAAATAAATTACACTGCAAGTACTTTTAAACTGATACAAACGTACTAAATAATGTAGTACACGCAGGCACCAAGCTTATCCAAACTTACACAAACCTTAGCCAAACTTACAGTAGTGTGGCACACACTACTTCATTATATTACCATAAAATATGACAATTTGACTTTCATTGTGCACACACATGAAGGGAGTAAAACCATATTAGCTACAGAAATACTCTATTGTCCCTCAATAATACTAATGTCATCCAAAAAACATTTTGATGCCAGTGAGCGTTATAGATTGTTCAGAAACTTACGACTTCAATTCAGAGCCACAGATCTTCTTACCGTTTACACTTTAACATCTGTTTCAAAATTGATATAGACATATTGTGTTATTGCATAACATTTATTGTGGAGATAGACTGTACTTTAATTGCTTTTGATCTAATGACGAGACAAGACATAAAAGCTTCTCTAGGTTCTTCTCTAACATCAACGTTAATTGCCAGATTGATCTTGGACCACAAAACTACATTTCTGTTCACCACTATATTTCATTATCATTTTCAAACATACTATTTCATAGCTATAGCTTTAAAGCTTTTGTTCCCCCTGCAACAATAACAATGTACTGTACACTTTATCAATATTTAACACTCCATAATTAAAAACATTAATTAACTTTAATTTTGTAAATTAATTTTATTATGATACTTTTAAAATAAATTATACCATAAGTATGTTATGCAATATCAATACAGTTACCTCGTTTCCCCATTTTCCTTTCTTATAACGTTGTAGAAATATTAAAGTACCCTTTGATTATTAAATGCAAACATTGTAATTCTTTTTAATGTGCATCTTAAACACCAAGTTAACCCCTTATTTCTTAACATCTTGTCTTCTTCCATCGTAACTGCATATTCATCCCAGTAAGTATTTTTTTATGCCACATATAGCTTTAAAATGATGCTGTTATTTCGCGAATTTTTATATATGGAATTATTTTTGTCTTTAATACCAAGCAAAACTTCTCAAGTATCAAACAAAAATCACTAACTCAAGCAAAAGAATTGTCACCTCAAAGGTAAAATTATTTATTATATTATATTATAAGTTATATGTATATATTATGTCCTTTTGTTTACCGTTCCCTCTGCTTCTTTCTCAATGATCAGTCTTTTGATCTCTCCATCACGTTTGCAGTTTCGCTCCCAGCTTTCTCGTTTGCGCTTCCCAAGTCTTTGTTTGTGATTCTGACACAAAGCTATCGTGTGGGCGGGTCTTAGAGGGGTGCGTCCCCATTGACTAATGTATTTTTGAGTGACAGCTCAGTGCCTGCCGGCCCCCTGACGTTTCAGTGCAGTTAACGTAAGAGATTTTGGATGACACACAAACCACTCCACAGCGGATTCCTACAAGATTAATAAAATGTAAGTATTGATCATATATATTGTCTGTGATGTACTTTGCAAGCATGGTTACTAGACGTTTGTTGTTTTGTTGTGTTAAGTTAATAATTAGCTAGTAAAGCTGTTAACTTAGCATTTAACGTTAGCTAACTGCTAACGTATTAATTATCGTCTTCTCTCTGTAGAATAATGAAACATTGTGGGACGTGCAGGACCCCGAGCAGAGCAGAGCTACGATGCTGTCCCAGGTAACAAATATAAGACCAATAGTTTACGACTACACAAATGTTTTGTTTGCAAGTTTTAAGTTTTACCTTTGAGGTGACAATTCTTTTGCTTGAGTTAGTGATTTTTGTTTGATCCTTGAGAAGTTTTGCTTGGTATTAAAGACACAAAAATAATTCCATATTTATATCCTTCTCCTAAATCTCCATCAGGTTTGCTTGTACGACTGTTCCCAGTCGGATTCAGCAAACACTCTTAACTGCACAAACTTGTTTCAACGTGATGAATACCACCTGTATCCGTGAAGGTGTGTGTTTGTGAGATTTAATTATTAGCATGATCGGCGCCCCCAGATTGCTATAAAAGGCCGCCCGTTGTGCTCTATTTGTGAGCAAGAAGACTCAAGAGTAGAAGGAAGAACTTCACAGCAGGGACCTTTTCCTTCTGTTGGAAATCAGCAAATGAAAACAGAACACATTTAGCAGTGTCAGTAGTGGTATTAGTGGACCTGAAATTATTACCACAGCTGTCAATACTGTGTTCTCACAGAGCCATACTGTGACAGAAATAAAGAAAGACAGGTTTGACAGGAAGTCAAAAAAAGCAACAGAAGACGTCTCCCTGAGGCAGAGTGGTCCATGACTAAAATGGGAGGCGGTCAAATGCATTCCATTACAGGTCGCACTTTATTTTTTTAACTTTTGAATTATCGGAGGAAACCCCACTCAAGTTACCAAATGTATACAGTTTAATACCATCTCGGAACTGTGACTCTGGACTCTTTCATCCCAAATTTATTACAAAATAGCCTTTATCTCATTTAATATTCAACAAGTCCTCCAAACCATACAATGAGGTTTTTGATTCCTACCCTCTAATGCGACCCACAGGAGCATTTTCCGTCCTCATCTCTAAACGGTTGCAGTTTGTTTAGGTTTAGCCACCAAAACCACTGAGTTAAAGGTCCAATGTGTAGGAATTTCTCCCATCTAGCGTTGAGATCATATATCGCAATTAACTCTCTCGCACCACACAGTTCAAAGTACGTATTACAGTTACGGTAGCCTTCTCTTGCTCTTTTCAATATCCTTTTTCTTTTTCTGGGCAAAGAAGAAGAAATTTGGATTTTGAATACGTGTGGTCCTCCATGTTTCCTTCTTCAAACTAGCCGGGGCCGGGAAGCTATGATACCCATTAGCAGCATTAGCAACACCTGTGAGACAGCAAAAACGTGAACGGCAGAGCAGTATGTCCTGTATGTCCCTTACCGGCTAACGTATTTCAAGATGGCGCATGCATATGGAGCGTCTACCCCAGTTCATGCGAATGCAAATGTAAAATTTCACGCCAAAAGGAATACGTGGAATTGATGGTGGTGGGAAATATTTAATGAAAAAGGACAAGTTTGTGAACGGGCAACACAGATTTTGATAATGAAGAACTAAACACGTTACACACTGGACCTTTAGGTTTAGAAAAATGTTGTGGTTCGGGTTAAAATAATGTCATGTTACTTAACTTCCGGTCATGCACGTGACGCAGAAAGTAGTTCAGGTTGTTCCGTAAAGTTAAGAAAAATGTACTGTTTACTTTTTATTTTCAAACGAGACTCGAACCCTGCATCTCCTGGGTAAAAGTCCTTTGTTTCCTGTGTTTCCTGCCTCCTTATGCGGAATTTGGCGCTCTAATACTTTATCACCTTCCTTTCTTTGCTCCTGTAATAAATATGGGAAGCCACAAGAGGGCACTGCCACTATGAATGTTAATATGAGTCGTAATTGCTGCTTGGACAAACAACTTAAAGGGAGGCATTCTCTTTCACTTGGCCATCACCCCCACATACTGTTACTGCTACAGCTGTGAGTCCCTGAGTGAAAGCCCTCAGAGCCCAAGACACAGAATTAATCTTTAATCCTCTTCTTTTCCCACATCTCACACTGTTCCGATGTTCAGACATGAAGAAATGTAGACCGGCAGTGTTTGGATCCAGAATAACAGGAGTGTAGGAGGCAATCTCCTTCTTCTTGTCCAAGATGTGGAAGGTCAGGGTGCCCAGGTGTTTGGCAACATCTATCAGAGCTCCTGAGAGCGGCTCTGGGTCATCATGCAGGGGGAGCTGCTCAACTCTTTCTACAGCAGCCTTGTAGTCGTGTATGTCTTCCGCTCTCAGCTCCTCCTTTGTGGCTCTGACCTGCCTGTCAATCTTCTACTTCATAATTTGGCTCTTCTGCTCCTCTTCCTCCCTCATGGCAGCCATCCTGGCCTCCTCCTCCTCTTCTAGAAACTGGTGAAGCTTCGTAAATTTCTCATTAATCCGCCTCTCTGTGTGTCGGGCCTGGGCCTTAATATGTTCTGCTGTTTGATCAAACTTTAATTTAACTTTCTTCTTCAAGACACTCAAAGACTTCACAGCACACAGGACAGCAGAGATTCTTCTCTGACAGGAAAGCCATTGACTCTGTGTGAAGCTTTAAACACTGCAGACAAAAAGTACAGCCATTTTACCACTCCCTCTTGTAGTAATTTTACTGAAATGTACTTTCACTTTGAGTCATGTTTTTTTCTTTAACTCATTCAGTGTGTGGTATGTCAGCAAGTTGAAGTAGACGAGTTCTAGTTCTCTGGTTTTCTCTTGCTTTCTAATATCTGTACTCTCTCCCATACATCCTATGGTAGTTAACATTTTCAAAATTAAACTTGTCTGTTAAAGTTGTTAAAGTGGTTAAAGTGCTCTCTTATTTGTCAAGGAAGAACCTCTATTCTGTGGAGTGGACTGAATATTTCTTCTCTCTAGTGGATCAAGTCACGTCAATTTCAGGGGTCACCTTCTCTCTTCTTCTAACTTTCCTTCATAACATATTATTAAGCTAATAAACTTAATATTTTTTAACCAGCACCTCAATTATTTGGATCAAGTAGCTTGTGAAAAATAGGTGTGTCAGATTTAGTCATCTAAAGCTGTTATTTCAATTATTTTAGAGATGCCAGCAGGAAGTTTGCACCAGTCAGCTGTGTCTCATTAAAGGTGCTGTAGGTAGGATTGCGAAGATCCAGGACTTAGCCAAAAAATTCTCAGTCCCTCCCCCCTTTCTGCTAAAGCCCAAAACGGTCTCCAAAGCCCCTCCCCCCACAAGAGAGAATGAATGTGTGTGCACGAGCAGTGATTGACACGCAGTTAGACACCCCCCCCCCCCCCTGGCCCTGATTGGTGCATCTGAACAGGGAGCTGTGGATTTTTGCAAATCGCACTACAGGCTGTAGGTGGTGCCAGAGGAGCCGGATTCTTTTTTTAAATTACTTGCTTCATGTAGTTCTACTCAAACATAGGGTCAGTTTCAGCAAATATGACATAACGTTAGTTTTATAAATCTTACCTACTGCACCTTTGAAGGTAATTATATAGTTTAGTTACTTTATGCCTCTATTTTGTATTTGCTTCCACCTATGTAAGGTTTTTGCCTGAAATCATGCTTGTGATGTGTTCGTTGCACGTAGGTCCTATCAAAAAGTTTAAAAAGAACAATTTTAAGAGCTTAAAAAGTCTCTATCTGGCACGATCCTGCTTATGTTTCTAAATTTTCCAGTTTCTCTTCCAGTAGGAACAGCAGTGTAGCAGTTGATATGTGTTCCTGAATGTAGGTACCAGTGCATTTGTAATCCAGAGGTCTGCCAGAAGTGCAAGAGCGAGAGGGAATTACCATCTGTTAGTCCTCTGCCAACATCCAACGCAGCACTAACCGTCTTCCTCATGCATAATTACCCCCACACACACTCCATGAGGCTGATTCTTCACCACTAGATTGCCTCAGTAGCTGCCTCGGCTCATTCCTAAAGCCTGATTTAGCAGCAGATTACAGAGTTAGATTAACACAGCCAAGTGACAGGAATGGCTTTCAAAAGCAGACCCCAGGTCAGTGCAGAAATGTTTCCCCTGCAGTTTTAGGTCTGGATTCAGTAAGGCTACACTAAGCTCTGCTGAGGGATGAAGTCAATGGGCACATTGTGACTGAATTTTAAACTGTTGTTATTCAGTTCCTTTTACATTCATGACTTCCTTTTCATGTTTCCTCTTCCTTTTCATTCACAGTCCTTTCCATAATTTTAATTTTCTACAGCAGGTACAAAATTCACTCTTTATGGTTATGATTGGTCATGCACTCATATCTGTACAGTGTTTCTGTAGTCTCGCTTTGCCAGACTTTACTTCACAGTGCAGCGGAGGAGGGTCTGGCTAGTCCACACAGCATTCCTGGATGGGAGAAAAACGTGCTCTGGTTTACTGGCATTTCTTTAAACCAATCACAATCGTCATGGGTGGCGCTAAGCGGGAAGGAACTTGATTTGGTGGAGCATGTGTATGTTCAAAAGTTGTTTTAGTCGTGCAACAGAAAACTCAGACTGGACAGATAGTCTAGCTAGCTGTCTGGATTTACCCTGCAGAGATCTGAGGAGCAGTTAACCATAGTCCTCATAAATCGACCGGAGTTTAAAATTCTAACACAATAAAAGTGAAAGGTAACGGACATCCAGCCGAAAAAGGACATCCGGCGGAATTTCCGGCAGTACAAGAGAAATTCTGGAAGTGGAACGTTGTGGATGTAGACTAGTGTTTCTGTAACACAGAAGGCTGTGTTGATTATCAAGAAAGTTAGTCAGAAAGTTGGTGTGGCTGTCAGCAGGCCTGAACATCCTGCAAGGAGAGGGTCTTTCCACTGCTTAAAATGGGCAAGTCTGTCTGTCTAGACATTGCAGAGATGCTGGGAGATTGTCGATAGCCTTTCCTGTCAGGTTGACAAGGGTAGCCGCTGTTTTTCTTGGCTATTTCAACATGAATCCTAGTTTCAAGCTGAACAGAGGATGTGCTTTATTATACTGAAGACAAATACTTAACTAAAGAGGATGCTTTTTTTAATCAAATGCAAAAATGTCTTAGTGCATGCATTTCTCTCTCTCTCTCTCTCTCTCGCTCTCTCTCTCTCTCTCTCTCTCTCTCTCTCTCTCTCTCTCTCTCTCTCTCTCTCTTTTCCTCTCTGTATTTCTTTCTCTGTCAATTTCAAAAGCCTTTCTTCCTATCTCTAGATCTTCATTCTTCTTTATTCTATCTATTTCTGCCTCTCTAATTCTTGAGGCAGTCAAAGCAAGCTTGCAGACAGCATGCTTAGAGAACAAAACAGAGCGCACTGTCAGTGAAACTGAGCCTCCACATTTCACCTCTTGACTTTCTCATTTTCTTTCCTTCTCCTTCCTGTTTCTCTATCTAACAAAATGTTAGCCTGCCTTTCAGGTTTATTTTGGAGGGTCTCCTCTCCTCTCCTCTCCTCTCCTCTCCTCTCCTCTCCTCTCCTCTCCTCTGCTCTGCACTGTCAAGGTGTGATATAGCATTCCTCTGGGCATTCAGGGAGGCAGGTAGCCTATTACAGTTGCAGGTTATCAGGGCTGTTGATATACTGATAGCCTGAGGTGTTCCTCTCTTCTGTGTGTGTTTGGCTGTGCCTGTTTAAACAGTGCGTGTGTACCTAGCAGGCTATAAAGTTCTCAGCTAGCAATTTAAAACATGCTCATTAGCATTAAAATGACTAACAGTAAACATGCAAGCTATGCAAAGCTCAAATAGGTAACATGCACACTCTTACAGTACGTACATCTTTGCTTCTCTGCCCCTACTGTACATGTGTATGGGTATGGATGGCTCATTAACTCAGCCATGGCCATGCATCACTGATTGAATTGATACCGATAGCAGGAAGGAAAACAACCTTTTCTATACTCTCCCTTGCCATTCTGTCTCCCCCGCTCCAACACACATCTCTCTCTGTCTCTTTCTCTCTCAGCTTTAAGGGCATGCCAGATCAGATACCCATATTGCCAAAGCACTACAGAGTATTTACAAAAGTATTAACATTGGTAGATGATTAGCAATAAATATACAATAAAATGCAAATGTCAACAATCGCATCAAATATATAAAGGCATTAAATAACAATTAATGTTGTGCAGCTAGCTCCCTCTCCCTCTCTCTCTCCCTCTCTCTCCCTCTCTCTCCCTCTCTTCCTCTCTCACACTGCCTCAGCATCTCGGAGCCATCGGCAGCATTAACAGTTTGGGAAGAGACTCTGTTTTAAACACACAGAGCGGAGCCAGCTCTGACGCGCAAACACACAGAAACGCGCACACGCACTCACATACATGCACAGGGAGAAAACGGTAGGTGGACCGAGTCTCCAGCTGTAGCATGTCCACTGGCTGCAGTCAGACATGTAGGAGGAGGAGGTGCTCTGCTCGGCAATCCATGTCCGCTTCAGTCCTCTAAGCACCTCCCACCCCTGAACGCTCGCTCCCTGGCTCTGCGGTTGCTGAGGGGCTGGCTGGAATGACCCGGGAAAGCGTGAGACACAAGGAGATGCACTAGAGGGGGCTGCCAGCCGGGAGGACTCTCTGATCCTTGATCCATCCTCTTCTCCATGCTGACAGATACAAAGCAGACCTCTGATTTGCCCCACAGATGCATGCCCATATAGGAGGGCATGGCTGTGTAGACCAAGGGTCTTCATAAAGCACAGCCACAGAGAGGACTACCACAGAGACACGCAGGTAAGAAGACAGCTGGGGCTTTTCTGCTGGATTTCCATCTATATTGATCTGCGCAGATGTGAGGGAATCATCTATGTGTCATCTGAGATATAGATTACTTCGCTCCTTTGATACTCATCTGCGTTCATCTAATGGTTTGATTATTTACGATTATTTTAAAGGTTTTGCTGTGTGTGTCTTGTTTGTTCATGCCTGCTGCTGTGCTGCTGTGCTGCATGGTCATTGATTAGAAGGGAGATGGGTCTGTGGATGAGCACTGTGGCAGCATCATAATGAAATATGTCTCCTGGAGGACATGGACCGATATCCATCAGACGTCTGGGGAATGTCAGCGGGATTGAAGAGGGTACATCAGGGAGGTAGCAGGAGAGAGAAAAGAAAATAGAGACAGACAGAGAGAAAGAGGGTGAAAGTCATGGCATTTCATATAATTTATGTAAGTGCAGTGCCATATCCTGTGGGCTTTTGCTGTTTGTTTTTTTTTTTTTGGGGGGGGGGGGGACCATTTGGTTTTGCTTTTCCTTACTGCTTCATTTGTGATTCATATATTCATCTCACACTCCATATTTGGCCAAAGTCTAAAGGCTGTATTTCATGGTGTGTCAGGGTAGCTGAGGTTTCTGATGTTGAAGAAATGCCATAGAGGAGTTTAAAGAAAGGGTGATTACTGTAGCCAGAGAGCCTGAAGACCCCATGAGTGTGTGTTTGGTGCTACACCAAAACAAGCAGGGTAGAAGTTGGGGTAGAAGCCTGGGGACAGATAATGAATCTGTGATTTGCTGCATAATTAGACTGAACAGTTGCACACTGAGAAAACACATGTTGGAGCTATTAGAGGTTCATGAAAATGAACATTGACAATCATATTAATAAAAATGTAATGCTGTTGGCGCAGCCTTAAGACAGTCCTGTGGCTGCTTCAGCAGAAAAGGGAAAAGGTCAGTTTAAAACCTCTGCCTCTAAATGGTTATAGTGCTTTTCGTCTTCGGTGGATGTCAATGACAGGGGCAGAAGTGCATTTCAGAGATTGGCCCAGGGTGGATGTGCTTATTCAGAGGTGCCTGTGGCTGAGAGAGATGAGCTGTCCAGTGCCGTTGCATGGAGCATACATCACTGGACGCAGGGCCATGGACCCAGGAGGAATCAACAGAAGGAAAGCCATTACTTAGATGACCAGGCTTCTCTGATCTGGTCATGTGGCTGTGTAAGTTAAAGAGACACTGGACAGGTGCAAATGGAGGGAATTAGACAGGAAGACCACCGAGGCAGGCCGGCAGTCAGACGAGGAGAAGGCACTCTCTTCAATTCCATGTCTTATTCTAGAGGCGGTACATTCAGCATATGCCAAAATATGTCAATATTTTCCATTATACAGTGCGTTTCAGAGTGAATGGTGGCTGATTTAGTGGTTGAGGTTAAGAGCCATTCTGCAAAATCTATCTAGATGTCACTCAGCCCAACACTGGTTAGGCTGGCATTTGATTGGGGTGGATGTCTGAGTGTTCTTTTGCAAAGAAATTGTTGATTGTGGGAGTTTTAATGGCAGTAAATGTACACACAGGCATCATTGGAATATAGAGGAAAAGATATCAGATAACATTTGCGAAATTACATTTAATTATTGGTATTTCAAGTTTTCACAATATATAGATATAATCAAAAGCCCATTACAGCCCTGCAATAATTTCTGTGATCTTGCTATACATTGTACTTTCACACGCAGCTGCTATTTTATCTTCTCTGTCAACTTCTGCTTAGTCATTAGAGAGAGCAGAACAGCCCCAAGGTTGTAGGGCAGGACAAATTAACACAACTTCAGGTGCAGCTTTTGCCCAAGTGCACAAATGGATACCAAACTCGCACAAGGCTCATTGAGACATCCTGAATAACAGGACTATACCAAGCCTGGATATGCTTTCAGAATCGAATCAGTATCAAAGTAGTGAGGTCTGTTGCACATGTGGGGAGAGGCAGTTGGAACAGGCTGGCAACTCTGCAGAGGCACATAAAAGCACATTATAAAAACAGACTTGGCACTTGATAAAACCTACAGATCACACAAATTACAGTAGAGGGCATTTAAATGAATGGAAGCAACACACATGCTTTCAGTCTTTACGCTGGTAGTTAAGCACAAGTTGATAGCTCTGTTGCAATGCACGTGAACACTCTTAGAGATATGCATGAATGCACACACTTACACCGACTGCTTTCCCCCGCTGGAGTTCATTTTTAAAACTAAGCACAGATCTCCATCATCAGTCTTGTTTGTCTAAATGATTTATGTCCAGCTTTTAAACCTCTGCGGGATCTAAAACATGATGTGGAGTTTAAGTGTGAGGCTTTTTTTTCTTCATATGTTATATATATATATATATATATATATATATATATATATATATATATCAAATGTCATGAAAAGACCAAAACCACCAATGAATTGATCTTGCAAATGAGTAGTGTCTGTGCAACCACAGTCTGATGTAGCTTTGCATTTGGGTGACACCAGCTTACTGTAATTATTGGAGGTGTGACGAGATCGATCTCGCGAAATTAAAACATGACGATATTTCTCGTTGCTATATCGGTACACAAGTGCAGAGCAGCAGCCAGCATGAGGGAGTCTGGCTTTGACCTCAAAATTAGCATAGAAGATCCCCCGCCTATGGTTGGGTACCGACCAAATTACATCGGTACAGACGAGGACCAATTCACATTAAATCAATCAGTGCCAAATTTCGGTACCTGAGACAGGCTGGAGGTTGTAGGGCAAGGCAAGGCAACTTATTTCTATAGCACACACAAAAACACATAAAACATTGAAGAGCAATTAAGAAATTAATAATTTTTTGATTTAATAGTTTGTAGGAGTGGGTTTGGGAGGGGAGAGGGAGGTGTTTTATTTTTGTGTGGTGTTTAAAATGTTTTAAATAAATAGCAAAATGTTCTAAGTAAATAGGATAAATAGGTTTGGAATTATTTTTACAACTGAAATACATTTTTTGTTATTACTAATTTCAGGTACAGGTATTGTTACCGGTACAAATGTGAACGGTACCCGACCCTACCCGCCAATTTTAAATCGTTTGTGTGGCAGCATTTTGGATTTCCGGTGGAAACGCCGCAGTTCTTAGGTCAGAAGAGGTTAATTATACAGGAGAGAAGTGCCATTTGAGTTTGTGGCAAAACCATAGTGCTCCTTTTTCATTTTCTGACTTTCGTTTAAATAAAATACTATTTTTCATATTATGTCACTGAAGTTTACTTTAAAATAGCGTTACAATCTCGTCTCGTTCTCGTGAATCCAAAATTATGTATTGTCTCGTCTCGTGAGCTGAGTGTCTCGTCACACCACTAGTAATAATAATGAGCACAGGAAGTGTTTATTTCTTTAAGCAATGTAAAACGGAACTACATCCCAGTGCACGTAGAAAGCTGTGCTTCAGAGATAGAAAATGCAGCCGTGGAATCATGTCAGGATAAACTACACTGACTATGTTCATCATAATGAAGGAAAGTGTCAATCAATGCAATGGTATCGTTCATGTGTTCAGTGGCATGCAGCTACAGGCTTTGGCTACACAGACTATACTTGTTAGTAGAATTTTGTTCTCTTCAGAGTACTTGTTAATGATACTGAAAAGACAAAATAACACCAGAATTATCCTTTATTCGTAATGTTTCTTTCTAAAACAATATATACATTGAGTATATATGTAAAATGTGTAAACAATGATATATTTCTGTGTAAGTGTTCATACTGTTGTAGTTATCATTTTAATATGCATGGTCGTACTGTATTGAACCAGTGTGGGCACGTCTGATAAAACCCTGATTGGGGAATTTTGTTAAATGTGTACAGTTGGATAAGACTGAGTGTGATGAGTGATTTTCAAAGTATAAGACTCAAAATTGTTTCTATGTCTAATCTGCCAACTGAAGGTTGAATCCACTGATCCAACACATCTATTTAGTTCCCATGGAAACCTTTTGTATTTCTAAAGAATAGACAGAAACATCAGTCATTAGATAGAGGTAGATAGAGAACACAGCACATACTATGATGAGCAAAAAGGGTAGCCACTCAGAAAACTGTAGAACAAATCTCTCTCTCTCTCTCTCTCTCTAATGTGCTTGCTCGCTTGCTCTTGTGGTCACCCCTAACAACCAGCTGTTTCTGCTGCTGTATCCGAGGACCAATCTGGTCAAGCTAAAGGCCTGGTCTCACGCGTATGAGAAAAAAACTAAACAACCACAGTAATAAACTGTCAGTGTTACTGAGGCAATAAATATAGGAGTAACAACATGCATATTAATGGGTCTTTTGTGTCAGTGCATATCTGAGAATCACGCTAGTGCTCCGCAGAAGAGCAATGCAGTGTGAACTCATTACTTAACTTGGCCAGAATCCCAAACTATCAACTGGGGAAATAAAACACTTGCAGAAAATGCAAAAATAAAACCACACTTTGAAGACGTGGAAGGATTGTAAAATATCCAGATGTCCTCCTAAGGGTGGATTGTAATAAATGGATCCCCTTGCTTTTCATCTAGCACCACCATGAGGTAATTTTCTTATTTTGACCAACAGTATAGTTGATGACTACAATGAGCCTCAGTAGTGCTGATTAGCTAATGTTAGCATTGCTAACACACTAAACTAAGATGATGAAGATGGTAAACAGTATACCTTCTAAATATTAGTATGTTAGCATTGTTATTGTGAGCATGTAGCATGCTGACATTAGCATGTAGCTCCAAGCAATGCTGTGCCTAAGTGCAGCCCCACAAAGCTAAGAGCCTGTATTCAGGTACTGGTGAGACAAAAAATATGATCCACAAAGTCCAGTTTGATCAAAGGATCTGTAAAGACTCAACAGACACCAAAACATTGCACAGCGGTTTAGAATAATCTGAAAAAGGTATTTTCAACTCAAAGTTGTCACAGCTGTAATCATTTCGTCAACATTTTAAGGGTAAACAGTAGAAATATTTCATGTTACAATGTAATCTACCAATGCCCTCTGATTTTGCACCCCAGAATGGCCTTTTTCAAATAAATGAGGAAGCTTTGGTTCTTCACAAAGGAATAAAGTTGAACTGAACACTGTTCCTCACCATGTACCTTTCCCTGATGTTGTATTCATTTTGAGCTATACATATAGCATCCCGCTTTAACTTTCGGAGAGGGAAATAGTTGAATGAATTTACAAAAACACTTATGGAACAAAATCTCTCTCCACCTTTAAACCAAAAATGGAGACTTCATGTCCATACCGTAGTCGAGCAACAGCCATAGTTGAAAATGCCTGGGGTCATGCAGCATTTTGTAGATGTGGGCAGTCTTTGGGGAGAATATTTACAGTCTCTCTTTCACAGACACACACAAAATTATAATTTTGCGCATATGTGGTTTACACACAAACACACACATGCTCAAAGTAAAAACACAATCATTACTGCTATTGTTTCACAGAGTACAAATATTGCCAAGAGCCATGAAGCTTATTACATTATTAAATGTGGTTCCATGCTCCCTTTTCTGTCACAGTTGCGCTCCAAAGGCTGCTTCTAAATATCCATAGCGTTTCATGATTAGGCATCACAAAACTCCCATCAAGTCTGTGTCTGTACAGGTCTGTCTGCAGCCAAGTAGAAAACAGATGACTGCAGTGCTTTCTGCAGGTTCAGCCAGCACCCGGACTCTCTTTCTTCTGAGAATATTATCCTATTAGATTTGCTTTTCAGCACTGTTCATTTGTCAACAGCAAAAACACAATTTTTATTTTTTTAAATGTGTTATAGATTTGTGTGCCGTGACAAAAACTCTATTTTGCAGGTGAGGACAGTTTTAGAAAAATAGCCAGGTGCACACAGAGGGAGAAATGGTGGGCAGAGAAGGTGCTACTGCAGGAGACATGAGGAGATCAGTGAGGTAGACTAAACTGAAGAGCCATCAGGCGTCTCTCTCGTAGTCCACACGTGGAAATCCAGAATGAATAAATCTTTCAGTACAGTATGGTCTCTCACCAAAGGAATGGGAAACATATTTGAAAACAGATAGATATATTTACTTAATATTTCAAAAGAATTTAATGGATTTCTCTTACTCTCTCTCACCCCGTTCACCCACCCTCTCTCCTTCTCTGGTCCTGTCATGTTGTTTCTTACTCTTTGTCGTCTTCCTGAAATCTGGTTTACATGAAGTATACATACAGTCTCACAATCTGTAAATACCTTTAAAAGGAATCTTAAAACGTACCTTTTCAGTTTAGTATTCTCTTAACCTTAATCAACTTTTTAAAATGTATGTTTATTGTATTGCTATATTTTCTTGTATTGTTAAGCACCTTGTGTTGCAATTTTGTACGAAAAGCGCTTTATAAATAAATTAGGTTTAAGTGTTAAAATAGCTCATGGACATGGCACAACAATATTAATATTAGCAGCTTAAATGGTTACATGGTTTTACTTGTTGAAATATTAAATGGAGCTAGTAAAGTCAATTGTTGGGCTTTTACTGCACATCATTTAAAAAAAACAAACATTTTGTTTGTTTGTTTGTATCACTGTTGTTTAATTGAAAATGTCACATGTCTTTGACCCATAAAATCCATTGACTACATTTTTAAATCATCCTTAGTTGATGCATTTTGAAGACACAAGGTTTTTACCCAAAAGCAACAGCACCGGGATCTTATCTAAGCATTATGATTGACCAAAAGAACTGTAATATTTCCCCACTTCTGTCTTTGTTACAACATCTTCTCCATTATCCAATGTTCATTACATATCTGATACAAATTGGACAGAGAAGCAAAACCAATTGTCCTCAGATAATATGCAGAAAATGAAAAAAAATCTGATCAAGATAAAAAAAAAAGAAGCAATATATTCTTTGAGTCTGATGCAAGTCAGAGAAACAGACGGAGACAAGAAAAGAGATGATTAATGATCTATATTTTTCTCCTGCAGAGGAGAAAACAGTCTACTAGAAGTGTTAGAAAGTAGCTTTTGACAGCAGATTTCAAGTATTTTGAGATGAGGTTTAAAAAATAATATTAATGCATGAACAGCTTTTCACGGTCATGCATAATACACACAACACTCTTGCCTCACATGGCTCAAGATTTAAGAAGCCTCTTCTGGTATTTTTTTAATTATCTCACAGGTGGCAGCTCTGAGGACACAATCACTAATAATGATCGTCAGTGAATGTGGACCATTTGCTAACAAGCTGTCAGAAACTGAACTGCTTCGCTCTTAAACCAGATATAGCTCTGTGAAGTGGAACCACCACATCAGCTAAGAGTGCAGCTCTTTCAACATTCTGTACATCACAACCTTCAGTGGCCTCGCTGCGTGACTCACAAGGCATCACTTTTAATACATTTTTATAAAGTCCGGATAAAACAAAAGATTTTCTGTCTGGTTTTGTTGCTTAAAATGACAAATCCAGCACAAAATGAACTTGGGGGTTAATAACACGTGTCCGAGTCGACCGTTCTCTGGGATATGTTTTCATGCTAATCGAATGTGACCAGTTTTATCGCAAACCGCTAATTAGCTTATAACGCTAGTCGTCGGGGCACGGCTAAAGTAAAAAGAAATCACTATTTCTATACCACGAACAAGGCTCAAAATAGCACCACACTTCCACAGTAGCATAATGAGGGTCCCTACATGTAATGCGAACTGGTATCGACTGGTCGTGACGGTTTTCCCAAGATGGCGTCCGCCTGTATACGTGAACGGTACTGTGTTTCTAAACTATCCTTTAAGACTGCATGTCTTTGAGTTGTTCATACGATAGAGATATGTGCTCAGAAGATCAAACAGATACAGTATCTGTTATATAAACAGCAACAAGCGGGGAGATCAACAGAGGAGTTTCATCAGATAGTGTTCTAAATTTAACAATACAACCCAGAGCTTATACACTAAATTGAACCATTTATGTACAGAAAGACCTGATACTATGTACAAACAGAACAACATCTCAATCTTATTTTTTTCACACACTCTTTCATCCTATGATGGCATTTCATTGATTTTAGTGCGGAACAATTGAGCAAGGTATCACGCTTTGCTATTCTCCAAACTATAACCAATAACAAACATAGTATAACAAGACATGTGAGGACCTACACTGCTTAGTTATCCTCTACCATACAGTATATTCTATGCAGTGATGCACATTGTCCATCATGATTACCATACAAATATGTGACAATCAGTAAAGTCAAGAAGCAGAAAGAAAAGAAAGAGAAAGAAAACAAAACATACCACTCTGCCCACTGGGGGAAATGAAAAATAAATTAAAGTGCTCATATTATGCTTTTTGGCTTTTTCCATTTCCTTTATTGTGTTATATATATTTTGTGCATATTATAGATTTACAATGTGAAAAAGCCCAAAGTCCACCCCAAAGGGACTTACCATCTTCAACAGAAAACACTGTTCACAAACTGCTCCAAACAGCTCTGTTGTAGTCCAGCCTTTACTTCCGTTATAAACGCGCGTCATTTTGCGTCACTTTGTAACACACGTTATAATGCTCACCTAGCTGCTAGCGTGGCACACCCTCATACTCTGCTTCTGACTGGCTAGTTGTCCTTACCTAGGTACTGCGCATGTGCGACTCCCAACAAAGATTAAATAGAAGTGAGATGCCTCACTCTGTAGCTAAAACAGAGAGCTCAACACACAGGGTGAAAAGAGGAGCTGCAGCAATGTGCAGTACAACAAAAATATGGTGTTTTTTGAAAATTAAACTATGTAAACCTATTCTGGTACAATCTCTAAATACAATTATGAACCTGAAAATGACCATAATATGAGGTATTTAAGGAGAACCATCAATTTTCTAAATAGCTTAAAAAGAAGTTAGCACATGATTTTGAATTATATTGCAAATCTGCAATTGATTAATGGGAGCTTAAGCGTACTGCATTACTGATCCAGGTATGAATATTATTCAACAACACTGCAGCCAGACTGCACATCCCATGCTTTAAGATGAATTGTTTTCAATTGTGTTTGTTTTTTACAGTAATTGTTTTACACTATAAACCACTCGGCAGGTTTGATCCCAACAACACTAGTGCGCTCCAATTCTATAGACTGGCTTTCTCTGTCTGTTCTTTGTACATATTGAACTGATAAAGAGCATTATGGGGCACATTAATAAACATAACATACAGTAAGGCTGAATTTAACAACAGGTGGGTGTAGTAGAAAAACACCAGTATTGACATCGGTTGTACTGATATAAATAACATGCTGAAATATTTCACTCAACTGTCCCTACTTTGACATTGTCACTTTAATAACATGGCTTCGAAAATAAAACAAATTGCAACAGCATCTATAATAATTAGATTTACTCTACTATCGCTGTAATTGGTTTCAGAGTGAAATAATTAAAATTAATTTACTTCACTGTGGTTCACTGTGTTCTGTCTACATTGTTGCTTACTGATGAAACAATTATACTGATTGTAAGTGCTATACAATGAGACGAGCAGGAATTATTTAAATGTGTGCGTTCAGCATTTTTAGTGCATTACTGACTAAATATGTATTCTAAACTTGAATAAATAAAACATAAAAGCAAAGATGATCACTAAACAGAGCGCTACTCTGAAACATTCTGTCTACTGCTGTCAGAGAACAGTTGTTTCCAAAGAAAGCAGTTAATGAGAGGGAAAACTGAGGAAATCTCTCCTGGTGCATATGATTTGTTGGAGTAAATAAGTCTGAGGATTCATCCTAATAGTCTGCTACTGTGTTTCTGTGGAGATTTGGGAAGGGATCTGATGTTCTTTGATGTGTGTGCTGCTCCCTCCCTGAAGCAGTGCAAAGATAAAACCTTTCCTTATAACGCAGGGCTTTACTTCAAAGGTGTAAGAATGAAACACCTTGACATATTGTCAGTGTTTATAGGCATGTGTGTGTGTGTGTGTGTGTGTGTGTGTGTGTGTTTTACATCATTGCCCAAAAACATGTTTAAATTGACTTTGCCTTTAATACAGTTATTTAAAAATGTTACTAAAAAATTACTCACATATTGAGTTACAAAACTGTCAGGTTTGAGGCTCAGTCTTAACCACCGCACCAGACCATTAGCAAAGTTCTGGCTATAAAACTAGCAGCATAAAGCCAATGGACATGTAAGAGCAAAACAAGTTTAAAAAGTACACTTTACAGATGATCCCCATTTTCTACCTAATATATACGTCATTTACAGCTATAAAGAGTAGAGAGAGAGCATAAGACTTGAAACATTCACCCAAATGTATGCTTCTATGTTAGGTCATAAAAATGACATTCACACACGTGTTAATGCTATATATGTCCATACGCGTGCTATGCCAGAATCATATTTTTATGAGAAAATATGGAGATTGACTTTGAGTCATTTTATCACGTAATTCCCCTTCTTTCCATGTTATGTATTTGTGTCTGTCATCCTTTGCTTCCAAATATTATCTGACCCAATGTTTCCGCTGTACATTCATAAGAAGTACGTACAGTAGGTTAACATTAAGGTGCAGAGCAGATGAGAATGTGGATTTAATATTCTGCTAACTTAGTCAAGACAGACGGTGTGTGATTCCCCTGCTTAAAGATGCTTTCTTTTCACAAAGCCCTGCTACATCCTGCTGTCAACACAACATATCTACGTATGTACAAACACTTGCTAAGACTTTGACAAAAAGCTCAGATTTGCAGTTTAACACAACAAATTCAGTTTGAATCAGACAGGTTGTCTGATTCAAACTGAATTTACTTGTGTAACTGAATTGTTTTGAAAACCACACAGAGAGGGTTTATATTTATCCGTAGACTGGTAGACTGTTTCGGGGGTTGTACGTATATGTGTGTGTGTGTGTGTGTGTGTGTGTGTGTGTGTGTGTGTGTGTGTGTGTGTGTGTGTGTGTGTGCGCACTCATGCATGAGTACGCACAGCTAAAACAGCCCACGAGGAGTTATTACTGAAAGACAGATTCTTCCCCCCTCATGCACATACACATGTGCCTACACACAAATTCATTGTGGGGTACATTCATTCTCTTCAGAGAAGCCTAATTTAAATTTGTAATGGGTTCAGACTCTTTGAGGAAAATAAAGAAGTGGCTTCACTGAATGCTTATAACCCTCCACCCCTCCCACCATTGCAGAACATGTCCTCAAGTAATTAGCACTATGTCATGCATGAATGACTGATTTAGTTTAAAACCTTAGTGTTCTCTTCATGTCTTCCCTCAAAACTTTGAGCATGGTATCATATGCAATACCAGATTCATGCCAGGATATCTCGGGTATTGCACTGCATATAAAGTAACGTGTTTGATATGTGCAGAAAAGATTTGATTGCCATCTATCGATTTTGTGAAAGTTCCTATTTATGTATCACACAAATTGCTACTTATTGTAATGGGATACGTTATGGATCGCAGTAGGTTCCCTAAGGTACTTTATAAAAAACAATCTGATACAGTTAGATTCCTATAAACAGATTATTAAGCACTGCTCACTTATCTGTTTAATTAAAGGGATTATTACGTTGCAAAGCAGAGTGGGAAGCTGTAGAAAAATCAATATGAATCATAACCAATAGAACACATATAACAAGCACATTTTTGTGTGCAATGCAACATTATTGCAGAGTGATAATCTGGCAGGAGAAGTTTAGTGTCAGGAGTATTATAGAGTCACAGGGATTTACTGTGTATATGGAACAAATCGATAAACAATGAAAATCACTGTTTTTGTTCAATTTGAAATGTTATACTTTAGGAGTGTATGAGTCCTACAACAATATTCAGGTGCCCATATGAATGTTGAAGCAGGTTTTGTTTGCTGGAATCAATCCTCCCATTCATACTGGCCATTACGAGATTATTTTTTAACATGCTTCCAAAAATAAGTTGCTCTTTAACAGATACATTTTGGAAAATGACTGTGGATTTTGTCCTTCATAACTTACATGGGAAGCACATTAGGAAGAGATCTCTTAATGGCTACTCATCTAGTCATACCCCTATTCTATATCAATCAATCCATCAATAGTCAATCAATTACATAAACCAATTCTCCGCCCCAGCGTCCAGTCCCACAACTAAACCACTATATCAACAACACTACCAAATCAAGAATCTGAAAAAGAAAAAAGAAAACCAGTAACAACAATATCACCATTAACGTGCTTTACATTCCCTTTCCTCATTTCTGTACCTCGCAAAAAATATTTTTGTTTTATATTTTTACTCAGTTTGATTCCTTCCCCCCAGTGCATTCCACAAAATCACTATTGTCGCTATTGGCTTAACACAGACTTAAACATTTTTTGCATCTATCCTTTAAATCTATGTTTACATTGCCTGCCCTTTCTGCCACACTGCTCCATAGCGCTACAGATGGTCGAATACCTTTAATCTAATAGCTACTAAAAGTTAATACTAGTAATAATTAATGGTCGTGTAGTATTAACCTCATCTGTAACCCCAGCCCTGGACCGGCCCCGAAATGACCAAAAACTTTGTGAAGGTGTTCAACAAAACTGTCCTCACATTGTAGCTTTTTCCTTATCTTACAATTGTTGAGAGAAATTTTGGCCTCACATAATGTACAGTGAATTTACCAGCAACACACACACACACACACACACACCCACACACACACACACACACACACACACACACACACACACCGAGACACAGAATGAGTCATGCAGGAATTAGGGTTATGGTCCTTTGATACCTTCTCCCTCCTGGCATTAGCTGATGGTAACTGCCCAGTTGGATGTCTTTTAGGTTGATATATAAAAACAGTATCGCCATTGATCTTTCCTAGAAACTTTACAGCCTCTAACTGATAGTGCTTTGCGCAGCCAGAGGGCCACTGCTGAGATAAAGCTCTTGTATGGTTAATTAATGGTCTGCAGGTAATGTGGGCGACCCGGTCTCCAGCAGCAGTGGAGTATATTCTCTGGAGAAGGATCGGCCTGTAATGAAGGGCACTTAGACCACCTGCCAGGACACCGCAGCCATGATTAAAAGTCACCATGAGTCTTCCCTGACTGAAACGAACTGCATCACAGATGTGTTACTGAAACATTGTGCTGCAGGTCTGAATCTGTTTTCAAACGGAGTACAAACAAAAGAAGCAGCAGAAATGCAGCAAAGAACATGCTTGCTTATAATCTCAGTATTGATGATGAAGTATCTTTCTGTGAGGAGCAGAACAGTGATAAATTGTGCTTTGCCCAGCATATTCTCATTCAGCGACAATCTCTGAGCTGAAAAGTCTGGATTCAGATAAATCCTTTGCTAATGGCCTGTCATTCCTTTTGGGAATACAGTAGCTCTGTAAATCATATTTCAGAGTGCATGTCTTCCTTACAAATACGCTGACAACACCAGCACAACAAATATACAACATGAATAATGCAATTACTAATGAAAGGCGAAAAGTCCAAATGAGAAAACATTCATGCAAAAGCTTGTTGGGATACGTATGTATCAAGCCTTGATTTGAATGAGTAAACTGTAATCGGTTTTCAGAGTTTGCTGCAACAGCACACAGAAAGATGCTCCGTCTAATTTTGGCTCAAGCTGTTTCATCCAGCAGTGGTGTACAATCACAGCTGCTGATCCACAGGTTTTTGTCTTTTTTTCCGGGAAACATAATGGGATTAATTATGAATATTGACAGGGAATGAAGCCAAAAAGAGTCTATGTGAGTTGCAGTAGCATAACATACTATATGTTGCTATAGAGCCCTTCTTTAAAGGATTACAAATGGAAATTATTCATGAATATGCCTTTAATCCAGACTACTGAAGGTGAAAATGCCTTTGCCCTAGCATTAGTCACTGTAAGCCTCTCCACGCTGAACATGTCTGGTATAGTAAAGCTTCCTGACATATAAAGTGTTAGTTTGTCATCTTTGTCACAGCCTGCAGTTCAGTCAATATCTGATTATATTGTTTGTATATGTTTATTGCCTCCACCAGCTAATTTACAAGGAGAATACGTTAATGTCGCCCCAGTTTGTCTCTGAGTTGTTCTGTGTCTGTTGGCAGGATCTGTTAAAAACTTGACTGGTAGAATTTGGTTTAAATGTTGTGATCCACCAATCAGATATTGATGGTTCATTTTGTTCATTCATTTCTCAAAATCTGATCTTTGTCATTAAGTCAAACATACCGCTCAATCTCAGAATGAGCTCCATTTGTTGTCCATGTAGTTGTGCTGGATCTTTCAATCATAACACATGATCTTCATCAGTAGATGGAGTTTGCCCATTGTCACAGACTTTCAGATTTCCATTTTCTTTCTGACTATTTTAAGGACTTTGTGTCCATGTTGGCTTAAAAGCTGAAGTTTAAAAAGCATTACTGACCCTGAAAACAGCAGTGATCTCAACACAAGGTCCATTTAGTAGCTGTTCTGGAGCTTTCGGTTCATATCAGTTCAATTATAACACTTCCGTGACAACTGGGAAAAGTCATTAATCGTGAGGGAAGCTCTTGTGGCTTGTGACCCCTGATGAAGGCTACAAGCCGAAACGTGTTGTTCTTTATACTAAGAGTGTTGCTGGAGTTTTAACCTCTTTGGTTTTATGTATGTTATTGTATTTTATGTTCAATTCTGTGTGTGTGTGTGTGTGTGTGTGTGTGTGTGTGTGTATGATTAATTTCCCCTTGGGGACAATGAGGATAAAGTTTAAGAAGACTGGCTGGCCGGTGGTGTTAGGGGAGGTTTGGAATCTGAACAACATCCTGACAATTCTCTAAAAAACTTGGTGTAATCGTGAGAGGGCAGCTCTGTAAATAGCCACTGCCTAAATATAGCTCTGACTGTCCATCTGCTGTTGTGATATTATGGATAGTTATTTAAAATGGCTCGGATTTAAACAGGCATATTTCACATTCAGAAGCAGTCATGAAACAAGTTGACGATGGAGCGTGACAGAATATATTAATTTCTCGTCCAAAATGTGGTACTGGCATATCTTGTTAATTGCATGATATTGGCAGTTTTTGTATGCAATCTACCGAATGCCAGACATATGCTGCATTTCCATCACTCACTACACATATTCCCATTATTTCAGAATACTCAGATGTAAAATGCCTCTCTATCCAGACTGGTTGGCGGCAGTTGATGACTTCATATATCTTTCTGGCAATGTGAGGCTCCAACAGAAAATGTTGCCAGTCTCTCTTTTGCCAAACGTCTCACTGGGCAAAGGTGCTGCTCCCAGCTAAAGGCTGTAATCTCTCACACACCTGGGTAGTGTGGCCGAGGCCAATAACTGCCTGCCTCTCAGGCTCATCAGTCTGGCAGACAGTAAATCAACCTGGGCCCCTGCAGCAGCCCTGGAGCTGAGCAGCGCGTCACAGACAGCACATTATACATAATACCTTCCTGCAGGCTTGCCCCTCTGCCAGAGATTTGCTTGCTTTGTGAACATAAGTATGTGGATGAAGACTTGAGTATATTCTCAAAAATACAAACAAAATTTCACAGCAGCTTGCAAAAAGTCCAAAACGTAATTTATGATGCAGGCGCAGATAACAAGCATACTTTCTATCCAGAGGGAACACTTTGAGCTTTTCTGAAAAGGCTTTGTGATTACTTTGAATTCTGCTCCTCTAGTAGTCTTTTGTCACAGCATCTGACATACATTCCCTGTGTTTCTGTGTGTGTGTGTGTGTGTGTGTGTGTGTGTGTGTGTGTGTGTGTGCGTGCGTGTGTTTGTGTGTGTGTTAAGGGCTTTCTGAGCCGGATGCAGGATTCTGGTATGACAAAAGCTTACGGCTTCAAACAGACAGATGTTCCTCTTCAGATATCGATCTCAGCATAGAACATGGCTGTGAGAACAAAGCTATCTCCTGTGATTATGCTCCCTCTACAGCCCGTACCTGGGGAACACTTTGTGCGCAGTACAGTCGAGACCCAGCTGATTGGAGTCACACAGAGATAAATGATTAATGCATTTATGACAGTTTCTATTTTTATATCTACCACAGTGGCTGTTTGAAGTTGGTGGGGAAGTAAATCAGACGAACCAACTTATTTGCCTTGTTTTTGCCGTGAGTTTCAAAGCCCACTGAGATAAAAGAGTGGGGGATACGGCAGCTGGCAGAGTAAAGGCTGTTTTTGAAAAGCAGAAACTTCAGAGCCACATTCAATCTCCACCTTCTTACCTAAATCATCCCCAGCAGCTGGGAGAGGAGGACCTGAGCAGGGCTCTCATTTATAAAACTGTGCGTAGGATCCTTACTAAAAGTGTACTTACGCCCAAAAGCCAAAAATGGCGTACGGCAAAAAAAACCTGATTTATAAAACCGTGCATACGCACATATGTAAGCAATGTTCCCTTTATAAATCACAGATTAACCACAAGTGTGTGTACGTGAATCAGCCTCTTATCCCGCCCTGTACACGCCCATTTTTAACCATAAATAGTCAATGCAAAGCACCTCATGAATTCTGATCAGTGTGTTAATGACCTTGGCAGTTGTTCTTTTTTTTTTTTTTTTTTTTTTTTTTTTATTAGTTTATTTGTCAGGGACAATGCAGCGCACATTATTACATACATAATTATCATAGTCAAAGTCGTTACGCCGAATCATGACAACTGGCGGGGAAAAAGCAAAAAACTTCTCAGCCCCTAGAAATTGCTGCAAATTGAATTATTATTTCGGCCTGTTCTCGCACAGTGTACAGAAACCTGATCTATAGACTAACTGACTAATAATACCGTCCAAAACGGCAGGCATTACGGCACTCAGGGACAGCTTCGATATACCAGACCTATATGATAAAATTTAAAGGGGAACTATGCAGTTTTTTTAGCTTAATTTACATTAACTGAACAGCTTCGGAGTCATTGGAATGGTTATATGGCTTTTTTCGAGTTGAATGGTGGTCGTCTCGCTTCCCCCTAGCGCCTGTGAGCGGAAAAACCACCTTTGCAACTATCGGCCGGCGAGGCGGCGGCCTCAGCGTCAGGAAGTATTACGTGATATCAGGTCTCGCGACGTAACGAATTGCTTCACGGCACTGCACACATACACCCATTCAGGAACCGGCTAACAAGGTAGCGATGGAGTTTTTAACACTATCGTCATGGCTGAGCCGGCAAAAAAGTTGATCAGAATGCAGAAAATGAAGTGTTTGACACTGAAAATGTCCTACCCCACACTTTTACATGTTCCCCCAAAAAGGCCCATTTTGAGCCAGGAAAAAAAATTATATATATATATATATATATATATATATAATTAGACTACAGCCCTGGGTGGAGATCTCAACCCCCCAATGCTGAACCCAAAGTTACACCCTTGCGTTATTCCCACATTTACTTTCTGCAATCAGACTTCAGCTCACCACCTCACCATCTGGGTCACCAATACCCATTGTCTCCAAAATGTGTCAGAGTTTGCGTGGAGGACCGCACATTCTCCCGTCAAGTTTGTTTTTTTATAATATCACAACCTTTGCGTGGGAAGTGGCGTATGCACATTTTTAGCCCCGTTTGGTGCGTATACCACGTTCATAAATGAGACCCCTGGTGATTACCAAAGGCAAGGGCAAGTATGTGACTGCATCCTACAAAAGAGACCAGGCCCAGTTGTCTCTGAAGTAACGCTAGTATTAAAAGATTAAACACACACACACACACACACACACACACAGAGTTCAGCATTCAGCATTCATTGACTGGCATCTACTGTGCTTCTGTGAGTGAGAGCCCCTTTTCTGATAACTTGAGGGGGAAAAGGTGAGGGTTTAAAAAAAAATATTCAGGCTCCAGCTGACGAACTAGCTGCCATGCACACAGTGATGAATGGAGGAGGTAGCCTAATGTGACTAAGCACTTAAGGTTTGGGCTCTCGAAGGAGGCTGCAAGGCTAAATAAACTGTGAAGGAAATGCAGTGAGAACAGAAAATCTTTTTGTGGGAAGAAAACCTACTGTATTTACCTGAGAATGTACTGTTTTCCCTTAAAACTAAGCCATTCTCCCAAAGAAAATACACTGTACAATGTTCTTTGAAACTATAAGCAGTGCTTGAAGACAAATTGAAAATAGAGTTTTCTGGCTAATTCTCATATCTATAATGTGGATGTCAAGATGCAAGGGATATATTATATGAGATTGTGTCTTTTCATGGAAATTAAAAAAACAATCTGGACATCTAATTTACTTTAGGCAGAGTTGGATATCCAGTCCCCCACCAATTGGCCCCGAAACACCCCAGTTAGATAGTAAATGCCGTAAACATTATCCTGCCAATGTACAACCTATGATCCAGACTACACTAAAAGAAACATTTCAACAGTATCAGAACTTTGCTTTTTCTTCTCTTCTCTCCCTTTACTCATCTCACGACCCCTCAGGTTTATGTTGCGACCCTTTCGAGGGGCCCAACCCCTGGTTTGGAAACACTGCACTTAAACAGCTACCGGTGACTGTATAAAGGTAGAGTTTCCTTGGCCAGCTGCAACAATAAAATGCTGCTTACATATTGATGCATCAGTATCAATTATGTAATGTATTATAGTATATCAGTCACAGTGGGTGAGTACTTAAGTTTAATACATACATTTAGCTGACAATACTTCTGTACTTTTACTTAAGTACAAATACAATCTGAGTTCTTCTTTCACCATTGATATATCTCATAATTGTCCATGTATGACCACATACTGTATAAAGACACATTAATTGCTGTTTAGTCATGTTTACATTTTTTCATGTCCGATTTAAGTATCAATGTTGTGTACATTTTACAGTAGCATACCGAAACATACACTTGCAGTACAGTAAATACTAACACCTTGCATGTAATATTACAAATTAATATCATAATAATAATTGATAAATAAATAAATATCTGACACATCACACAATGTATTTTTGACATACATGAAAGAGATGTACTTGAGACTTCATGATGTCTATATTTTAGCCATTTGCCCCATGTGATAAAGTCAGAAAATCACACAGCTTTGACAGCCAGAGATTTGCAGTCACAGCTGGGACTGTACAGAGGAAAAGGGCAACTTTGACGTATTGATGCAGGGTGGGGGCATGACCTGTTCTGTTGCCACTAATCAATGTTCACCTCAACCTTCAACATTTCCTGCAGAGCAGAATCCCTTGTGTGCCATTGCAATCTGACTGATTTTCTCCCTGCGTATGTCAAGATTTGAAATTTGTGAGTGTACACTATTCTATTCAAAGGAGAGGTGAGCGTTAGAGGTCCAATGCAGGGTTTTTTTTAACGATCTTGGTTTTATGGTGCAACGTAAAGCATGACGTTAGAGAAGCGTGACAAGAATGCTGAGAAGGCAAAGGGATAATGGAGAACAGCCACCTCCTCTCCTATCACAACCCTCAAGAGCTCCTCCCAGTTCCTCACTGCAAATTTATGGTTTCTGCTGAATGCAGGCTGAGCTGTTTTGCATATTACCCATCATCCCCTGGGGGCAGCACTATAGATCATAGATTTGTTCAATGGTTTGTAACTGTATGAACTATACAGGTGAAAACAAGAGAAGACGGCACAGATCCAGGCTTTATTTTATCGGTTAAACTTAAAGAAAAGGGTAAATGGATTACAAAACCTGAGCAAAATATATTTTTGACCATGTTGTACCATTATAAAGGTGTTCCTCCACAGCACTAGCCTGAGCTGCTGTTCACTAATAAATATTAAATCCAGCTTTCCAACTTAATATGTTCTGTAGTCAAGGGCATAGAGACACTGTGCTTCACCACCTGATGAGGAGAAACGTGTTTGTGGTAATAGTCATTAAACACAAACAAACAGAGCTAATCTTCTAATTATACCACTGTTACATTACCTGACTCTTACGCCATTGCCGCAGACAAAGAAAGCCACAGCAAGCCACAGAATTAAAAGTTATCTTAAAACTTTAGCGATGGGCTTCTTTCTTCCCTTATCCTAATTGTTAGGATTTCTCAGTGAAAAACGTTTCATTTCAGATGGAGAGCAGCACTCTTTGAGTCATTAAGTCCTCTCAGTGCGTCAGCATTATGAAGATCTCTTCAGAGTTATCAGCGAGGATACATCATCTCCTTGAATTGAGAACAATTTCCTGAAATGGCAAGCGAAGGCTTTTCATTCTCATTACAGTGTTGTAACAGCCCTTGTATCGTACCTCATCTACATTAACTGTGTCTACATCTACTTACTTTGTGACTCCATTGCCTCAAAATAAAGATGACCAGGGATTTATCAGTGTTATAGAGAAACAGGGACTCTGCCATGTTACCTTTCTGTTGGGAATTTCTTAAATTCTAACTCTGATTTTGATTTAACATGTGCTTATTGAAACTTGATTCTGTTCTGTGGCATATATGAAAGAAAGAAAAATATCAGCAAAAACTGCCTTTATTTTCAGCAGATTCAGGCCCGATCAGACAGAGCGTGTTTAAGCAGCCTGTGGCAGCTTTTTGTAAATGTTTTCAATGAATGAAACATTTTGCTCGCTGCTTTTGTGTAGCGCCTCACGTATTTTAACAGGAGTGCCCTGAACGCCTCAAGTTGAACAAACTTCAACTCAAAGAGGAAAAAATGCCCGACATCATTTAACTCCACAGCAAAATAAGATAGATAGATAGATAGATAGACAGATTTTTATTGATCCCAAAAAAAATGGGAAATAACGGTGTTGCAGCAGCAAAAATATCAGACACATACAGAGTAAACATTAAATAATAGAAAAACAATATACATTAAATAATAATAGAATATTACACAAGCAATATTTTTGAAATATATACAATTTGGAAATAAAATGTACAACTGTTTCAATAGATATAAATAGACTAGATATAGATAAACTTAATGTGCAAGTTGGGGAGTAAAAATGTACAACTGTTTCACTAGTAATGATAGGATGTAGATAAACCTATTGTGCAAGGTTGTGCAAGGTGCATTCAGTGCAGTTGTGATGTATATGAGTCTTATCTCACACTCAGTGATGAAGTGTTAAAAAGTTTAATTGCCTGTGGTAGGAATGATTTCCTGTAGCGGTCCGTGCGACATCGAAGCTGTGGGAGCCTCTTAGAGAAGGTGCTCCTCTGTTGGACCAGTGTGGGGTGGAGAGGGTGGTCGGGGTTATCCATGATAGATAACAGTTTGTTCAGTGACCTCCTCTCCACCACAGCTTCAAAAGTGTCCTGTTTGCAGCCAATAACGGAGCCAGCCTTCCTGATCAGTTTGTTCAGCCTGTTTGTGTCGCTGGCTCCGATGCTGCTGCCCCAGCAGATGGCGGAGGAGAACAGAGCGCTGGCCACAACAGACTGGTAGAACATCTCCAACATTCTGCTGCACACGTTGAAGGATCTCAGCTTCCTCAGGAAATAGAGTCTGCTTATCCCCTTCTTGTAAACAGCAGTGCTGTTGATTTTCCAGTTCAGCCTGTTGTCGATGTTGACACCCAGGTATTGAATACACTGGAGAAATCGAAAAATGTGATTCTCACAGTGCTGCCACCGCCATCCAGGTGCAAATGAGCTCGCTGCAGAAGATAGATGACAGCATCGTCCACTACCAGACGAGGCTGGTAGGCAAACTGTAGAGGGTCCAGAGAAGATCTCTCCTGCGGCCTCAGGTGGGCCAAGACCAGCCTCTCCAGCACCTTCATCACATGGGATGTGAGAGCCACTGGGCGGTAGTCCTTGAGGCCAGATGGAGTCGACTTCTTAGGGACCGGGACAAGGCAGGACGTCTTCCACAGCAGCGGCACCCTCTGCAGGCTCAGGCTCAGGTTGAAGACATACTGGAGAACACCAGACAGCTGACTGGCGCAAGGCACAGGCAGCCTTGCGCTGGAGAAACCTCTCCAGCTGTCTCCTCACCTGTCCAGGAGTGAATGAAAAGCAGGGGGGGTGCTTGAAGTGTCTGTGGGGGGAGATGAGATGTGCTGTAGTTGTGGGGGGAGTGGGCAGACCACAGGGGCGTGAGGGGGGAGGTGTGGGAACAAGAGAGGGAGTGTGGGGGGTTGGTGGAGTGGTAGAAGAGGCAGGGGATGGCTGTGAGCTAAACCTGTTAAAGTAACAGTTTAGCTCGTTTGCTCTCTCATGGCTGCCTGGTGTTGGTCTTCTTCTACCCCCACACCTGGTGATCTCTTTCATCCCTGTCCACACCTCCCTCATATTGTTCTCCTGTAGACTGGCCTCCAGCTTCCTCCTGTAGGAGTTTTTACATTCCCTCAGTTTATCCCGTACCTTGTGCTGTACTCCCCTCAGCTCCTGTCTGTCCCATGACCTGAAAGCTTTCTTCTTCTCATTCAGAAGAACTTTAAGGTCACTGGTGATCCACGGCTTGTGAGTGGGAAGGCAACGTACAGTCCGGGAGGGCATGGTGATGTTCTCACAGAATTTGATGTATTCTGTGATGCAGTCTGTCATATTATTGATGTCCTCCCCATGTGGTTCACAAAGCACGTCCCAGTCTGTAGACTCAAAACAGTCCTGCAGTGCCTCCTCAGCCTCCTGAGTCCACCTCCTGTACAAGAGGAACATACTCAGGAGCAGTGTTTGGAATAACGCCGTTTAAAAGAACGGCGTTAGGTAACAACGTTATTTTTTCAGTTACAGGGTAATCTAACGAATTACTTTTCCCGTCGTTACAACGCCGTTAACATTACTGGACGTTAAATGCGGTGCGTTACTATGCATTGATTGAATAAACTGTGTAATCCGAACGCACCCCTGGCTCACAACTAGTTAGGAGGTGGGTTAATAACGAGGTAAGCGATTATGATTGGCTAAGGCAGAGTCATGTTTCATGGTAGCCAATCAGAGCCAGTGTTTTTACACACATGCCAGCACGCACCACACACACACACACACAACAGCTAAACAGAGATTCGATGAAGGAGCAGAGATGGCGAGTCAGGAGCAATCCGATGAAAAGTTGGCATTTTCAAGGTAGAGATATAAGCACTACTTCAAATTCATTGTGGTCAAAGGCAAGAACGTGCATGTAATGTGTACATTATGTCCAGGAGCGAAGACTTTGTCGACATCCGTTGTAAACAACTCTAATTTAATGAAGCATCTCACAACGACACAAGCATCTACAAAGCTAGTGGCCAAAAACACTGATACCTCCACCACAGATGATAGCTCGCCATCCACTAGCAAAGAAGGACTCGGAGCAAAGTCCTCCAAGCAGCAAAAGCTAGAGCTTTTTGCCTCACAACAAAAAAACTGCTCAAAAAAATCCAAATTCTTTGAGCAACTTTTTTTTTTTTTTTAACAGTAACTCAAATAGTTAATTTCCCTGGTAACGAGTTACTTTTATCATAGAGTAATTCAGTTACTAACTCAGTTACTTTTTGGAACAAGTAGTGAGTAACTATAACTAATTACTTTTTTAAAGTAACGTTCCCAACACTGCTCAGGAGACAGCAAGACAAGGTTGTGATCTGATTTGCCAAGGGGGGGAAGGGCAGTGGCACCGTATGCATCCTTGGCATTAGCATACAGGAGGTCCAGAGTTTTATGGTCTCTTGTGGGGCAGTTAACATATTGATGAAAGTCCGGGAGGGATATATCCAGTGAAACATGATTAAAATCCCCAGTGATAACCATGAAGGCATTGGGCTGTTGCGTCTGAAGTTGTGAGACAGTGGTGTGGATGACGTCAGCAGCTGCCTCCGCATCAGCAGATGGTGGAATGTACAAATGATAACTATGGCGGACGTAAACTCCCTCGGGAGATAATAAGGGCGAAACCCCACAGCCAGCAGTTCAATGTCCGGGCTACAGAAACGTTCCTTCACATTCACATGTCCAGGATTGCACCACTTTTCACTCACATACAGTGCAACCCCCCCTCCTTTCTTCTTACCGCTTTCTGTAACGTCCCTGTCCGCCCGAACCGTCAGAAAGCCGGGTACGGCCACGCCATGGTCCGGGAAGGGTTGGCTGAGGATGAGGGATTCAATGGTTGCCTAGGGGAAAAAAACAAAAAACTGCAACTGCAACTGGTCTGATCAGGGCGTCTTCAACAAGAAAGGCAGTGTGCCTCAGGGCCTTATGCTAATGAAAACAGATCCTTTTTAATTAAATGATAATATATTTTGTGATCACATTTGGTTAAAAGGTCAAAGAAGAAAAAAACAGAAGGTTAGCTGATTCTAGGGGCATTAGGGACTGTACCAAACTTATTGGGGTTGAGAGCTTGACTCCATCTTATATCTCATATATCCTCTGCATAGGGCAAAGCACATCTTTATGACCCACTGCAAAATATAAAGCCATTAAAGCCATCCCAACAATTTATCTCTGCGGTGAGAAAAAATAAATGACCATCCCTGTTAAACTCCATTTAGTATACAAATCCTTCCCAATTTAATGACCCTCTCCCTCCTGAATAATGTTTATACAGTCCCTTTTGACAATAACTGAGGACATCTGAAATAACAAACTCTTACACAGTGCTTCAGTAGATGCACCATCATGTTAGACGAGCCTATTTTTTTGATGCAGTGATTTTGTTTTGCAGCATGAGCACTGTCTTTTCTGAAGCTTATAGTCATGGTAGATTGACCAAGTATTTGCTCCACTGATATGTGCAGACAGCAGAACACATTCAGTTTGAGCTTTCAATATAGGCTCAATAAAAAAAATATGGTTTCTTAATGATACCCTGTTCTTACAAACTTAGTACAGGTTCCACTTCACAGCAGTTATAAATGTTGCTCCTTAATTTACAATATAATGTAAAATCCATTCAACAAGATTGCCTTCTTTTCTGTAGATTTTCACTGTGCTCAACATTTAAAAAGGTCCTCAGACTGTGTTTCTGTGACCCTCTCTGTGTAAAAGCTTTCTCTGGATGACCAGTAGGCTAGATGGCCTCGAGCTCTTTAGTGGGCCAAACCTGTTATGATGCAATGCTTTTACCACTTTCCCTTGAGACTTGACTTTTAAAGAGTTCAAGGCAGTGCCCTTAGAAGTAAAAACATATTAAGTCCTAGTTCATGTTACAGAACTACTCAGGTTTACACTGTTGTGCTGTACAGTATGTCAGAGGACTCATGTCCCCAGTGTGCTGAGGGCCACCTAAAGATTTCTAGATTTACAGTACATAATTTATAAATATATGGCAGTGCCTTCAGGTAAGGTAGATGGCTAGAGGGACAATGAACAGGCCCTAGCTGATCCATGACAGAGAGGAACTAATGCAAAAAAGGGACAGCTATGTATGTAAGCTCTCACTCCCACATACACAATGTTGTTGTTGCTTGAGTGCAGACTTGTTAAGTTTATCTCATTCTACTCGGCCTCTGCCTGTTTGTGTTCCATCATACTCTAATGGTTTTCTGTTGGTGGCCTATTGCTTGTTACACTTTCAAAACCATCCACTTGCCCTTCAGACTGCATTCCCACCTGTTTTTTAAAGAGACATGCAGGAGCCATGGCGCTCCCTGCCAACATTTCTGTCTTTAAGAGGCTGTAATAGTCTGGGGTTTAAAGCTAGAGTGGAGATACTGGTATCATATGAAACTAGATGACCTAATCCATTGGTACCAACCATGCCATGCTAGCTTGTTAGTAATGGGGCTAAATAACTGCGGGAAAAACTGGCATGGCCATTTTTAAAGGGGGCCATTGACCTCTCACCTCAAGATATCTTCCCTTTACAGACGTGTGCTATGATAATCCCATGCAGTTTGGGGCAAAAACCATGCAGTTCTTTGCATGCAGAATGAATGTGTTATTTCCGCCTATTCTAAAAATGGTTAATTTGAATATATCTGCATACTGGAGTCCCTAAACAGTCTTGGAGTTGCATAAATTGGTCTGACTCGAAAGCTGAGACCCTTGTGGTTTAATGAACCCAATTGTATCCATGTGTGATGATGTTAGCCCCATTGTAGCCATTTCATTGTAATGAGACCCTTTTCCTAAACTTGACATCACTGCTTAAAATGACGTGTTGTGACCTTGAGGATAATCATAGCCTCATAAAACTGTACAACCCCAGACTAGAGACCTAGTGCATTCAGAGGATGTATGGCGTTCCTAGGTATATTGACAATAAGCTGGTTTCTCAGCAGTTTTCAGAACAGAAGTGCTAGCCATCCACAAATGAAGTAGGCACCTAACCCAAACACAATGTTTATTACAGCTTTATGACTAGCAAAACCTGACACAACATGCTACGCTGCATCTCAAATTAATCTTCAGGTTCCCAGCTTTTAGATGATGCATACCACGTCTATGTGTCAACTACTGTTAACCTGCTAAACAACCCCCCCCCCCCCCCCCCAAAGATCCCCTGTACTCCCCTAAAATAGAGACAAAAATGGCTCTATGTGGGTTTCAGAGGGTTTTAACACGCGTCTTGTGTAGTTGGTTGAATAAAAACCTGGAGCATTTACCCCACTGGTGCGGTTCGTTTGGGCAGGTGTGAACACAGCAATCACACTCGGTGCGAAATAAAACAACCGGTCGAGACCACCTTGAGGTGGAGAATTGTATTAAAAGTAGTGGATGCAAGACTCATGTATTACATATTGTATTGCAGAGACATTGTTTACATGGGCTGCTGCATTTACATGAAAAAGATCTCTTTTCATGACTAATTGGTAGGTAAATTTTTTTAAATTCTTGTTAAATCTATATTCCAATAAGAAAGGAGGGCGGGACGATGAAGACAAGCAGAAGAGTTAAAGGATTTTAAGCTGTGTGATAACTGATATGTGGACGGTGCAAATAGTCTGCTGCTTAATACTACTTACTTAAAACTTTATTGTTGGCAACACTCAATGTAAGAAAATGAGACAGACAAAGGTTAAGCTGATTATTTGCAATCAAAAGAGTATTTCAAATCAAATCACCAGCAGCCGGATGTAGCTGTCTTCTGTATTGCGGTGCTTTGTTGTAAGCCACAGCAAAGTACGGCTGAATAATAATAACAGTCATTTACTCAGCACAGAGTATCTAAGTGGTGGTGGTGTGGGGGAGTATTTTGGGCACTGTTTGACATTATAAGAGAACAGGGGAGAGTACACTGAAAGACATGATTAGTCACAGGTTTTCTGGCTGCTGACGTAAACTCCTTATGCTGGTCACAGGGTACGTTCATGTAATACAGGACAGATTCCAGTGCTGAGGTGAGTGGGCTGTAAAAGATACTATGATGTACGCACTTACAAAACATTAACAGTTATGTTTAGATTGAATAGTTCATGGAAAGTGCCTCTGGACTTTTCATTGGTGTTGGTAAACATGGAGAATGACTTTCTCTCTCTCCTTTATATTTAACTATTGAAGTGTGTGCTCTTCATGAAACATCATTACAGATTAATGTAACAGAACTCTGCCAGCTGGACAAAAACTACTTTGAGACCAAAGCAAAGCCTGAATCTCTTGTTTCTACATCAATAAAAGCAATACCCTTACAATTGTTTTAGTGGACCGTGATTGATAATGCACTATTCTAAAAATACCTATTTCATGAAGTTGGCTTTCCTAAGTGCACGAAACAATTAGCTAACGTTCTAACTGTGACGAAGTAATGAGAAACAATACAACGCACAGTACAACTACAGTGTATATTAATGTTATTTGAGATATGTTTTAGAAAAGGAGTCATTTGTTCACGGTGTTTTATTGTTGGGAGAACTGTGGTGGTTTAATTATGTGTCTGGATTATTGGTTTAATGGTTCATTTGTTGGATCATCTTGTAAAATGGCAATATTCTCTTAGAAATGCAATGTTTACCACAAGTGTGCTGTATTTGAGTGATTGATGAGATTTCCATTTTGTCAAGTATTATTCCAGATGAAGAATAAAGGACCAAAAGCTTGCCTTTTTCATTCAATAAATGCATGGACCTTAACGTGCAGTCTTTCTTTGTCAATATGTAAAGGGGTACTCAAACAATTTAGTACATCGCTTAATTAATTAAGGTGGAGGACTCACAAGAGATAGATTAAAAAAGAATGGTCAAATTTGAAGCAGCGAGGCCGAGATATCCGGACTTTTAGTGCCTAGTATGGGTCAAGCTCCAAATACACTAGATCCTACAATTCCATTTTACACTGTCTTTCATCAGACCCTAGCCTGCGTTATATACCATTAGGTACTTTAGTCTATAACACTGTATCATATTTCAGAAGCTGATCCTATGTTTTGTATAGACAATCTTAATTTGCAAAGTAACAAGTAACTGTAGCTGTGTTCAATTAATGGAAATACTCAACATACACTCTAAGTACCAAAGTATAAAATGTGTACATAAGTACAGTACATGAGAAAATGTACTGTACTTCCCTTGTGTCAGAAGTTATTTCAGGCAGCATTACAAAGTGTATTCCAAAAAGGTTGAATCGATTAAGACTGTAGTCTCACAAGATTGTTTTGTTTGCAATTTAATGTATCTCCCAGGATAATAAAGTGGATGTGGAATCTGATATTTTCTTACAGATCTACAGTGTGAAGCTTAAACCTTAAGCTTTTTGAGACGCAAACAAGCGCAAGGCAAGCTCTGAATCCCAATGCCTGAAGGGGACATCGGCAAATAAATAATTGATTCATCCGACTTCAACTTACCCTTACTTTTATTTCTTAAAATCAAATAAACAAGCTGCATTTTATGTGTACGAAGAACATCCTGCTGATTAGCTAGTAAAACAGCAAGCAGTTTTATGACATGGCAGTTGCCTTCTTGCGTAAAATAAATTATTTATTTGGCTCCCCATATGTTGTTAGCTTGACAACAACTGACTGGTACACTGATGGCTCAGCCCGAGATAAAGAATTATCTTGGTAATTTGGATAATTCCGAAGACAAGCATATTCAAGTTTCCCAAGATTGCAGCCAATTTTACCTTGTCTCTGAGATGTGCAAGAAATTAGAAATTGGTAATCATCCAACAACCCCCCTCCCCCTACCCATCAGCACCACAGACTCTCTCACACACACAAGACAATAAATAATAAGGATCCTTCCTGATTTTGAGAGAAGACTACATTAATTAGCTGCCCGCCTTCCTATTTATTGTCCTCCTTAGGCTCTCTTTTCCCTCTGTATTCATTAGGGAATCATGTATGATTGTCCTGAGGTGTAAACATCCAGCTGCAAAGTAAATCATCGTAATGAGCCTAGTAGGTCTGTGGAACTGGCCCTCAGGGGAAAATAATCTGTAAAGCTTCTGTAGGTTATCGGTGAGCATTATTTAGGTTCATTCTGAAGTACAAGGTATTTAAAAGGCTAATGGGGCACATGGTATGAACAGATAATACTCAAGTTTCTGCAGTTGTCAGCTTATAAAATACGCTGTTGTGAACATCATCTGATTTGTGTAGGTGGAAAAGAAATTCCAATTTTGGCAGCTGAGGGGCTTTTTGACATTTTGTTTCCAGCAGTAAATGGGATTTATATTCAGAGAAAGGGGGTGTCGCTTAAACATTTTTTTTTACATTGTTTTGACATTGTGGGGCTTGTGTAGAGCACTGGTGGTCCCAAAGTAGTAACATTAGCACCACATGTAGCCGCGGGAGGGAGGAGGACACCAAGGACATGTTTTTGACCTTATCTTGTTTGTTAGTTAGCAGAATATCTAAAAACTCCTTTTAGAGATTTCAATGAAAGTGTATAACTACAGCAATAGCGCCATCATTTGTCCATTTACAAACCTCTTTATGTTTAGGCTCATAACTCCTGAACTGTGAGGCATAAAATCCTGGAGTCCTTGCTCTAAGACAAATCTATCAATATTTCCAAAGATACTAATATAGAGATTTTTTAGTATAACAGGTTTATGGCCAAAACCTGGTCTTCAAATATTGTCAAATTTTTGATACGGCATACCATTTTACCACAACCATTTGCCAAATGCTTGTGGGTGTGGCCTGTTTGACATAAACTGCTGAAAATCTTAAAACAGGCTGAGCGACTGCAACTAGTGATGTCGTGAATGAGTCGGCGGCTCTATGAACCGGCTGCTTTAAGTGAACAATGGGAGCCGGTTCACGTCTAAGAGCCGTAATAGGATCATCCTATAACATATTTGTTGTTATATCATACAAATCAAATATAAATATATACATGTCTGTATAGAGTTATGTTATTTTTATAATTGTTATTTTTATAATTATAACTATGTATAAATATATAGTTATTCTTGACATATCACAATTTTTAACCATCAATATGAATATTTCCATGTATTGCAGATGAAGAATCTTTTTCTTGCAACAAATAAGAAAGCAACTGACAGGAAGTCACATGTGTATACAGTCTTTGATGTTTTTACAATATTTAAGGATTTTATACCAAACACATGCAAAATGAAATTGCAACTCTTTTTTATGCTTTGCAGTTAAATCAGAATGACATATTCCAAAGTCGTGACATGTGCAGTTACTACATCGTCACATTTAAATAAGAAAATAAATTGTAGTGATATGAGTGGCTGTATGTTCTCCTCATTGCTCCGCCATTATTTTACAGTATGTTTCACTCTCAACAGTTTCCACTGGCTCCTCCATAGAGTGCTGTTCTACTGCATGCATATTCACAAATGAAGTCCACTTTCTTTCTTTCTCTCTCTCTCTCTCTCTCTCTCTCTCTCTCTCTCTCTCTCTCTCTCTCTCTCTCTCTCCTTCAATTTCCACAGACACTGTGGTGCCTGCAGACCTGTCAACCTCTCACTCCCAGAGTGAGCAAAAACTGGCTGCAGAGAACAACCCCTGGGACTAACTATCTTAATTAGCAAGTATTCCTGTTTCCAAAGTGATGCATGCCACCGCAGAGGGCACAGTGAGAAAAGGCCAACCCGCAGCTTTCCATTAAAAGCTTAACCAGGTTAGGAGCTAGCAAGAACATCTAACAGCATGGTGATCAAAGACATAACACACAAATCAACACACACCATTTACGCTTAAAAAAAAAAAGCAGATTTATTATGGATATCCAAATTCAAATAGCTTTTACTTTCATCCATTCACATGCATCCTACAGTTCCATCAGTGCCATCAGCCATGTGTTATCTAGTAAAGGAAAAAGCCGAAGCACCTGCTCTTATAACCATAAAGCCTTTGATGGCATTAGGATGCATATTGACAATGCAGGACCCTGAGCAATTACAGGCCTTATCTTCCTGCCTGACAAACAGTCCGCTTCATTATGGGCTTTTAGCTGAAAACCTTACCTCAGCCTTTCCTATTGAATCATCACTGCTAATGCAGAAAATGAAACAACTAAGAGGTTTGTTAAATATATCTGAATTGTTTAACCATAATTTCCCTCCTTGATAGTCCTTTTAAAGCTTCCATTAGTGAGTGGATGCAGTGAATGACAATTGAAGAAAGGACATTGGGGGATGCAGAGGAGGAGGAATATGTAATGCATTAACTTCTGAAGGAAAGCAGGGAGGATGGTGGTTTGCAATTATTTCAAGCATGAGACAATTACTAGAAATAAAATGGACTCCTTTACTGTGTGTAAAGAAAGCAATAATAAATATTACAGTTTTGGCTATTTATTAATTGATTGATTGATGTATCCCTTTGTGTCAGGAAAAACTCTTGTGCATACAGACTACATCATGGCAAATTCCAGAGGTGCTAGTTTCAGCAGCAGGTTGTCCTGGGTAAAAACTAATGCACTGCATGTCTTGATTACAGAAACACTAAAATTGTATATTTAATGTTCGCTATAAGTGTTTAAATTTAATGGGGAGACTGTTTTAAATGAGGGTGCTTGTTTTTCTCCTCAAAGTACCCCTTACGTTGCACTCAAATTGTCCACCTTTGTAAGTAAGTGCAACTTAAGGTCTAATCCACATTAATTAAAGAAAGATTCAGAAATGTACTCATATTTTGAAGCTTATGTGAAGAGAGTGTATTCCGGTAGCACAGCTGTCCATGGTGCTGAAACAGCTCGACAAGACAGTTTGCAGTCAACAGTGCTGAGACATCTCCACCACAGTTTCCTGTCCATGGTTCTGAAACATCGCCACCACAGTTTGCTGTAAATGGCGCTGAAACATCTCCACCACACAGTTTGCTGTCCATGGTGCTGAAACAGCTCGACAAGACAGTTTGCTGTCAACGGTGCTGAAACCTCTCCACCAGACAGTTTGCTGTCCATGGTGCTGAAACATCAACACATAGTTTGCTGTCAACGGTGCTGAAACATCTCCACCACACAGTTTGCTGTCAACGGTGCTGAAACATCACCACACAGTTTGCTGTCCATGGTGCTGAAATAGCTCGACAAGACAGTTTGCAGTCAACGGTGCTGAAACATTTCCACCACAGTTTCCTGTCCATGGTGCTGAAACATCTCCACCACACAGTTTGCTGTCAACGGTGCTGAAACATCTCCACCACACAGTTTGCTGTCCATGGTGCTGGAATATCACTACACAGTTTGCTGTCCATGGTGCTGAAACATCTCAACTACACAGTTTGCTGTCAATGGTGCTAAAACATCACCACACAGTTTCCTGTCCATGGTGCTGAAACATCTCCACCACAGTTTCCTGTCCATGGTGCTGAAACATATCCACCACAGTTTGCTGTCCATGGTGCTGAAACATCACCACACAGTTTGCTGTCCATGGTGCTTAAACAGCTCGACAAGACAGTTTGCAGTCAACGGTGCTGAAACATTTCCACCACAATTTCCTGTCCATGGTGCTGAAACATTTCCACCACAATTTCCTGTCCATGGTGCTGAAACATTTCCACCACAGTTTCCTGTCCATGGTGCTGAAACATCTCCACCACACAGTTTGCTGTAAACGGTGCTGAAACATCTCCACCACACAGTTTGCTGTAAACGGTGCTGAAACATCTCCACCACACAGTGTGCTGTCCATGGTGCTGAAATAGCTCAACAAGACAGTTTGCAGTCAACGGTGCTGAAACATCTCCACCAGACAATTTGCTGTCCATGGTGCTGAAATATCTCCACCACACAATTTGCTGTCAACGGTGCTGAAACATCTCCACCACACAGTTTGCTGTCCATGGTGCTGAAACATCTCAACTACACAGTTTGCTGTCAACGGTGCTGAAACATCACCACAGTTTCCTGTCCATGGTGCTGAAACATCTCCACCACAGTTTCCTGTCCATGGTGCTGAAACATCACCACACAGTTTGCTGTCCATGGTGCTTAAACAGCTCGACAAGACAGTTTGCAGTCAACGGTGCTGAAACATCTCCCCCAGGCAGTTTGCTGTCCATGGTGCTTAAACAGCTCAACAAGACAGTTTACAGTCAACGGTGCTGAAACATCACCACACAGTTTGCTGTCCATGGTGCTGAAACATCACCACACAGTTTGCAGTCAACGGTGCTGAAACATTTCCACCACAATTTGCTGTCAACGGTGCTAAAACATCACCACACAGTTTCCTGTCCATGGTGCTGAAACATCTCCACCACACAGTTTGCTGTCCATGGTGCAGGACTATCACCACACAGTTTACTGTCCATGGTGCTGAAATAGCTCGACAAGACAGTTTGCAGTCAACGGTGCTGAAACATCACCACAGAGTTTGCTGTCCATGGTGCTGAAACATCTCCACCACACAGTTTGCTGTAAACGGTGCTGAAACATCTCCACCACAAAATTTGCTGTCCATGGTGCTGGAATATTACTACACAGTTTGCTGTCCATGGTGCTGAAACATCTCCACCAGATAGTTTGCTGTCAACGGTGCTGAAACATCTCCACCAGACAGTTTGCTGTCCATGGTGCTGAAACAGCTCAACAAAACAGTTTGCAGTCAACGGTGCTGAAACATCTCCACCACACAGCTTGCTGTCAACAGTGCTGAAACATCTCCATCACACAGTTTGCTGTCCATGGTGCTGAAACATCTCCACCAAACAGTTTGCTGTCCATGGTGCTGAAACATCTCCGCCACACAGTTTTCTGTCAACAGTGCTGAAACATCTCCACCACACAGTTTGCTGCCCATGGTGCTGAAACATCACCACAGTTTGCTGTCCATGGTGCTGAAACATCTCCACCAGACAGTTTGCTGTCCATGGTGCTGAAACAGCTCGACAAAACAGTTTTCTGTCAACAGTGCTGAAACTTCTCCATCACAGTTTGCTGTCAGTTTGCTATGAGACGTCTCATGATGTTTCCATAGCAACACAGTGGGTGCCAGCCTTGTGGGTGTAGTGTTGATATATGTTGATGTGTACAATGTGCTACCCATTAATTAAATATGACAAATGTTCAAAGATAACAGTATGTTTCTAGCTTTGGGTTTTTTCATTTTGCCCACATCCTAGCTGATCTTGCTTAAATGTAAAGGTTAAAATGGACACCGAAGTATGTTTGTAGATACAGTAAGCATCAGGTGTGTATGATATGATCAGACTTCTAAGACAGCACAGAGTCCAGGCTGTGTTTGTCCTGGCCACAGATATGACCTCAGTGGAGAGGTGTAAAGGAAAAGGAGGCAGAGAAGAGAAGGTGTAGACAGACACTGTTTGCACAGGACAAATATGAAGGGTTACAATGTGTGTCCTGGTAGAGAGGGGAACTGAGAGGGTAAGGAATGCAGAAAGGGTTTTGAAAGAAAATATTCTGGATGAAATGGACAAAGGGTCAGGCTCTGTGTACTGATAATACAAGTCAGATGGTGGATGGAGGGCAGAAGGAGATGAGGTTTAAAGTAAGAGGATATGAATCAGTAGAAAAAATGAGGAAAATAGGCACCTTTTACTTGAGTGGAAGCAATTGTGGTGAAAGAGGGATGAGCCGAAGGGACAGAAAGGTAAGCAGCCTTGTAAACAACTGATTAATCCGTGGAACCAGGTAAAAGGGCCTGACTATTGGACACTTACAGAATTCAACAGAGCACAGCACCCAGCAAGATATTCAATGATCAGTTGGCTGCATCTGAAACTAATTAGAATTTACTTGACTAAAGCAAATGTCTTCTCAGAAGAAAAAAACGGTAGCACTTCAAATTACGGCTCGGTAATAAGATGGTAATAGTGGGGTAACAATATGATAATAAAGAGGTAATATATAGGTAATAACATGTAATTATCAAAGTAATAACTGGGTAATACATCACAGTAATAAGACGTAATACTGAGGTAATAAGGTGATAAGACGGTAACAGATGTAATAACATGCAATTACCAATGAAATAAGTAGGAAAGGGTTCAATAATAACCATATGTATATCTGGGAAATGGTAATATAGTTATATTAATATTGTAATAACATGGTAATAATGGGGTAATATATGTTGATGTTTTCACAGTATTATAGGCTACTATCAGCGTAATATCTTCCAAATTAGATAAAACTTCTTGGAATTTAAAATTGGTAATTACCATATTATAATGCTGAAATTCATCCACCCTTTATGTTCCAAACATTTCGCTTTTGTTTCAAGGTAATACTTTACAAATTATATGTTTAATCTTGTGACTTCTTACCTGGAAACACATCTGGTAGTTTCTGTGTAACAACCATGAATCGGTGCCGCAAAATGCAAAACTGCCTGTTGCTATTGTATTACATGGTAATATTAGAATAACAGAGGTGTAGAGATTACCTGGAAATGCTTCTGGTGGTTTCTGTGTAATTTCCATGAATCAGTGGTGCAACATGCAAAACTGCCTGTTTCTATTTTATTACATGGTAATATTAGATTAAACAAATCATCCAAAGGTGCAGAGATTACCTGGAAATGCTTTTGGTAGTTCCAGGTAATCTCTGCAACTCTGTTCTTCTAATATTACCATGAAATGTGTCTTTTCCTGCATGCATGTAACCCTGTGCAATCTGACCAGCAGCTAAACACCTTCCACCATCAAGCACTGAAGACTGGGATTGTCGTAACTCATTTTATTTGACTTAGAAAGGGTGAAACTGGGAAATGAAACACAATGACCAGTTACTTACATACAGTATTGATGAGTCACAAACATTATACAATGATAATTGTAAAAACAATATAACTACACATCACTGTAATGCGGTAGTATATACAGTAGCTAACATGTAAGCTGAACTAAAGGAAATACGTAATGTATTGTTATACAGTGTACGTAGTATAACCTATATTGTTTATCTAAATAAACTAAAATATACTTATGTAGAGTTTGGTCCTGAAGAAAAGGACCAAAGTCTGAAGCTGAAACATCTGTGGTTTTGGAAATTGTGTAGAGTATGCAAACATAATAATAATCATAATAATCATACTAATAACAATAAAGAATCACAAGATGCTGTAGAGATTGTTTACTTTACTAATTCTTACAATGTGATACAGCCAAATGGTGCCACTGCCTTCAGTTTTTTCACTTCTGACTTTGCATTTGCTTTAAAAAATTGATTTCTTCCAAGAAAAACACAAGCATTGGATAGAAAAGTTAAGACAGTCTATGAAGGAGATTAACTGCCAAATCTTTACTGAGTAGAAAAAAAGAGTCTTCTACTAAGATATATCACTGGACTAATAAAATCTATGCACTGACTTGACTCCAGTTAATCAGTGGACTGGAAGGCTGCTGAAGTCCTTCTAGACTCATTCTCTGTAACTCTGACAACGTGCAATATATATATATATCTTTAGTACATAAAATGTATAATTGCCTTAATTTAGCATAACCAATGCACCTCCAATCTTCACACTGTATGCATGCACGTTTAAGGGGTATACTTGTTTTGTTCACTTTTAACTCTTATATTAGTACATGTGTTTTGATTTGTGATTATGTTCGCGACATGGGATTCTTTTAGTAATTGCTTGTGAATAAAATGTATTAGATGTGTGCTTGAGCATCAGAGATCAACCTGTAATATTGAACATGTTTTCTATATTAGCTATAGCCTATGGCAAATACTATCTAATACACTTTTAGACAACACCGGTAATTCTATTCCCGATGCAACTGGAATGACGCATAAAGGAGGTAAAAATCATGACGATGACATTATAATGAGGATTGACAAACTAAAATAAAATATATATACTGTATAAACGGGCACGTGATTGGTACTGAAACCTACTTTACCCTTTACATTCTTGCTAAGACTTCTAATTCTAAAGTGCAATTTTTACTTTGAAATGATTGTCTCATATTATACCATAGTAATAAATATACTTGTGCAACTTTTATTTTTGATATTTTTTCTCTGTCTCACTCTGCCGTTCTCTGCTTGCATCATTATCTGTAGATTAGTGAATGAGACAAGGTCAACAATGTATTCAAATGTAGGTTAGAGAGTCTTATATGGTACTATGGTATGAGAAGCCAGTCCCTGCTATGTGCAAGTTAATGAAACATTTACCCATACTACTACAAGAAGCTACACTGGGACTTGTTGGTGCTAATTAATATCCTCCTACTTTTATGTCAGATCTGATTCTTATCTTGGATTCTACATTTGACGTGTAGAAAATCCTCCTGGGTCAGTTGTAAAAAGCAGTGGTAGACTGGTATGTATGAGTTCTCCAGGTTCCAGCGAGTCTCCATCTCATTCTGCCTCCTGTGATCAAAGCTGCAGGCAGTCTGTCTTTGAAACGTACCATTTGTGCAATTATAAAATAAATGTGGGTGTTTTTGAGACCGTTAAAACTGGAACACTCTGTCTCTCCGTATTTAGAAAAGTGTGATGAAATATTAATTCGGGGCACTTTTTTAGTGATTGGAGTGTCATTAGTTAGCTCAATATCATATCATGAGACCTACATTTTATATCAATACAACAAATACACTACAAATCACGTCATGCCCTGGCACCCCATTATTATTATATCAGCTTTACTTGTATGCCAAAAACAGCACATACATGAGAACAAGAAAAAAATAGAAAAACACAAAATAATAAAAGGCATCATAGAGAGGGATTCCTTAAACATGCAATGAGTGCTGAGAGTGGATAAACACAACAAAAAGAAAAAAACAATTTAAATTAAAAGACATTATATTCAAAATACATATAAAATAAAATATCTGGACGGATACCAGTCGTCAATTAGTCTCTACCATGTTCATCATTACTGTCATAGCAGGAATTACCTGCAGGAATTATGACAACATATGACAATTACCTGCAATACCTGAATCTCAGTGCAGGGACATCATGTGTTGAGTCACTATGGACAGCAGCTACCACCTTAGGCATAAATAAATAAGAAGTTTCAACCTCAAAGGACACTGTTACTGCCGAGCTGCAGCCACAACCTGAAAGGAGAAAGGAAGAAGGCCCACACACTGCAGACTAACTTTTTAGCTTACTCCTACTCACACAAAGAGACATGCAGCAAGATGAATGAACAGGGTCACACAGACCATAAAAACAGGACACCAAAACTAAAATTGCATTGGCAAGAACCTGAACCTGTGAAATAATCATAACTCAGGAGTTAAACATAACAATATGAAGAGAATGACTTGAGCAAAGCTTTAAGGAAGGCTATATTAGCCTTATGGAGCAATGTTTTAATGAGTGGGCTGCTGTTTTGTTGTTCTCCTGCATGCAGAGGTCACATGTACTGTACAAGAGCACAGTTTGACACAATACACATTCCTGCCAATGGTTTTACATTATCCCACTTGTCTACAGGTGGCAGTAACGTGCCAACAAAGGCAGAGAAGAAAAAGACCGTAAATTAGTAAACATAAATGTGAACGATGCAGGGTCCAAAATCTACCAAAACCGGCTTTGCAATGTTTTATGAGAAAGGAAATGCATTCTACATATTTGTTAAGGATACACACAATCAGGGGTTGAAGTGGGCTGGAACAATCTGGAACGGCATTCGGGCTCCTTCAATTAATAAGTAAATTTATGTAATTATGCTACATTGACAGCAACCGGTCATATGGTAACTCAGGAGGCAACATGAATGCCTGCTTTGATGTAACCTTTTCTGATTTTACTGTATGTTATGTTTTATTCTTGTTCCTTGATGTAAAGCACTTTGGATACCTGCTGCTTGCCGTAAAGGGCTATATAAAAAAAATGTTGACTGATTGATTAATGTATGCAAAAAGCCTGATAAACATCAAGTGAGTTATCCAAGTAAGGGTCAGCACCGTTATCTGTAAGTGTTCTTGTGATCTCATTTCTAATTAGAGCAATCCCATGTTAAAAAACATAAAGGAGAGCCATCATTACAGACTACAGCACCAAACAGAAAATCCAGCATTTAGCCTTGCGAAATCTGCAATCTGCATTGCTCAAAGTACACATATATTACGAGTTTATTATGCAAAACAGACTTCATGTCTAGCTGCACTCCAGTTTTAATAAACTATAAACAACAGCACTGGGGTTTTGTGTTATTAGCAATCAAATTAATTAGCATGAGCAAGGGGGCATTATACAATGCTGATATTACATTATCAAGGGTGCCACAGTATGAACAGAAGCAGCACAAACATCAACCTGTGAACCTAAATTTTGCAAAACAGCTGACTGATGTGGATGTGAGCTTAACATTTTTAATATTTTAAAATGCTGTTCCATTTTTAAACTATTTCTACCTCGGCAGCAGAACTCTGTGGTGCTGCTGTACAACGTTATGAATTAAAGTATGTTCAGCCCTACAGTTCATGGATGCAATGAGCACGCTTCTGTAGCCGATGGATTTAAAATGAGTCTTATGACCTAATGAATATCTAAGCCAAATAACACCTGTGTCTCACCCACACACTACTATTCTTAATAGTATTTAAATGTGTTTAACTGTGTTTACATATAAATCTATTACTCAAAGTAAATTCATGCTACATATTATTGTATACTGCATCTGTCATATAGGGCCGTTTTACTGTATGTACCAATACTGGGGCTGAGAATCAGTGGGCTATTCAGCATCTACTTTGAAAAACATTCAAGTCTTTTGTGTGCTTTTGTGTCTCTCAACAGGGACACATACCACCGACCAGACACACGTGTGTGTTTGTGTGTGAGTGTTTATGGGAGACCCGCTTTAAAAAAGGAACCTCCTGTCCACCAGTCAGCATTCAGAGATCGTAAGTACACCTTCTACCTTCCATTTTCTCCAAGGTTTTTATGAGCCAAAGCTGTACATGGTGGCTGAAGGATCCCTGTGATAATATCACACTGTGAGATAATTTATAAAAGTTAAAAAACTAAACCCAATTCAAAGTTAAAAAAGCAATATTGACAAAACATAAATCATGCAAAGAAAGATTTCAAATTCCTTCCATTTCAGTTTGATCTAACAAAAGCTATAAAACCTAATCTTACAAGGATGAAATGCTAAATCCTTTATCAATGTGAGCCATAGGCAAAATCTATATCGTTAAATTTTGCTTAAATGCATAACCTCTTTCTCGCTGAATGATCATTCAGCTTTAATAGACCATTTAAAATAAGTCATACATAATTATTACGAGTGCTTTACCCTCCAGTGCTAACCCTTTTCAGTCTTTCTCAAGAAACATAAGTTATTTCCTGTTTGAGGTTATGAACTCTGTCTGGGTGGGAGGCCTCTGTCGTCATGATATTGCAGCGAATGTGTGATCTCACACGCATCAGCAGTTTGTGTGTGTGTATGTGTGCATTTGTGTGTGTGTGTGTGTGTGTGTGTGTGTGTGTGTGTGTGTGTGTGTGTGTGTGTGTGTGTGTGTGTGTGTGTGTATATCCTCTGCAACTTTTGCTCACATCTGCAATTCTGCATTGATTCCATGCCAGTGAGCAGAAAGCTGATGCAGAGTGGTGGGTTCTCTGTTATAGCTAGGTACATCAGCCAATGGCTATTGCCATTACAGGATGAGTGTGACGGAGTTTAATAATGCTGCAGAGTAAATGACTGCAGTCAATACAGTAATAAAAAATTCTGCAGTCATACGCAATTGTGCGGAAATGTACTGTATATGCAATTAATGTGCTACTATAATTATTAGGTTTTTCAATTTCAGAATGAGATATTTTTTTCATATTTTTTACATTGTTTCTTTATTGTATTAATGCAGCACAGTGTACTAAACACTATTTTGCAAAAAGGAAATACTCGTCAACAATTTGAAGCTTTCCCTAATTAGCATATGAAGGGCAATGTTCACAAGCATCAAAAACATGTTGTTTATCCCTACAGCACTTTGGGATTATAATCAACTCAGGGCCCGCTTATTGTCCACTTATGCTTCATAGGACCCCCTCTATGCTGAATCACTGTTGCATATTTCATCTCATTACTTTTCAACAAATTAACATGGGTCAGTATCAGGGAAAACTGAAAAGAAAAAGCCTGCCAAGCATATTCCATTTTACCTGAGAGTGGGTAGCATGCTGAGATGTTAAGATTGTAAACCTACCATCAGGACCTCTCAAAAAAACATTCACACTTCCAGTGTAACATGGCTGAATGTGTAAACATTCTATTAAATCTCTGCAGCTGAATTAATTATACTTACCACATAAACTGAAGTTTTCGAGCATTCTTCAATGTATCATGTGGCGCTAACCAAAACAGCTAACTTTTGTAATTACCTCTAAACAAGACTAAGAGTCAAAAGGATATGCAGATCTGTGAGGCTCCATATGCACAGCGGTGCTTTCAGCTACATTCTGAATTGGCATGCTAACATGCTCACATGCTGATGTTAAGCAGGTATTATGATTACAATGTTCACCATCTTAGTTTAATCTGCTAATTAGCACTAAATAGCATGATGGGAATCATGGCAATCCATCCAAAAGACTGACATACTAATTGACTGACCGACATGCCACTAGCATGGCTAGAAAGTTTGATTTAAAAGAGAAACAAACACAAAAGACTTTTTCCCCTCGCTCCGCAGCTGGAAATTGTTGCATTCCACAAAGAAAGTGCCACTCATGAATATGTCAGTGCCGCTGGAGAAGAAAGGGCAGCATTGTTCACTATTTCACAGAGATTTGAGCAAACTGTGCTGAGTGGAGGAGGCCGGGGCAAAACAACATAGATGCAGCAACAAAAAATAAAACTCTGTGATCTGCCAGGTGGAATATAAACAGTTACTCAAGCATATGGAAGGTGTCACTATCACAGGGAGAAGGGAGTTTGTTTTTCTCCTGCATCTCTACGTGTGTGGTATACATGTGCTGAAAGAATTTGATCTGTTGCCCGGCCTTTAATGATCTCTAAATGCATGTGAACACATGCTGGTAAAAAGAATAGCCCAGACTGACAGATGAGGAAGTGATTAATTCTGAGGCACAGATAAGCCACTGTTCCATGTTAAGAAACACTTCACAGGCACCTAATAATATGCAAATGTGGCTCAGCTGGAATTTATTGGACTCTTACACTTTCTTATTTCTTCCTAAATGATGCATAAACTGATACCGATTCTGGGATAAATGTGGGACTTGCCTGCAAAAAAAGACTAAGCTACATGAGCAGCTAACAGACACTAACCAGGACCCTATCGAGCCATTGAACCGTTTGAAACAGGAGACCTTCTCAGAGGCTGCACGCTTTCCCAAGGTTTTCATCAAAGACAGATGTAATTTAATACAGTGAAGCTACTGTTTGAGCCATCGTCTTAAACAGCAATCCCCTCTGGTTAAGAGGTCTATTTTACTCTTCTGCTCTTTTACTGATATGGGAGCTGACCTGATTCAATGGTTTTATTGATCAAATTGATTAAATAACAGTCTGCCGTTCGACTTTATACTGGGGCGATCTCTCTATCCGACAAGCTGAGCTCTGCTTCAGGACCACGATGATTTCCCTGTTGTAGTGACTACCGACACCCTCTTAAAAGTTGTTAGAGCCAACATCAGTCAGATAAACCCATCAAAGGCCAGGCTGGATATCCTGGTGGGGAGCATTTACCAGTTCAAAACCAGCAGACTGATCCTCAACCTCTGGTGGATTCCTCTTATCCAGACAACGTGACCCTTTCCTCACTTCATCCCTGACCTCTCTCTGTGCATCTTCCGCACTCGACATTTACTCACGCTTTCTTCAACTACTCCACCTCTACTTCTCCCTCCCTCAGTTTCAGTGTACAGTGGAAACAACGTTTCTTTCTCCTGCTCCCTGTAGTTGAATGCTCTGTGATGGTAAGCTCATAGCAGCCATCAAACACAGTGGATTTTCTCATGGCTGGCCCCTTGAGCGTAGCGGCTCTGAGGCCCCTCGCATGTCTTTCTTCTCCTGTTTAGATAGAGAGATGCCAGCTTCTTTTGAGTTGCTAACACAGCTGAGCTCGTGCCAACAGGTTGATAACTGTGGTAAATACTGAAGGAGAGATTTCTGTTGCTAATCACTGCTGCCAAAGCTGTGAAATTGCACATGCATTTTTTTTTTTTTTAAAGCTGACTGAATTAAGGCCATGTCTTATTCTGAATCCTTTTCTTGATCTCAGCAGGATCTCCATGTTTAGATAATGCAGGATGTGTGTAACAAATGCTACTTACTAATATGTGTGTGTTTTACAAGTGTATCAGTGTGTGTGATCATCTCCAGACTCATCAACATGGCGCCGTCTCCTGTCACAACACTGTCTGGCAATGAGCGGATCTGTCACACTGGGTGACACAGCACTCCAATTAATCACAGAGAAGGACCACTAATGAAGTCATTATGTATTCTGAGAGTTTTATCTTGACAACCATTTTTCCCACTAAAGAAATGACTGATACCGAAATACACTTAAAAGGCTTAAAGACATAGTGGTAGTGGATTTGCAAAAATTTGACAAGTCAAATATAGCTCTGGACAGGACACGGTTGATGTAAAGTATTAATCCATCTCTGCAAGTATTTAATTTCACTCATTTTGCTACCAGTGTTGGTAATTTTGGTCTCATCAAAAACATCAATTAAGGTTTCCTCGCATTTTATTTTAATGGCTCCAAGAACAAAGTGCTGGAGTCCCCCTTACCCCTTGAGCAAACTGCATCACAGTCACAGAGTTTGATTTGTATTCAACTTTCTTCTTTCTTTGCTCCTCAGACTACTGATGCAATATCCACATCAGACAGTCAGTCTGTTGTATCTGTTGACACCAATCATGTAACAATCAGATATTGAACTTGAATTAAGTTTGAAAAGTTTGAGTAGTAGAAACCGTAAAAAAGTATTCTAACTCCTAAATAGCTCCCTCCCCTTAAGCACTGATTTAATTAAAGATTGGACCAGACTTTACTCCTTAAAGGAGGGATTACATATAATGTGATGATATATTGTATGAGAAACTAAACACATATCAGTGGTACTGAGATTAAGATGCAAGGTCTGTATATACAAAATGGAGAAATAGACAGTATTCCTAACTGAAAACCAGTAATTAAAATACAATTCTATTTAATTGCTATAAATGATCTCTATGGAGAGATAATAGAGATTTTTTCGCTCGTTTGTTTTTCATCTGGTGTTTCTAAACTAAATAAAAACATACTGTATTCCCAATGCAATCACTTCCTAAACTGGTCCAACTGGATGTTGTTGTTTTTTGCAGAGTGCAGGCTGAATGCAACACTTTAGAATGAAATGCAGTTCTGTTTAAACAAACTTTTCGAAGAGTGTTGATCCAATAATCTCTGAATTTGGCATTCAGCGTCTTTGGAAACTCAAAGACTTAAAGTTATTAAAGTTATTAAAAGACTGTTGGCACTCCTTATCTTTTAGCTGCCGCGGGCAAAACAAACCAAGCCTGAACTTGTGGAAGCAATGTTCAATAAAAAAAAAAACTGGACACGATGTTTTGTAATCTCCCCTTAGGATACATTTTCCAATGTAAAAGCCATTTTGCTAATCAAATACTCATCGCTCTATAATACTTTTCTGTTATTCCAATATCTTAGGGAGTTTTGTAAAAATCAAAATGCAGTAACACTCTGGCAACATAACGCTACACTGCTGAGTTGATCCACAGTTCCCATGGCACTCGGACTAATGCTATTTGTGGCTAAATATTATTTAACTCCTCTGAAATCAGCAGCTCGACAGCAATCAGGGATGCCCACGCAAATATTCACACATGCATGTGCATGCACATTAACACAGAAACAGCAAGAGAGAAAGAGAAAGAGAAAAAGAGAGAGAGAGAGAGAGAGAGAGAGAGAAGTAGAGAAACAAGGAAAAAAGATAAAGGAGGAGCGGAAGTCTGTGTGAGAGAGAGAAGGAGAGAGAAAAAGAGAGAGAGAGAGAGAGAGAGAGAGAGAGAGAGAGAGAGAAAGAAAGAAAGAAAGAAAGAAAGAGAGAAAGACCAGCAAGAGTAAGAGGATGATGTCAGTGAGGAGCTACATGTAGATGTAGTCTCGGGGGTTCGAACACTGTATCGTCTGACTCATAACCTCTCCTCGTTCCTCAGCCCTCAGGCTTACAGCTGCTACATTTTAGAGACGCTACTTTGTGCCTTGCTCCACAGGTTGCTATGGTGATCACTGACCTGAGGAATATGTAAATCATAACCTACTGAGTCCACAGGTATTTTAGAAAAAAAAGTGTCAGAGGCTATTTTGTATTGTAAAATAATAATGGAATGGATCAGATAAACACAATTGTCATTTTGTAGGCATAGCAATAGTAATAAATAGTAATCTATGATAGTAAGGTAAATATCTTTAGTTTTTAGATTGTCGGTTGAATCAAACAAGCAATTTGAAGATGCACACTTGGGCTCACTACTTTTGAACATTTTAAAAAGCAAACCAGTTAATAAGGAAAACTATGTTACTTAGTTGCTAGTGCTACAAAAAAATTCAGACAGTATCAAGGCTCTGATTGTGTGCATGCGCTTGCGTGCATGCATGTGTAATGAAGCAATTTATAATTTCAGTGCACAATCCTGCGCATGCTCAATTGCATAATGAGGCCTAAAGTATCTGCACACACTACTCTTCATGTATAGCACTAGAACACATTTTGGGCATCAGATCAGCCTGTTCTCATGAACCATATGTTCGAAAAGCTACAAAAAGCTAAGCACTGTAATTCGTATGATTTCTTTTTTTTTCTTAGCTGTGTGCACCACATTGACTGCTGACTGTATAAGAGGTGGTTGTGGTGTATGGGTGGGTGTTAACACCCACTCACTTTTTCTTGCCTAAACTTAACTGTAATCTCCGCCGAAATGACCGGCAGCTTGCGGTGCTCTGTACCCGACTCACAGTCACCTATTCTCGAGTAACTGAACCACCAACTACCGCTGAGCACCATGTGGAGCACCATGCAGAGCACCAAAGCCGGTGTCGCAGAGCTCTGTAGCGGCTTAGTCTCGCTTTGCCAGACCCTCCTCCAAAGCGCGCTGAAGGAGGGTCTGGCTACTCCACATAGCATTCGGGGATGGGAGGAAAACGTGTTCTGGTTTATTGGCATTTCTTTAAACCAATCAGAATCGTCATGGGTGGTGCTAAATTCCGCACAGAGCCGCTGCAAAATAGTTGTGCGAGAGAAAGCTCAAATTGGACCGATAGTCTAGCTAGCTGTCTCAATTTACCCTGCAGAGATCTGAGGAGCAGTCAAAAATAGTCCTCATAAATCCACCGAATTAAAAATTCCAACACAAAGAAAGCGGAAGGAAATGGAAAATACATGCATCCGGCGGAATTTCCTGCAGCACCGGAGCAATACCAGAAGTGGAACGTGAAGGATATAGACTAGTAGCAGCTAAACACATCTACTAACTGCCGCTGATACGACGAGCTGTAACGGAGGTCTGTTAGTAGCTGGTGTCACAAAGCTCTGTAGCGACCTAAACAACTAGCAACTGCCGCTCTGTAGCATGGAGCTCTGTAGCCAATGTCACGTGACCAGCCGGTGGTCTCCTAGTTTTCATAATGATATCATACATTTTAGTGTGCATAACTTTTCATATGATATCACACGAACTCGTTCATGAGAATGCGTTGCTTGGATACATTTAGATGCTTAAAGACTTTCCGTCTGGGATTCGTTATTCTGTTTGTTTGTGTGCTTCTCACACATTGAGACACACACACGTGTGATGTAAAGGCTTTCTGGAGCATGAAATAAGCTTTCCCAGGGAACAGTAAAGCTGAGAGGGGCTGATGTCCCTTGCTATTTCTTAATTAAGTACACGCAACTCTCATCTTAAAATTGTAAATGTCACCTCAGAGCTTCTGGCTACCGTTCCTGTCCTTCCTCTTGGTTATGGCCCTTAAGTAAAATGCTGGCGCAGTTGGGAGTAATGTAGCACTTGGCCGTACTCTTAATAAGATACTCTGGGTGAAGGGCTCTAGAGTTATAGCTGTATCTTTGTAATCCCAACGATAAACTCAAGAATGCAATTTTGTTCATAATGTCAGAAGCTCATGCAGTGTATCAATTGCTAAAACATAGAATATTTCCCCAAGAGTTTGTGTGTGCGTGTGCGTGTGCGTGTGCGTGTGCGTGTGCGTGTGCGTGCGTGCGTTGTGCTCTGGACTGTGATGAGCCGACAGGAGGCAGCTCAACGATAAGAAACATATCGGTCTTCAGCACCTGCCTTCTTGCCTGCCTGCCTCCTGACTGAATGATTACACAAGCAGATTGCATGTAGAGTCCCCTCTCATTGTCACAGCAAAAATTCCCAAAACTCTAATGACAAAATAAATTCAGAGTGTGCAGACTTTCACGCTCGGTTCTGCCAATGAATGCATTTTCTCCCTGCATGCCACGAAAATTAACCACATCAAACAGAGTTGAAATAGTATTTCATTATTTGTTCTGACTTTGTGATGAATCCTGAGGAAAGATGAGAGTAGTGACATTGTGGCTTTGAAGATGAAGCAGCCCCTCGCCTCAAAAACAAACAATTTTGTCTGAACCTGACAAGCCTCTTTGTCACTGTCTAACAAAAATATGCAGTGATTTTGCTGACAGGTTAGCTTCTGTAAGTACAGTTATACCCCTCTCAGCTTGTTTTACCTGTGTTGTAATGGCCCTGCCAACTCCGATCACGTGTTCACAAAACATACAGCTCCTTTTCTTGGGACATAGTACATGTCTTGTGTCTTTTCTGACCTATTACCTTCAATGGTTCATAAGCACATACTGTGTCTTTCAAGCCACTTTTGTGCTCTGTTTGGTTTGGTTTGTGTCTGCAGCTCAGTGGAGCAGCAGAGAGGAGGCTACAAATGTCATTTAGCACACAGTATCACACAGCACAGCTGTTAATTATCTCAATGCAATCAGCCATTTGTTTGTCCTAGGTTTAGAGATAAAGTTCTGAGCATACGCTTGCATGTTTGCAAATGTCTCTGGCTCCAGACATTGCTACAAATGATACCGCTCAAACACCACCCACAGTGTCTAATTTTATTAATTTTAAACTGTATTCCGTGCATAACTTCCTATGTTTCCCCCCACACAAACCATATACAAGGACATCTAATTTACCCATTGAATTCATGACTTCCCCGCCTTCCTTTTCCCCCAGACTCGTTACACTGTATTGTAACCTCTCAGTGCCCCTGTCACAACACTGCAATCAACTTTGCAATCAACTTTGCTTTCTCAAACTTCACACACATGGCTGAGCACACGCTATCACAGAGTGCCGAAGTGGAGACGAGACGAGCTGTGACAGGGCCGGGGCATCAAGGAAAGAGGCAGGGAGCAGCCAGCTAACACCTTGAAGCCACTCAACACCTTAGGGACATTCACGTTCAAGTCTTCTGCAAGTCCTATATTAGGGCTGTCAATCGATTAAAACATTTAATCTAACAAATTACATACTCTGTGATTAATTCATCGAAATTAATCGCATACATAATTAACGGTGCCTGAACTGATACTTTTTAAGAAAGTAAAAAACGAAAAGAAAAAAAAAGGGTACTAAACAACAGTTGGTGACATTAAAGCACCCATATTATGCTCATTTTCAGGTTCATAATTGTATTTTATGGTTGTACCAGAATAGGTTTACATGGTTTAATTTTCAAAAAACACCATATTTTTGTTGTACTGCACCGCTCTCTCTCACTGCTGCAGATCCTCTTTTCACCTGGTCTCTGTTTTAGCTACAGAGTGAGACCTCTTTTCTTCTTCTTCTTCTGTACTATCTTTGATTGCACTCGCACATGTGCAGTAGCTCAGATGTAGATCATGTCAGCTAGCTAGCTCCATAGACAGTAAAAGAAAGGCTGTTTCTACAACTTCGGTCAGTTACAAGGCAGGATTAGCTGGGAGACTTCTAAATGAGGGTGCACATGTAAGTAGTTCTTTTGTGTATTATGGTGAACTTATGTGTGTTGTAGCAGTGCTTTGCTATTGAGAACGAGGTAGCATGCTAGCGTTAGCATGCTAATGCTACGAGCTAATGGTTGCAGTTAGCCAGCTCGTTTCGGCTTGGGATGTCACAAGCCGTGCCGATTTTGAACAACTCACCCAGAGACTGAAGGCAGGACACATTCAGAAACCGTATCTCACTCTAAACAGCATGGATGGATTTTTTTCAAAGTTTGTATGTGTGTGGAAGCACCAGAGACACAACATAACACCCCAAATCCCAGAAAAAGTGTTTTTTTTCATAATATGGGCACTTCAAAGAACGGCTTGTTTATTGCTAAGGCCATATGGTCAAAATTAAATGATTTAATAATAATGTATAACAATAACAATAACTTATTTCACTAGTAAATTGCTGTTGAACGACAAAAACAACAATCAGATAGGAAAAGGACATTTACAATAACTTCAAATGCACCACGAGGCTGTAGTTTACCAGTTTATATATATATATATATATATATATATATATATTTGTCTTTCAAATGGTGAAAATATCCCTTTAAATGTTTCCTGCATGTGTTGATCACATTTCCACATTGGCCAGGTGGAATTTTAGACCATTTCCCCATACACGGCTGTTTAATTATATTGATATTTAGGAATAATGTCTTGATCATGAATGGCTCTGTCAGGACTGTCGTTAACCATTCTGAAACATTACTTCTCCTATGTCGAAGCCATTTTTTAGTTGATGTTTCACTGTGTTTAAGGGCATTTTCTTGTTACATCTCCCAACATCTATTATGCATCAGATGACTGAAAGTTACCCTGAAACTTAAACTTGTAAAAATGATTTTTAAGTTTTTAGTTTAGGTTTAAGTTTTCAAACACTGTTTTTCCAATGAGCATTACTTGTTTAAGCCCAGGGGCATCATGGTAATCCCTACTCCATGCTTCACTTTAAGGATTATGTTAGTTTGTTTTGCATAGTTACTGCAGATTAAATATACTCTTTGTCCCAGTAACACAAAACAATTTGAGATGTACAATGAAACCATGAAGAGATCACTGTTGATAGTCAATATTTTTCATGTGGTTTGTACAGAACAAGACATAACTAACCACTACCTAACAACAACTACAATTTCAACTCATTGATGGAAAATCTGACTTGTAGCTTTTTTAGAAGTCATGTGTGAAGAGGTTCACATACTATCAATACCTATTTGGATTTTTAATATTAAGATGATTTAATAAATATGCCATTCAGAAAACAATGAGTTGAGTGTTATTAGTTTACATATATGTATTTCTCTATTATAGTGACTTTGATGAATATCAGACCACAATTTATGATTTCTTTTTTTACATTAATGTAGGGTTCAACCGGCTTTCTTTTTCTTTGCACTGAATGCTTATTATCTGTGACTCAATTAGACTCTCCTAATTTCTCCTATTCTCGCCTTCAACGGCGACACAAATGTGGCACTGCAAAGGCAGCTTTACAGACAATTTTACTGATTGAACCCTTCAAATGGTCCACCAAAAGCGGTTCGATATGACAGACCACCTAGAGCATTACCTGCAATCTTGTTGATTATCTCCACATTCACATCGATTATCATGTGGTTCCCTCCCCCTTCATGCTCAGTTATCACTCTGTGGTTGCTGATACGGAGCTACACTATTGATCGCAGCCCATTAACAGGGATAAAAGTGCACAGTTGCAGTCTGATTCATCACTACATATGGAGGAGCCATCACTCAGGGGGCCATCTACACTTGCAACTGGAATAAACATCTGTCTACAGGTACACTTTACACAAGGTGCCTTCTATAAAATAAGAGTTTATTAGAGCATAAAAGAGCATAAATGCTGCTTGACTCTTCCCGAGCAGAGCTGAAGTGTGATGGGGGGGTATACATTTTTTGTCAAAAACAAATAACTAAAAAGGTATATCAGATGCTCCGAAATGTCTAAATTTTACTGGATTTGGTACTGTGCCATTTTGCATGCCCAGCTGGAACAGCAAACAAACATGTGTTGGTGAAATGGTGGTCAATATATCATGGCTGCAGAGGGACAGTGTCATTGATTGAAAGCAGTGGCTAAGCGCGAAGAGAAATTCATTGAGCATACTTATTTACTCTTTGTAAGATATCAGCAAACCGTTTTTTTCAAACATTGAAACCCAGCAAATGATTTATACATGTATAAATACCAAACCACAATAAGAATTGCATGCAGTCAGCGGTTCTGCTTCAATGTAGTAGTCAACCTCTTTTAGATATGTGCACCACAGCAGGCTACATATTCCTCTCTCCTCTCCTTTGCCCAGTGTGCATTAAATGGATTAAAGCACTAAGAGCAGCCAAGCAAATATTCATTTCCTCCACACTGAGTGTGAGAGCACCAGACAGCATATTATGGACTGTCACAAAGTCCCATGACCATCTCGCCAGATCAAAGATGGAAAATTTAAATCTTTAGAGAAGATACAACCTATTCATTTAGCAGCTTTGATGCAGCAGTGTTTGTTTGATTTTTGCCCAACGTAAGCAGGAGTTACCAAACCCATATGGGAAAAAAGATATGAGTAGCAATGTATTCGGATATAATGTGTTGAAAGCAAAAGGATTAATACTCTAGACCGCCTTTGGTTTTGGTTCCACAAGCATGAATTAAAGTTAAGCACAAGTTAGAAACAAAAGTAGGCTGTGAATACAGTATATACACAGCACATGTGTTGCAATATATTTAAATATAGTCACAGTAATGTCTTTTTAATTAACTGCAAGTATAAAAGAGTCACTAGAGTGATGATCACACAGTGCTAAAAGCACAGGATTTGATCGAATGACTCACCTTCCTAACTGCCTCTAGAGGTCACTGGACACCCCTGTCCACATCTCCTACATGTTATAACAAATTTGCACTGGCCAATATGTAATGGATGTAAGTAATAAAGAGGAGATCGGCATGGATGGCTGGGCCTTCAAAGCTCGTAATTTTAACACCGGAGATTTGGGTCTGCATCACGTATCCCATAGTGCTAGGGTAGTTTCAGACCAAGCACACAACAATGAATAGTTTGTGTGAGGTCGCAAAATGAAGAGCAGCACACAAAGCAGCTAATTAGGATGCTAGAGACAAGTGTCGGGGGGGGGGTGGGGGTGGGGGGACTCCGACTCAAACAATGGGGACTCAAGATGTGACTTAGACTCAACAATTGGTGATTCGACTACAACACTGCAACCACACCTGTAAAGTTTCGTGACTGAATGTTGCACGGTTGTGACGCTATCAAGGTGAAAAAATCTGGCTGCAGATAAATAACCACCAGGCAAATTACTCAAAACCGCCTCTGTGGTAGTTCCTGCTACAGTAATTGTCTTCAGGATATTGCCAAGATGACACACACGGACAATCACACACACACACACACAGACTCACAAGGTGAAAACAATATCAGCATCGCTGTCACGGCTGGTAATGATACTACAGTAGAGAGCACCACTGTTCCGTTCTTTTAAAGGAAAGCCCTGCAGCCACAATGGATGCTGAATAATACACCCAAAAAAACATCCATACAGTTGTTGATATAATAATTAATACAAAAATTACATTTTGTCACTTTGTTGTGAAAATGACTGTGGCAACACACTAGAAAACCTCAAAGAGAACAAAAGCTACACAATTGCTGCACAGCAGTGGACTTTGGTCCAAGCTGAGGCAGGGGAAGAGTGCAGCGTGGCTGAACCCAAGTAGGCAGGCAGCAGGGGCATGGCAGCTCAGCAGGCCAGATAATTACATACGCTGATGGAGCAGCCACTTGGTATTCTCTGCACACACCCTAAAACATACCAGCACTAGATAGGTCAGTGGCAAGAGAGTGAGACAGAGGGAAATAAAGACAGGAAAAGCTACTACAGAAGCTCCCAGACCAGCTAGACCCAGATGGCAGGGAGGCTGGGTTAGGAATCATCTGCTTGCTGTGGTCTGAACCTTCACACAGACATAACCAACACGCTATGCAGAAAGGACCAAATCTTACTTTTTACTGTAATGTATAATCTTTTACAATGTCACCTTGTCATGTCACTTAACACATCTGGATTAACGGTAGTACATTTCTACAGAGGATAAAGCCTGACATCTGATGTCATCTGATGTCAGGCTTTGTCCCTCCACTTCCGCTCTCTGTGTTTTGCCGTTCTTAAAATCCATTTGCTACGGGAAACAACAACCACCTTCAACCTAGCAAGCTACACGCTGAAAATAAGTTTTGAAGAAAATTTGGATTGTGCAATAAGGCAGGCAAGGAATGAGATTTATAAGGAATATGTTTACAGCATTTACTATCTAACTGGGCATTTTTGGGACTGATCGGTGGGATTGCTGTGGACAAAATGCACACGGCGATACACTTGTAAGACCAAATTTTGTATAACCATGTATCCAGCTGTAAATAGTGCACACTACTGTATTGTGTGAACAGTTAACTTAATTTAATATTTTATGTGGCGTTTTCTTTTGCGGGGTGCAAATGTTCCACCAAAACAAGTTCCTACCCCAATGTATGTATGTGTAATCTGTGGTGTAGCCAGACCTTATTCCACAGCACTGTGGAGGTCTGGCAATGCAAGACTTGGGCCTACTAAACACACTCGCATAATATTACAGAGAGAGAGTTTGTGGAAATGAGTCAGAATATTTGTTTACACTATGGAAAATGCATAGCTGAATATTAGTCAGAAAAATACAGAAAATAGGAAGAGTGTGGGAAATGAGGTGCATGCTGCATACTGCGGGCGAAGAGCACTTTATTGGCAGTCACAAAAGGGCGGAGTTGGAAGGGGGCGTGTGGTTGATATCTCATGGGAGGCAGCAATAGGTGGCGGAGGGGGAGGCAGCCATGCTGTATTTCGTAGAGAATGAGTGTCACTCTGTGTCGCTCCGCTATCAGGCGAGCTGCTGAGAGCTGTGTACTTCACTGAAGGGTGACAGCAAAGAGACAGAGCCGCACTGCTGCTGTCACGGACACCCTGCCTTTTAGTTTTCAGCTGTGGGCAGCTAGCTGGTGTAACCGACTGCAGGCTGCTGGACCCCAGTGACTAACTGTGTCATTTTCACTATGTAACTGAAAGCTATAGCCAACTGTTAGCTAATGGTCTCATTTATTGTTATTATGTATTCATTCAACATGAAAGGTTAGGTCAGGTAAATAATAAGATATACAGTATGTCAGGAATGAAAGTTGAAGTAGGCACACAATCTGTTCAGTGCAGAGCACAGGCTGGTTGGTAGACTTTGAGGAGAGAATAATGCTACGCAGGCCTGACCTTCTCCTTTCAGCTCCTGACTGATGAATCAAAATGTAGTCAAGTGGAACCTCCTGAGCCTGATAACATAGATTCAAAATAACCAGCCAGGGAAACTGCATCTCATTGCTATCGAAGGTTTATTGAACCATGACGGCTGATTTTTGTTTTTTCCTGCGCTGCTATTTTATGTAGAAAATATTCCTCATCACTTATTTCTTTGCTCCATATTTCATTTTACTATTTCTGTTTCCCTGCCCAGTGGCTTTATTTAGTTTTTAAATTCTCTATTGCTGTTCTTTTTTTCACCACCACCGCATGATTTTAAAGTCAGCTAACAAATTCAAGTGCATACACACACAGAGAAGTGTTGGTGTTAAGATACATAACAGATACAGAGTTAATACATTTGAGCATGTTATTTATTAAGGTTTTAATCAATAATTCAGTAATATTTGTCAGTATTATTTCCTTTTCATGTTAATTCATATTCATTGGACTAACAAGCAAACATCTGACTCAGCATACACCACAGGGTGATTGGGGAATGGTTCTCCGTGTCTGTCTCTCATTTATACCAAGCAGCCTTTTTTAACTTCAGCAGACCAATGCTGTTTCATTGATTGGTAAAGAGGACCCAAATGGACAGTGAGGAAGTATGTCTCTGTGGTATTCGCCAGACCCCAGTGCTGTGGAGATGTAACCCTACACTTGGCTGCTTCCAACTCCCTCAATTTGAAAGCCTATTCTCCCTGCTGGAATTGAGATGCAGCTCATAGTGGACAGGGATTACGGCATTATGTAATGTATCACAGGTATGCAAAACATTCTCGATTATTATATCAAATTGGTAAAGTGCATGACTTTTGAAAAACCTAAATTTGGATTGATAAAGTGCAAACTCACTAGTTCACAGCATCAGATCATTTGATAGTGGCTCAGGTTTACATGTGGCATTCAGGAGCTAGGACGGTGACTGTGAATATTGTATAGTTATGAGGGCAATGCAAAGGAATAAAAACAAGAAGAATGTCAGCACCGTTTTGGTTTTCATCAGACAGCACCGTCATGTTTGCCTTAATATTTATGACCTCTACAGGGGTCTCTGGACAGCATTAAAGTCTGCCCCTGCCCCTTGCCCTCTATAAATATTTTCTTTATGGCCGGGGGAAGTGAGGGAAGGTCGTAACAAGCTATTACATGGATGAGCATTTATTAACCTCATCCGCATTTTATCAACCAAGATCCTGCTCAGTGACCTGCAGAGACTGTCAGAGCTAAACATCTGTTTGGCTAACCTCCTCCACCCATCTTTCCTCAGTGACAGATCGGCTCTTAACCATCGTGTTGATCCATCACAGCTCACTGTCCCTCCTCTCCATATCTGTCTGTCTGTCTCTATGCCAGATAATAAGCCAGGCTATTGATCTCAACTCAATGAAGCAGGCTCAAGGTCTTTACATTAAAGCTGTGTTTTAACCAACTCTGGCTGAAGGAGAAACCCGCTGTCAGAGTTTTGTCACAGTGCGACAAGGTCTGTGCTGAGCTGTGGGGGCCCACTGTCAATGTTAATGGTGCAGCTTGGTAGAACTGAATTATGTTCTGAATAACTAAATGTAAAGCATATCACTTGATGCAGGGTGACACACTCCCCATAACTATGCTCAGGGACTGCACCTGATCAACAACAGCTGGTTTACAGTTGCTTATGGTGACCAAATTGGGCACAAGGGACTGAAAGGGCTGCAATTATTTTCATTATTAATGTCTTGTTTCGTCCTACCAACAGTCCAAAACCCAAAGAGATTCAGTTTTCAATAACATATACCAGCAATTATTTAAATTTGAGAAGCTGGAACAAATGATTGTTTTGGTGTTTTGCTTACAAAATGACTTCCACCATTAATGGATTATCAAAATTGTTGCCAAGTAATTTTCTTTTACCCAACTAATCGATTAATCACCTAATTGTTTCAAGCTCAATTTACAATATTTATCTTCACCTGAGAGAATACATAATGTAAACTCTAGAGACTGCCTTATGCTTGATGATTATAGATCCATCAGAATACTAGATATCTTACCTTGTACATGTCAGAAAATGGAAGAAAACAAATTCCATTATAAATTCCCAGAGTACAGATGACATCTTCTAATTACTTGTTTAAGCAAAACATCAGTCCAAAACCAAAATATATTCACTTTACTATCATACAAGAAAAGCATAAAATCCTTTTTGAGAATGTTTGGTATATTTGCTTGAAAAAGGACTGAAACACGTAAAGGATCATTAAAATAGTTACCAATTAATCTACCAAACCAGTACTAATGGTTTCAGCCCAACATGGCCTACAACAAAACAAAGTGTCAGAATCACATGAAAATTATTTTGTGATCACAATAAAACAAAGGAGGTACACAGTTGGTAAAATGCAATATAAGAGACTCAGACAGGATACTGAGGGTGGTGGCGCTCTAACCTTTGGCCCTGTCAGGGTGCCTTACACCAGCATATTGCTACTCTATGACAGAGAGGTTGTGGGGTTAAGCTGGTTAAACTGTGCACTCCGGAAGGTGGAATATTAATTTCCATGTGGTGGTAAAGTTCAGGTGGTGCAATGATCACATACATAATACAGGAGTGAGTTAGAGGAGCAGCTCAGCTCAAGACAGGTCAGCCAAGTCCAGTCAATGGGAACCAAGGAAGTCTTCAAACATGTGACCAAACAGATGTTGCTTTTTCCATCATATTTTTATATCAGTATGTGCCTCATGAAGTTTTTTTCCCCCCAAGTGAGAATAACAGGGTGCCAACTCCTGGGTTCCAGAATTGGTCTGATCATGTTTTTAGGCTCATTCAGTGCTCTAATTGACGCTCAGACAGAAAAAGCCTTCAAACATGTGACCCTTTAGATAACAAATAAAAATAAAGTGTCTGAGTAAAGACAATAGAAAAGATCTTTAGCCTTTGACACAATAAAGGAATAGAGATTGATAGATTTACTCTCTGTTGGTACATGTGAATAAATCATTGATGTGTAACATTCGTAGATACAGATCTGTTTATACTGTTCAGATAACACTGTAGGACATAGCATTATAAAGCCTGTCCGCCATCATTCATCTTCATTTGTCTTTGTCGAGGTGCTACCGAAAACAGAGTGATTCAGAGAGGAGGAGAGAGAGAGAGATGGGGAGGGAGTTCGGTCCAGGTAAGAATGATCAGTGTGTTAGCAAAGCTACAGCTTCCACTGAAATCAATTTCTGGAGGAGGGTTTATTTTCCACGTTTGTTCAGCATTGTTGCTTAATCGAATTTGGAGAGTAAAGCGGAATTATGGGCTGTGTCCTCCTCTAGGTTGTGAACTCCATTGTGTAGGAGTCACATCCACTCCAAACCCCATTCACCTTTTCAGATCCTTTTTAACCTTTCTTACCATATCCACTTCCAATACACACTTTTGTGATTGCATTTTTCCCCCCTAACTTGGCTCTCATCCAAAACCTCTCGAGATGTTCATCGCCTTTGCTTGCTTGCTTTCGGAGAGCCTGGACTGGGGTTTCAGCCCAGATGGGTGTGAGTTCTGAGGAACCCAACTTAGTCAAATGTGCTGATGCCACAGTATCTTGTTGCCAATTTATAATATCCATATTTCCCAGAGCCTATTGACTGGACTTTTTTGTCTGATTTACCGTCACTGCCCTGTCAGATGGGCTCAAAATACCCCTTTATCAACACCACCTGTCATGTCCCAAATAATTCTTGGTCTAGATTTGTGTTTCGTCTTCGTTTCATTAGGTTTGATAAAGTTTGCATTCATACTACTGCCACTTGGAGTGTCAGAAGCTAGACATTTTAAGCATGTATCCAGTACTTTTAGCTATGTTGACGTTTTGCTCTCTTGCTAGCCTGGTTTAATGCACTCTGTGTTAAGGTGTTACAGCTGACTCACAGACAGCTCTATCGTAGCTGGTAGTTTATCGGTCATTGTGCCAATAAACATACTGTTATTGTAGATACAATAAGATCATCCCTACACCAATTTGTGTGTTTATTTTCTTTCTAAAACACAAATGTGTACACATATATATATATATATATACACATATATATATATGTGTGTGTGTTGGAAATCATATATAGAACAGTCATTCATCTGCTTAGAGATGCTCAGATATTCACAACCGTGCAACTATATACAGCACATACTGTAAGAAGGCTTGGCCATGCATATACTGTACGCCTACAAGGCTGTAAACACATCAGGTATACATCTGACATAACAACCTTTCTCCACTGAGTCATAACCAAATTAATTAATCCAACCCTTTAGGCTTGCTGGCCCAACATTGGTCAGTGCAAATAAAGAAAGTGGCTAATTTTTTGACAAGACAAACAAAGGTAAAGAGCTCAACAACTTAGTGAACTGTCTGTAAACATTCAGTGGACATTTTACACACAAATTACAGCCTGAATAGCTGATGCTCTCTCTTTTTGCTGCATCAATGACCACTGAAGCTGTTGCTTTTACCCACAGCCACAGTGCATTTTCAAATAGCCAGTGAGCTCTGGCTGTTAGAGGAGACAAACTAGGTGGTGACAGAGGGAAAGGCAGAAAGTGACAAAGAGAGAGGGGGACAGGGAGATTAACAGAGAAACAGTATAGGTGGGCAACAAGCTCAGAAAGTGAAAGTAAGAAACCAGTCAGCAACGTTTGCTAAATGGATGCCATCTGGCCCTACCAGGGAGGTAATTTGTGTGAAGAGAGGAAAGAATCCAGTCATGTTGGCAGGCAGGCCAGCAGGTGAACACAGCCAGATACAGACAGAGATTTGGGTCCTGCAGCTATATAAATATTTTTGTCTGTATCTGTATTTCATGTGACAAAAATGACATTTGTGTGGAAGAAGCAACCAACAAGAAGCAGCCAGCATGTCAAACAACACTTAACGAGATTGAGTTTTTATTGTTTACCTGGTAGCAGGGATAAGATGGGTTGGTTGGAGAATCTCCCTGAAAGAGTGATAAAAATTGGGGAAAGCAGATTAGATGTGAGATAGAGTGACAAAAGAGGGATTGTAAATGTGAATGAAAAGAAATCATGTCTGTGTGTATGCATGAGTGTCACAGGGTGCAGTGTATAGGTATATGATTGAGAGACTGAATAAAACTAAAGTAATGGTGAAGGACAGAAGAGGAAGGATTTGTAAAAAAAAAAGACGGAAAAGCAATGTGAGCTACTTCCAATTTCAGTCAAAGGGCTGCCCAAAGTATTAAAAGATCCATTCCTATTGATAGAATACACAACGAGAAGTTTATCAGTAAGGAAGTTCAGGACTGCCTGTCCTATATCAGCCTTCACTTTCCCCACAGAATGAATTGGTTGTGTTGTCCTGCAGGATTTCTGCGGGACTGGCCAGGGCAGCCTGCAGTGACAGAAAAGATTAGCCCCAGTGCCGATGGCTTCATTTCATTGGCTCTCTCGATGCAAAGGCTTGTCTGTCACGAGTCACAAAGTACAAATCCTTTCAAAGACAGCTCAAATATTTAGGTTTTTATCACAACCAGCAGTTGAAAACAGATTGAAGACAGTGGCAACCATACTGCCGCAATGACTTTCATGTTTGCAGCTTCGAGGCCAGACATATGACAGGCAGAGTATGGTTGTTTTCATGTCACAGTACACTAGGAAGATTATTGTGTCGCCTCTTTCATAATCCTAACAGGATTTTTGCAGATTCAAGGATTTGCTACATTTGATACGAAATGTTGGCAGCCTGTGCTCTTGGCTGACATAGGATTTCTCAATGATTGAATGGGAAGTATGAGTATGCAACAAGACTTTACATACATAAGTATGTCAAATTCGATATAGCGGCAATTGAAACATCTTGGTGCTGCATTATCTTTTCTAATATTTGTGGTCCAAAATATTTTCAGCTATAGATAATTTAAGATGCATCTTGTCACAAAGCCGATTAAAGCATTAAGAAGTTGCTTACATTGTAGTTTTCTCCCACAACCTCCTGCTCCACTGCAAGAAATCTGTCTTGGACACAATGCAATCACTGACTGATAAACATCAGCTAGTACACACTGCTATTAGCTTGATCATCTTCTTCTGTGTATTTGTTTGACTTGTCTGACTCAGCAGCTAAACACATTCAGTATATATGTGGCTAGTACATTAGTCTAGTTTAAAATGGGAAACATACTGTTTGTTTTGGACAATTCTGGTGTCTGTGCATTGTGATACTGTGAATTTGGACATTATGTCTACTGTCCTCTTACTGTTTGGCTATATTCCAGCCTGGGTCATTCATCACTAAGCATTTGACCCTGCTCAAGCATCAAAGAAAATAAAATTTGTTGCTGTTCCTAATCACATTTTGATTTGAAAGATGTATTTCTTTAGACAATTCTAAGAGTCTATACAGCCATGCTAGCAGCTCTGTGAGGCTGTACATGGGCAGAGCAGTGCTTTAAACTAAATGCTAACGTTAGCATGCTAACATGGTCAAAAAGACGATGCTGACATGCTGATGTTTTGGAAGTATGTTTACCATTGTAGTTTAGTGAGTTAGCATTCTAACATTTGCTAATTAGCGCTTAAAAAAAGGCTGATGGAAATGTTATTAGTTTTGCAGGTATTTGGTCATAATAAATCAAAGTATTGGAAACATTTTGAAGAGATGATGGTGCTAGAGGTAAAGTCAGGGGATCACCAACATTATTAGGATTCATTGTCTAGGGAATGACCATGAATGTCTATACAAAAGTTCATCCAATAGTGTATCGACAAACTGACTGACTGACATTGCCATCCATAGAACCACGTTGCTAGCGTGGATAAAACGTTGTAGGCTATCGGAGTACCTTTGACCATAACTGGCCTATAATGATTACCGCCATCACTGCTGCCATGCATAGCTTCTGCTTACATAATCAAAAGTAATCAAAGTCCACTCAGAGCAGTTTTCTAATATGGTGCCACCACCAACTGAGCAACAGAGCAGTATATGACTATGATAGCCCAAACTCCCCAAGGGAAAACCAATATGAGATGGAATTGATAAAATGCCAGCGCTGATGCTGATGCATTCTTATGTTCATGAAATTATTTACCCAGCTAGAGGATATAAACTCGGCCTGTTCATCTGTCTGTCGGTCATAAATAATCACTGAGATAGTACTAACCTATTGTCTGGCTTCTCAAGGCACTGATCCAATAACAAACGGTCACTTATGACTCTTTTCAATTTCCAATTAGTGCTGCACAACTCCCAAGTTTCTGCAGTTAATTCCATCTCTGATTCAAATTACAATTTATAATTCAGGCATGTACCAGACGCAGTTAATCAGAGAGATTAACAGTTAGTGCAACAGTAAAATAAGTGAAAATTCCTCAAGCATCAACAGGGTAAGTAGCCAGATAATTCAGAGTGCCATGTTGAAGTGTGATGCTAATTGTCAGAATGGACTCTTTAATTCCTATTAAACCATAATTAAGAATCTACATTCGAGATGCAGCACCCAAAAGGCTAAGCCGCAACCCCTGCATGTGGGAATAGGCTACACTAAATAAGACTGAATAATGTTACACGAGCAGCAGAAATAATGTTGCATTCATTTAGCCTAAATACATTAATCAATGTTGTTAAACACAATGTCCTCCATATGAGTATGCTTGTTGACAAGTTAACTGTTTAATTTAATAGGCTATAGTGTGGTGGAATTTCCGGAAACACCACGTTAAGGTATGATGAGACTAAAGGGAAAGCTTAGACAACATCAGGTCGTTTCATAGGTCACAGTAGCCTAACAAGCCAGACCCACATCAAGATGTTGGGTCTGGGAACTCACCATTGGCAGGGCTCAATCCGAGGGGCGGGATAAGCGGTTGTCTTTCAAATTCCCTCTGCACGCAATAGGATAGCGCTACAACCAACCAGAGCAACGCTAGTTGACAGATTAAACTTTTGCCGTATCTGGTTGGCAAAACTTACGAACACATCTTCCTTTTTTAAGAATGACTTCAGTGCCGTTCTTTGTTCTTTTCTCAAAGAAAAGCTTAACTCCAAGTCTTCCAGACTCGCGGCCAAAGCCGATTCGAAAGACCGCTGTTCGCCAGCAGCAGCAGCCATCTTCTTTGTTTCAAGTAGCAGGGAATTCACCATTGACATATATATAATGGACCAAAAGATCCCGTTGCTCTGGACGGAGACCAGTGAAGGCCATTAGAAGCACTTTTCCGGTGATGGCTGAGCATTACTGAGCAGCCTCCAACTGAGAGAGATGACGTAAATGTGCCGTGAGCAATGTGTCTGAAAGTTGTAAGCCTTCTGGTAGCTGTGCCAAGAGAAATCTCAATCATTCCGAATCTTGCAGAGACCGAGAGCGTAGGTATATGTAAGGAGATAACATAGGCACAGGCTAATTATTGCTAACTAAAATGCTAGTTAACATTAGTAATTAAACTTAAACAGCTAATGTGAGACGAAACTGCCTGCGCGCTTCTCCTGTACTGTACGGTAATTTCTCTACTGTGCGACAGTAAGTCGTATGGTTATGACACAATCGTTAGCCTATTTTTATAAAAACGTCTGCTACAGAGCCATAACTTGAGATACAAGGTAATGGAGCCTTTTATACATTGTCGTGTTTCTTTAGAAATAAACAATGGACAAATAGAGTCTTTAAACGCTTCAGATGTAAAGTAATTCGCTGTCAAAGTGACGTCAAAATGAATGGCAGTCAATGGAAATCTATCGGGAGGTGATGGCTTGGTAGCATCAAAATGGCGCCATAGGAGGTTCGGGTTGTGAGGAGACGCTTACCCCCTTGGAATTCACGTGGAACCATCGCAACTCTGCCGTCATTATGTTAAGCCCGCCCACCGACTCTATACACGATGTGATAGAGTTTGGTTTTTCCAGCTCGCAAGCCAACGGAGAGTTGCTAGCACACTTTAGCCTACTTCCCAGAGAGAGAGATAGGCTGAATTAGGCTTCAGCATCTTTGTTTATGGCACCTGCAATATCTTTGTTAACCTTAAAGGTTCAGCTAAACGTAACGCCTCCAGCATGAGTTTAAATACACCTTCAGGAAGACAGGAACTTCAGAGAGTTGGGACAGCACTGCACAATAACACATTGTGGTTATACTGCCTGCTTAATTTTCTCCTCACTTGAGTGTTAAGTCAATGTGTGATGATGTGTAAGTCATCAAGGTCTCCCAAACCTTCTTCACGTATGTGAAATGAGTTGTGCTGCTCCTGAGTTTTTCCTTAACATATAGTATCCTTCACATTTTCCTAAAATATTCCCAATAATGCATTCAATCAAATTCTCAAGGTCTCAGCAATATTTTATATATTTTAGAGGCTTTTCATATTAAAGGATTTATATCATTTTAAATAGATAATATTATCTGTGGTTGATATTGTCTGAGACAGATGCACAATGAAAGAAGGCACTCTTTAGCAGTCGCAACATCCTCTATTAGCCAAGGATCACACTAATTATTTCAACAAGGAGTAAAAACTCCCACAGAACAATTTATGTGCAGTTCAGATAATAAATTAAATTAAAAATGAAGCTAAACTGAGCAAAATGTGTTGGCTGGCAGCAGGGGCAGTACGTGTAGTAAACTGTAGGACAGCTAACAGGAGAGGCAACTCATTTACCCTCTCCACAAGGGTTCTCAGTGGTATGTCTAATTTTCCTGAACAGGACTGCAGCTTTCAGGCTTTTCTATATGTATTCACAATTGCTAAGATGTCCTTCATCTTTCCTCTTAGATTACACTAATCTTTCATGGCAAATTAGTGTCCATCCAGTTTTCCCAGCTACAGCAGCTATAGGCTATACGCTCTTCACAAAAATGTAATTCAATCCCACAGAAGCATTTAAAACATGTTTAATGGGTTCACTTATCTAATAATATGTAACAAATAACATTTGGCCATTATTCATTTTTTTATCAATAAGGAATCTGGGTTTCATCTCAGACTTAATTCTCAATTAAATGTGACAATCTGCCTGTTTTATTTGAACAACCCTTGTAGAAATTAATTTGAAGATATTTTTATTGGTTTATAAAATATAAGACGCTTCTGACCCCAAGTGCGTGTCTGATATATAGGTCAGGTCATCGTGTTGCTGTTTTCCTGACTGTAGCACAGAAATTTCAACCACTAAATTCAGCCAGAAATTATGACTTGTAATTTGAAAGAAATACAGACAGAAAGAGGAAAAGAGAAAGCAAGAGAAAAACAAAAAACCAAGGAAGAAAGAAACATTTCAGTTTGGTATTTGTTTAGCTGAGCTAATTTAATTGTAAGCTACTGTTGCATCTATTTCTTTTATTCTTGTCCTAGTCTTAAATAGCAACAACACATTGCTGGCAATTGACATTAATACTAATACTGCACATTTATACCAACTTGTTTTAGTTCTCGTATTTTTCTTGAAACTTTATATAATTATACAATTATGCTTATATTATACACTGAGCTGCCAGATTATACCTTAAGCTACATGCAGTTAAAACCACTAAATACACCAAAACGATTTAATCAAGTATCACTTACTTATTTCTCAATTAGTTTTAAACATAAGAAACACCGTATAAACAACCTACTATGGGGTATGGAACTTAACAAAAATTATTGATAAAAATTGAGTTGATTTTTGGAATAACAAATCCCCATGTGTCCGGGTGCCAGTTTTGTATTTACCGTATGACTCTGGTGGCCTGAAGCTTTCCAATTTCTATTATTATTTTTTGTCATCTCAGCTCACACAGATAAAATCATGTTTTTTTTCATATTTGTGGAAATGAATAGAATCCTTGCACACTGGTCCATATAACTTGGAACATTTACTATACATTGATTTTAAAGAAGTAGTTAAAATCACTACAAATCCTGTTATACTGAATAGCGTACGTATTTGGAAATGGTCTCATAAATTGTTAGGATACAAATATACCATCTCCCCTGTATCCCCAATTTGAAGAAATCCAGGTATATCCTGTTGTGAGGATGATACGTTTAAACTTTGGTATGATAAAGGGAAATTTTGCACTTGGGACATGGGATTGTTCAAGAGACGTCACGTGACCAGCAACTGTAATGGTTGCAAGAGACTGAGGCTCCTGCACTCACCCCTGTATTTCATTAAATAACCTGGGATCTCATTTATAAAACTGTGCGTAGGATCCTTACTAAAAGTGTACGTATGCCTAAAAGCCAAAAATGGCGTAAATTCAGATTTATAAAACCGTGCGTACGCACATCTATAAGCAATGTTCCCTTTATAAATCACAGATTACCCACAACAGTGCGTACATGAATCAGCCTCTTATCCCGCCCTGTACACGCCCATTTTTAACAATAAATAGTCAATGCAAAGCACCTCATGAATGCTGATCAGTATGTTAATGACCCTGGCAGTTGTTCTTTCGTTATGCCGAATCATGCCGAATCATGCCGGAGTCATGATGACTGGCAGGGAAAAAGCAAAAAACTTCTCAGACGTCCAAAACGGCAGTAATTACGGCACTCGGGGACAGCTTCGATATACCAGACCTAGATTAACAGAACTATATATTATATCCAAACAAGCCTAAGCGATAAAGTTTAAGATAAAGGAGTAATACAGGAGAAATACAGTCTATATTTTCGTGGACATTTAATCCGGCTGAAAAAAAACGGAACATGATGAATTCTGAGGATACGCTATGTAAGTTTTGGAGCCAAGCTTTAAAGGGATACTTAACCAGACTGAAAATACTGGCTGGTAATCCTGAGGATACTGTAGGTAAGTTTCGGAGCCAAGCTTTAAAGGGACACTTACATGATAAATGCTAGCTGGTCAGTTTACAGTCTATGTTTGTTAACATTTAGCTAGACTGAAAGAACATGAGGGATGAGGGTCTGTTCAGCTCATAGTCTGCTTATTGCTCCATCTAGATTGGTCTGTTTTTCACACAGCTTAGTCCAGAAATTGTTTCTCACATAGCCTACTACAGAACGTAATAGCTGGCTGAGATCTAGTTCGAAGGTGTTTATAATATTGTTCATGTTTAACATAAGAATTCACTAGACCTGTTCCAATTAACCTGTGACTTAAGACAGGAGGAGCAGTTATGAGCTGGAGTTTTGCGCAAACTGCGTTTGATGTGGGCACGCATCTTACAAATAGGGGAGGGGGTCTGCGGTCTCAGAGGGTTAGGGGATTTATTTTACTTTTTATGTTTTTGTCACACCTTGCTCAGAGCTAACAGTTCACCCTTTGCTACAGATTTGTCAGCAAAATCCGGTAGGGTACTCGAGACACGTATGCGTGTAAATTTTGAAGATGGCTGACCTTTCAATCCTTTCAGTCAACATCAGGGGGCTAAACGGGCCGATCAAACGAGCTAAATTCCTGGACTATTTAAGAAGGAAAAACAAAGACATGGCGCTTATACAGGAGTCACATTACGTAAAAGAGATGTAAATCGTCTACAAAATAAATACTTTAAGGTTGCTGCCTCATCTAGTGACAACACCAAAACCAAGAGCTCCATCGTGTTGCTGTCGCGGAAATGCACACTTACCATAGACAAAAGAAGTAGAGACTTATCAGGCAGAATATCTTATGTACCACGATAAGGAGTAGGAAAATAGCCTTTGTCTCGGTATATGCACCGGCTACATATGATGAAAGTTTCTTCCCACGCCTAACCAATGAATTGCTCTCTCTCAATGAATATTCACTAATTATAGGGTGAGACATGACATGAGAATGCAGTACTAGATTTAAATCAGGATAGATCAGGGGTCAATCACACGAAAGCCCAAAAACGCATATCGGACATGTTTAAAGCAGTTGTGGAATCCCACCATCTTACAGATATATGGAGGATGCACAATCCTAATAGCAAGGATTACACCTTCTTTTCCACACGTCACCTCACCCACTCCCGTATTGATAATATTTTGTGCTCCAGTGAGCTTAAGGCAATGTTCCACACGATAACAATAGAACGATAGTTACGTATTATAACTCCAGATTCTATGAATAGGCGCAGCCCTCTAAGGTACGCTATTGGGTTTATCCCTTCGCGCATGCGCAGTCGTGAAGATTTTCTTTCCCACCCTTGCGTACCGCTCGGGCTTCAACTACGTCCGCAGATACTGTATATAAACAGAGCAGACTCGTTGTTCTGCTCCCAACATAAGCTTTTTCTTCAGCTAATGTAACCGGAGCAGGTGGCCTGAATCTTAGAGGGCTGCGCCTATACTCATAGAATCTGGAGTTACAATACGTAACTATCGTTCTATTTCGTATAGGCTTCGCCCTCTAAGCTACGCTATTGGGTTAGGGCGAAGCTGATGTAGTCAATGCCACCTGCAACACAGAGCCCACAAGCGGAACATAGACTAAACTTTTTTCCCCTTCTCTGTCTCTCTCTCTCTCATGCACTGACAGGAGACTGTATCAGATAAGCCGTTATCTTGATAACAGAGCCTGCCATGGTAATGACTTGGCCTAGCTGGCTGTAAAGCCCAAGCCGTGAGTGCAGGCGTGCATGATTGGTGAGGGTAGTACTAGGCCTGTCACGATAACATATTTTGCTGGACGATAAACTGTCCCAGAAATTATTACGATAAACGATAATATTGTCGTTCCGAGACCATAATGCAGGTACACTTTTTCAAAGATCAATAAACTTTTATTTCTAAACAATATTTAACACTGGAACTGGAAGACATTTTAAATATCCACAATATGTCTTTGATCTCCTTTAGTATGTCATCTTTCACGCTGTTGTACAGTTGTGGAATTGCCGTTTGTGACACGTATGTTCTCCCAGGTAATTCGTACTGGCTGTCAAATGTTTGCAGCATTCCTTGAGTGTTTGTGCGATAGACTACACACTCTGTACTACATTTAACAATTATTTATTAAAACTAAATATTAAATTTAAATAATAATATATCATTAATAAATTATATATCTATATCTATGTGGCTATCTGCCACATGGCGAGTAAATGTTTGTACCAAAATAGTTCTGTTTTTCAGTCTTCATTTTGGCGAAGGTGCAGCAACTTTCTTCTGCTCCTCTGCGGGTCGGAGCTTCGCGGGGGCGGGTCTACACACACACACACACACACACACACACACACACACACACACACACACACACAACAACTGGCGCAACTCTGACACACTTTCCGCAGTCCGTGTCTGCGGACAGCTGTAGGCTGTGGCAGTACACATGCAGCGGCACATATCATGATTGTAGGCGTGCATGGTAGTGAGAGAGAATGTATCAGGATCGGTAATAACGAGGACACCGCGTTATACCCAGCACTCAATGCAGGCGGGGTGAGGACAGCAGGAAAAACACACATGCAGGGCGCATAATCCGTGATTGTAGGCGTGCATGATAGTGACAAAATATATATATATATATATATATATATATATATATATATACATATACATACACATACACATACACATACACACCGCTCTCCTCCCGGCACCCGGCAGCAGACAGAACACATATGACGGGGCATCATTCGTCGTTGAGTGAGGATAGGACCGAGTGGGTTAGAGAGGGCTCAGGACATATCCCGCAGATAGAAACGGATGAAAGGGCATGGGGATGCCCAGGAGGCCGCTGCGCAGATGTCGGCTACTGTCATGCCTTTGAACAGAGCCGCTGATGCCGATAGTGCCCTTGTAGAATGTGCCCGGATGCCCTGGGGGGGATCCGCCCCCTCCGTGTTATAGGCCTGGGTGATAGCCTCGCACAGCCAGTGAGACAGACGCTGTTTTGAAAGGGCCGCTCCTTGGGAGTGTTCCCTATAGTATACAAACAGCTGCTGTGTACGCTTTATGTCCGCCGTGCGTAAAACGTACTGTGATAACGCGCGCACCGGGCACAATCGGTGGAAAACCTCCTCCGCGTCATTGTCATGAGGCGGGGGGAAAAAACCCTCGACCGAAAAGAATGTGTTAAAATTTTCGGTGTGAAAGAGGGGTTAGGCTGTAGGGTGGCTGCGCTCCCGTCCCCTCTAATGGAGAGGCAGGATGGCGAAACTGACAGCGCACATAAGTCGCTCACTCTCTTGGCTGATGTCAAGGCAAAGAGAAGCGCCGTTTTTAGAGACAGCAACCTGAGAGAGGCTTGTGCCAAGGGCTCGAAAGGAGGCTTCCCCAGAGCTCGAAGCACCAGGGCTAGGTCCCATTGGGGTGTGAGAGAGCGCACGGCGGGTTTCTGTCGTCTGACCCCTTTCAAAAAACGCTTTACTAGGGGGTGCGCAAAAACCGTCCTCTCTCCATAGCCTTCGTGGCAGGATGAAATGGCTGCTGCATAGGCTTTGACTGTGGACGAAGCCAAGTCGTTATCCACCAATGTTTGGAGATAAGTCAACATGAGAGGCAGGGGACACATAGCCGGGTGGAGGAGGATAACTGAGCGGCGCTAATTGTAGCGGGTGAGCGTTTGCTCCCGCTGTCTGCATAGTGAGAGAGCGGTGGAGCTCCGCGAGCAGCGGTGGGCTGGTGTGTGCTTGTGTGGGGAACATCTGTCATGTCATCAGCGTAATGTTCAGTGGGAACAAAGGCTGCTTGGTTGAGGGGAAACTGCTCTTTAGATAGATTGGAGTGGCCATTAAAAGGGTCGTTGTGTTTCCAGTTTTCAACCATGGAGGGACAGACGTTCCCCGCGCCCCATCATTGCCACCGTCACCGCTGCTTGCTGGGTGGCTCGGGGGGGCGGGTTTGACCAGGTGGGAGCCGCCTTCATGGTCCTTCGGCCCTGTGAAACCTGCCGGTCAGGGGCCAGCTGCCGCTGTGGGGTGGCGGGTGGAGGAGCAGAGGTCGAAGCCTGGGAGGGTGCAGCCGCAGTGGAGGCTGTGGTGCGTTTCCTCTTATGGCGGTTGGTGGAGCGGTGGTGCTGCTGTTGAGGAGCCGCTTTCCTCCAGCCGAGCCGCCGTAGCCGCTCCGCTTCCTCCGGTGGAGGCTAGCAAAGCTATGTTGTTTTGCGCCGCCAAGCCCTGGGCCGCACATTGGTGAGACCGGTCAGTGACCTGGGTGCAGACCTGGTCCTGGGGGGACAGCTTCCGGTGGCCGAAAAAAGTAGCCTTCGGAAGCAGGATGGACGCCAGGCTCTGCTCCAGGGGGTGGACCGAAGGGAAGCCTGCCTCTGTGTCGCCTTGAACCCGGGTGAACGGGGCATAGCGAGAGACTGGAGCCTTCAGTTTCCCGGGCTGAGAGAGAGCCTCCTCCACGAATGGCTGAAGCTCCGTAAAGCGCGGCCAGAGTGGAGCCCGTTTGGACGGCGGTTCCTGTGTGTAGACATCACCGCTCAAGAGGCCGCGAGTGGGGGCTGGAAGCTCTGCCGGGAGCGCTATGCCTCTCTGGTCCGCCGCCTTTTTAATGATGTCCGGCAGGTCCAGAAAAAAGAGCCCTGGTGGTGGAGGGTGGAGCCGCCTGTGGCAGAGGGGAAGACCGCTGAGGCGTTCTGGAGACGGGGAGAGCCGTAGTGGGAAGGCATCGATCCCTGTCTCGTGTTCCAGTCCTCCCAGCGGGGAGGAAGGAAAACTGGTGAGGGAATCGTCATGCGGGGGAGACGAGTCATTGGACTCGTGCCCGTCGAAGACGTCTTCTTCCAGCAGGTCCAGGGTGTCGACGGTGTCACGTCGGTCTGCCCAGCTGCCGTCCCCCTCTCCGTCGACCTCAAAAGCCAGAAAAGCGTCCGCCCGCCGTTGAAGCTCTTTAGATGGCAGGCGGGCGCAGAACGGGCAGGAGGCGTGGGAGGTAAGAGCCTTGCCGGCGTGAGCGGCACCGAGGCAGATCTCGCAGCGGGGGTGGAGATCCGGTGGGGGTGGAGATCCGGCGACATGATGTAGCCGGAGTAGCAGGCAGGGCAGAGGCGGACGCTGCTGGAGCCGGAGGTCTTGAGAGTCTTCTTCATACTGCTAGCTTGAAGAAAAAGTGGGAGCAGAACAACGGGTCTGCTCTGTTTATATACAGTATCTGCGGACGTAGTTGAAGCCCAAGCGGTACGCAAGGGCGGGAAAGAAAATCTTCACAACTGCGCATGCGCGAAGGGATAAACCCAATAGCGTAGCTTAGAGGGCGAAGCCTATACAAAATAGAACCAGCAATTCTGTCTGATCACAATGCGCTGATAACCACATTCCATTGTGATATGTTAGAAGAAAGGTCTAGAAGATGGCAATTTAATAATTCCCTTCTCCAAAACACAGCTTTTGATACAGAATTTTCAAGTGAACTCAGTTTCTGACCCTGATTTAACATCCTCCTTCGCGGTCAATTTGAAGAGGAAAAGAGAGGCAAGGATAGCGGAGTTGGAAGAATGCTGTAAATCATTAGAGCAATCTCTTAATAGCCTGACAAGCCTTATCCTTATGTTAAGCCCGCCCACCGACTCTATACACGACGTGATTGGCCTGACCAGAATTTGGTTTTTCCAGCTCACAAGCCAATGGAGAGTTGCTAGACTGACCCTGGCTGCAAATTACATTTGCTGCCGCTAGGGTGCGTCTAGATTTCTAGGCTAATCTCTTAAGACTTGCTTTTCTAAATCTACACATACTCTTCTAGTCACAAGTCGAACAGAGCTGAATGATTTGCTAAGAAGGAGAGCTGAGTTCATAATGCACAGAGTGAGGTAAAATTACTATTTTAACGGCTGTAAACCAAGCAAATTGTTTGCTCTGAAATTAAAACACAGCGAATCCAGAGCTACTATCAACACCATCCGCACAGACAGAGGTATCTTAACAAATCCTAAGGATATTAGCGCCACTTTTCAATCCTTCTACTCAAAGCTGTATGAGTACTCCTGCAACCCAGATCCGACACAGTGTCAGAAGTTCCTAAAAGAACTAAACCTGCCTCTTCTAGACCCAGAGGAGGCATAAGAAGTCAACCTATAACATTGAGGGAACTTAAATCAGCTTTAAAAACAGTTAAAAAAGGGAAAACACCAGGGTTGGATGGAATTCCATCAGAACTTCTTCTACAGTATTTTGACATATTAGGACCTACCATTTTACAAGCTTTAACTTCAGCCATAGAGAAGGGCACCTTCCACCAACAAACCAACACCGTGCTGATTTCCGTTATGCCGAAGAAGGGTAAAGATCCTACGGATTGCTCAAATTACAGGCCCATCAGCCTCATTGGGACTGATATTAAGCTTTATTCCAAAGTCCTGGCTCTCCGCTTAGAGCGCTTTATCGAGAAGCTAGTCCACCCCGACCAATCAGGTTTTATACCCAAGCGTCATGCTGCAGACAATATACGCAGACTATTTCATGTAATAAAAGAAGCCAAAAACCTTCCAACAATGGCAGCAGTTTTATCAGTGGACGCGAAAAAGGCTTTTGACTGCCTAGAGTGGAATTACTTGTGGCACGTAATGGAGAGGCTTGGTTTGGGGACCAAATTCTTTGACATGGTGCGTACTTTATATGCGAATCCCACGGCCATAGTCTCAACCAATGGATTGCACTCTCAGCCGTTTCCCATTAGGCGAGGCTCGCGACAGAGATGTCCGCTCTCCCCCATGCTATTTGCAATTTCTCTTGAACCGTTAGCCCAAGCCATAAGGCAAAATAAAATCTGTAATATCCAGATTAAATCCAGTAGCAGCTCAATATCACTTTTTGCAGATGATATTTTGTTGTACATTGCTGATCTTGAGGACTCTATTCCAAAAATTCTTAAGATCTTAAACAAATTTGGCTCAATCTCCGGCTATAAAATTAACTGGAATAAATCTAATCTTGTATTGAACAACAGGCATGTGGCACCAACCATTAGTGCCACAATACCAACCCAAAGCAAAATTACATATTTGGGCATCACCATACACACATCCCTACAGTGAATTGTCCAGGACAACTATGAAACTATATTAAGTAGTGTTCAAAGGGATCTGGCCAATTGGTCTGCGCTGCCGGCATCACTACGCTCCAGGATTGCTGTTGTTAAAATGAACATAGTTCCTTGTGTGAATTTCTTAAGTACAATGATCCCCTTACCCCCAACAATAAATTTCTGGAAGAAACTTGATACCTTAATTCGGCAATATATTTGGAAACAACCTAGGCTAAAATACTCTACCCTGCAACGTACCTCAAACCAACCTTAAAGTGTATCATAGAGCCTTTCAGCTACGGGCCCTCAGAGTGTGGATGGACCCCTCATCTACAGTCCCATGGAGAGAAATAGAACAAAACCTCACTGGAAAGACTGCAAGACCTTGCCTTTGCAGGTGTGTGTCCAAAAAAGTGTATGCTAGCCTATGGCCCTATTATTACCAACACATTGACTAACTTTAAACAGGTGGAGGAGCAACTAGGCTACACCAACAAATGGCATTTGAATATCCCGATTTGGCACAATAACCAACCACAACAAACCCTTTGCTTGTAAGCAGTGGAGTGACAGAGGCATTTTACTGTAGACCAGCTGTTCGGTGAGAGGGGTATGTTGAGTTTTGAAGATCTAAGAGCTAGTTTTGAGGTCCCTAGGACATCCTTCTTCTCGTATCTGCGCTTAAGATCAGCCCTAAAATGTTATGGAGTGCCATGGGGGAACAGTCTTGAGCCGCACCCAGTCACTAAGGCTTGTTGATTTTCCTGTGAGAGGATTGTCATCCAGGATCTACGCTAAACTGATGCAAGTATCCATAGGAGAACTCCCCATAGCGGGGAAATGGGAGCGAGAGCTGAGACCTGAGGGGAACGCAATTAATTGGGAGATGGTTTGGGACATTTTCCATTGTTCCAAGAACCCAAATCACCAGCAGATCCACTTCAACATATGTCATAGGACAAATTGGACTCCTCAGAAGAGATAAATCTCTAAAGTCATTCCCACCCCCTATTGCACGTTCTGTCACCCTGAACAAACCGGAACTTTCCTGCACATGGTCTGGGAGTGTGAACAGGTGCATGAGTTCTGGAATAAAACAACATCAATAATATCTGGTGTGATAGGATGTCGAATTCCTACCGACCCGATTGTTTTGTTACTTAATGACGACTCTAAATTACACCTGCTTGGGAGATAGAAGAAAGTTTGGCTAGCCGGCTTAACCGCAACCAAGAAAACACTCGCTTTGTATAAAACAGTGGTTGCCGTATTTTCTTACGTTATGCTTGAGCTCTCTACGGCAAGGATTAACAAAGCCAAATCATCGACTATAGACCTATGGAAAAATGCAGCAGCACAAATATCAGACCTAATGACCTAAACATCACAAGAATTAGAGGAGAGTGACTAGGCAAGGTGTGATTTCAGTTTTTTTGTTTATTTTTGTTTTTCTCAAGACCGCAGAGGGTGTGGGGTGGGAGAGGGTTTTTGTTCTTGTTCAATTGTGTTTGTCTGTTCTGTATGTTTAAAAATATAAAAATAATAAAAAAATGTATCTAAAAATTGATTGATTCACTGAGCTTCAGCAGAAATATGGAGTTCCTTCTGTCCATTTGTTTAGATATTTTCAAATAAAGCATGTAGTCAATTCTGAGCATGGCTCTTTGCAAGAACCTGAGCCATCAAACATTTATGTCATAATCAACAATAGGCAGAAGAACAAGGATAAACTTATCTCAAAGATTTATAGTGCCCTTATTGCAAGCTCAATGGTAAATACAGACTATTTAAGACAGAAGTGGGAACAAGATCTTCATATGGAAATACAGCAAGAAGATTGGTCTTTTATTTGCAAGTACATAAATGCTCTTATAATTTAATGCATAAATTAGCACTATTTGAAATAATGCCCAGGGTTTATTATAATCCAGAGAAATTAAATAAAATGAACAGTGAGATAAGCACCTAAGCACCGGACGGAGCCATGGTACCGCTGCAAAATAGCCTCAGGAAGGAGCTTGTTTTGGTGGAACATGTACGTTCAAAAGTTATTTTAGTTGTGCAACAGAAAACTCAGATTGGACAGATACTCTAGCTAACTGTCTCGATTTACCATGCAGAGATCTGAGGAGCAGTTAACCATAGTCCTCATAAATCCACCGGAGTTTATTTATTAATAAATTAATAATTTATTTATTAATTCCAACACAAAGAAAGCGAAAGGTACTGGACATCTGGCCGAAAAGAGTGAAATCCAGCGGAAATCACGGAAGTGGAACGTCGAAGATATAGACTATTCTACTCCTAATTTACTATTTTAGTTACTTCCACCCCTCCATGCATGACCAAAGAGTTGCATCAACATCTCTCGGAGTATATGATAAACCTTATATTTCTAAAGATTTGGTTGGTATGTTGGTTGGCTGTGTCTGTCACTTCCAAACACCTGATCACACTAAAACTGAAACTATTCAGCAATGTTGCTGTATAAAATGCAGTGTTCCTCCAAGCTAATGATAGCGCTGTTTGGGGAGATATATACAAGGGACGATAATAACTAAAAGGTCATTCTTCCAGTGGCGCAGAGCAGGTATGTGATGCCTTGACCTCCGGTGCCAGAAGAAATGTTGGCATCTGGCCACAGTGGCTGCGGGGTGATCGAAGAGCATCTGGCTAGTCCCCTCTCTCCCTTGTAGCGGCCACATCACTATTCTCATCCACCCACTATGCCTCCGTCCACCCGAGCTTCAACAACCTATCGAGAGCCGTAGTTATAGCAACGGGCAGGCCTGCCGATGCCCTTGGGGATCATTTCTTGACAGAGTTTCTCGGTGTCCTCTCTCAGTAAAAGGTCTGCCCCTCTGCTGAATGGCTGTTTATCTTTGCAAACATGTAAGCTTCAGTGTCCCCCAGCTACCTTTATCTCGCTCACTTCTGTTCAGTTCTTCCTCACACTTATTTTGAATGCCAAAACTCATCTCTAAATTAAGTGAAGAATTTAAAGTTGTAAATCCTGTGTGGTCTCCACAAAGCTACAGAACAAAAACAGACAGAGGAGGACATGTTCCTCTGTTTCTGATTGCATAACAGTTACGTTTGCTTGTATAATGATGATGTTGGTGGCACTGAATAATAATTATTAGCTGTATTTCAGTTTTCAGATTTGATCTTGATATGTACAAAAAGGACGTATCAGAATAACTTGAAGGCTCTCTGAATAATGGACAAGGAGTACGTGCAGGCTATACACAACGCAACACAGCAAGGCTATTTATATTGCTACTATAGTGCTGAGGAGTTACCGACGTTATGAATGACACACACACACATACACACACATACACACAAACACACACACACACACACCTGATGAACGGCTAGTCACTGGCACCTCCTTGAAGATCCAACAGAATGAGAGTCCTTCCAGCAACTGGAAAGGGAGACAGATGGCATTAGAGACAGAAAGAAGGAGAATAAATGGGGAGAGAAGTGCACTGTCAGAATCCATTGGGAGAATCAAAGGAGAAAATAATCATTCTCAATCAAAAACATCTAATCCTTTTTAGACACAGAACCAGCTGTTTGTCACCACTGTGCACCTCTGATACAGACAGATGATCCTTTGTAAGTCAGCTGAATACTGAATACAGACATTTTTATTAAAATCTAATCTTTTTAAATGATTAGCATAATTGAAATTCAAAGCACACGTAATGTAATGGATTTTTAGTCATGGACTGAGCTCAATATGAAGCCTATCTACGATGCATCAACCCTTATCTGATACCATGACACAAGGTAGAGATCAGTAATGCACCAATGGAATTGTAAATGAGCCATGCTCCCCCATTAGCCACTGTTATCAGAAACAACAAGTGACAAGAATATGAATCTAAACTATTGACTAATGTGACTAAGCCTCCTGTTACTGACAGTTTGTTCTCTGCCTGTGGTACTCAGAAAAGTATTCGCTCTCAACAGTGTATTCCTGCATAATTACCAACAGTACTGTCGTGCACTTATCCGTGTCTCTCTGTTTTAGCCCATCTGCACCATTAACATTCCAATCAGTGTCTCATCTTTAGTCAGCAATCATCAGAGTCCTAGATCACAGATATGAGCATAAATATCTGTCTCTCTTTTCCTCTCAGAATCATTTCCATCCAATTTTATTTTTCATTGTTCTGCCACATACACACTCACACACAGTCTTTTAGTAATCTTGCTTTCACTGCCTCCCACATAAGCATCTGTAAAAGAGCATGTGTGGTTCACAGCAGTAGCTTGGTCTACACTGTGAGAGACTGGCAGATTCAGAAACAGTCTTACATACTCTAGTCTAGTGCATTATGTTATAGGTCTTTGATAATTGCAGTTTTTCTAAAGGCAGGCCTCAAATGTCAGATGCTTTCAGCAATGCAAATGCCTACATTGTGATTTCCATCTTCTGCATTTTTCTGCATTGTTTTTTCACATTGGAAGACATCTAAGATTGTAACGATACATTTGTAATGTTGCATTTTCTACCTTCACATCTATCATTTTATTTCTCTGTGCAGCAGCGTTCAAGATGTGCTTCGGCAAGCTGTGGTTTCAACACAGAAAATACAAACGAGCTACAAGAGAGTATTTTAGCATATACTGTGGAGAAAGCAAGGAATCTTATCTTCTCTTGCTTCCCTCGTTTCCTCCTTTCTCTTGTGCAGGTGAATGATAGGGAAACAGAAAGCGGCCTTTGCAGTGCGACCCCATCCCATGCTGCTCCCTCCTCTCAGGGGATGGCCAAGGTCCAGGATGGACACACGAACGCATATGACAGGTACACTGTGCTATACATGACCTTAACACCTTTACCTCTGTGAGAAGAGAATATCCATAGCAATTTCCCTCAGGATAAATAATGTTTTATCTTTTATGTTATTCCTCATTTAAAAACTGCATCTGGATATGCGTCTTTTTCTTCGTGTGTGTGTGTGTGTGTGTGTGTGTGTGTGTGTGTGTGTGTGTGTGTGTGTGTGTGTGTGTGTGTGTGTGTGTGTGTGTGTGTGTACTCCGCAGCTCTGCAATGTTAGAGGAGAGCCAAGATGGTATGGACAGTGGTACCCTAAGTCCTGCCTCCACTCGACAGGTTACTATCCAGCGCCACCCAACTCAAGGCTTCGGCTTCATTGCAGGCAGCCAGAGGCCTGTCATTGTACGCTCCGTCTCGGCTGGTTAGTGTGTGTGTGTGTGTGTGTGTGTGTGTGTGTGTGTGTGTGGGTGAGAGAGAGAGAAAGAGATCCTATGATGACTCAAACTTAAAACATTCCTTTTTACTATAGGTATATGACTTTGTATGCTGGCTATGTTTCCCATTTTATCTGCAGACGGCCCCTCTTTTGGCAAGCTTCTCCCTGGAGACCAGATCTTGGCCATTAACGAGGAGACGGTGAGCGACGCGCCCCGAGAGAGAGTCATAGACCTTGTAAGGTAACATCCTTTACTGTCCCGGGAGGGAGGGAAGGAGGGGAGGGCCAGGGGACTAGCAACACGGGCAAGTGTAAGTAAAGAGGACATGGGTGAAGAGGGTGGATCAAAAGGAACAAACTGTTTCTTATTGTTGGTGAAGCGTTACATCAACACAAACCTGTGGATGATACAGTCCTTTTGCAGCTTAAGGACAGCCAGGATATAGCAGATATAAACCGGAGAAGCACTTCAAATACCATGCTGTCCGTGGTGTTATCTAAACCACTCCACTCTCTGTTGTCTTTTCATAGACGCTGCAAAGACACAATAGTTCTCACTGTGCTGCAGCCCCATCAGGTAGTATAATGGGACACTCACTGTCTTTCATGTTCCTCTCCCTCTTCATCAGTCTTAACACTTTTCCTGTCACTCTGAATCATACAGAAACACTTTAGAGTATTCTGTTCCAACAGTGCAGTGCACACATTATACACATTAGCGTTCATGGCCATGTCTACACATTAGAGTTAAGATAACTCCTTTTTCTGGTAAACCCTTTAAGAACAGCTTCATGCTCGAGACCTTATAAATCAGATGTGTGTGTGTGCATCCATCCATATAGAGGAAATGGAAATATAACATTTATTTAGCTGACTAACTGAACTGGATATTTTTGGAACATTAAATAATGATGTAAAAATACAAATTGATTTAAATCAGATTTTTCTTTAAATTTCATAATTTGGAATTCATATAAATTATGCAGCAGTTCAGCATGTGTTGGCTCTAACATCTTTATTGTGCTCAGACAAACAAGCACTACAATTTAAACATATTTAAACTTTTAGCAGTTTCAATATGTCGCATTGCAGCAGCATTAGCCAGCTCTCCAACACACGTCACTTTAGCGCTGGCATTTATTTCTGTTCTTTCAAGCTGATTTAAGAGCTCTCTCTCCCTCTTTTTATCCTCAGTCACCTAAGTCTGCCTTCATAAGTGCAGCCAAAAAGGCCCGCCTGCGAACCAACCCGCCAAAAGTGCGCTTTTCAGAGCAAGTGTCCATCAGCGACCCAGACTCAGTAAGTTCTAGTCGTGTCTCTCTGTGACATGTGCATGCCAACTGCATGCTGTTACCCTGTCCCTCTCTCACCTGCTGTGCATTTATTTAGTTTAATCAGCAATCGCCAAAGCTTCAAGTACCCTCTCTCAAGTATCCTCTCTCCATCCTCTTTTCAGTTTGAGCTTCTCTACGTGTGAGCCTTTGGTCCAGTGATTTGGCCTTGAATAAATTGCTTTCTTGACTGATTTGAATTCTTACAGGAGACACCAGAACTCTTTTCAAAGGCATTCACACATTTTGTAAACAGCTACAATGTGTCTTAGAAATGTTGAAATGTTTGTGGTTGTTTAACGGTTAGTGTCATTTGTTACTTTATGGCAGAGCTATCATGTTCCCAATTTTCTCCCCTGATCTTACCTAATCAACATCTAGTAGCTACAGATACGTAGCTTGCGTTTTGTTAAAGGGAGGCTCTTTATTACCCCATATTAATTTAATATTTTATATTAATTATATAAACAAGGGATTAAATAATGACATTAAAAAAGATGGTCCCTAATTCCTGTTGGTCAATCAAGAATCTATGGGGGGAGGGGGGGGGGTTACACTGTGAATAAAGTGGGAGCACGGAGATGACAAGCAATGGCCAATAAATAAAGAGTGTAGGCAGACAGCTCAAAGTAGCGTTTTTTTTTTTACCATTTTACTATCCACTCTAGCCTCGCAGTAGAGTGGATAGTAAAATGGTTATGGTAAAAAAAGAAAGAAGAAAAAGCTAGTTTGAGCTGTCTGCCTACACTCTGCGTTGACTTTATCCAAATACACTGTGTCTTGCTCAAGGACACTTTGATAAGCAGACAAGAGGTTGAACCAAACCACCAACCTTGTTATTAACGGATGACCCACTCTACCTCCTGGGCCACAGCCACCCCAAGGATAGGAGGGAAGTGCTATGATTAGCAAAGATCAGATGTTTCAGCCACCACCCCCAACAGACATTTCTGTTTGTGGCGTCTCTTTGCTGGTTCACCCTCGCTTTAATGCCACAGTATGACAAAGATCTGTTCACTCATAACTCAGGCTTTAGCTGCTTCCAATCTGCACAAAAGAACAGCTTGTTGGGCCTTTTGAATACTTAAGTTCTCCAAAAACAGACTGCCAGGCATCTGCTGTGGACACAGCTCTCCATTTCAAATAAATGCATTTTCTGAGATATATTGTTGCAATAAATCCACATCCTTTTACGGTCATGAGTAATGTCTGCCTACTGTTCTTACAAGTCCCACTATCACATAAAAAAGGCAGGAATACAAGGGAAAAGATAAGGATTGATTTTGTTTTAGAACATTTCATCTGGGCTACATCAGCTCCATCTTATCACATTAAGATACCTTCCTTCCCTCTGATCACAAGTGTGGTTCTTTGAAATTACATAATGGGAACTGAGTCATTTTCTTAAAAAGCCCTGAGCGAGATTAAAAAATAGGGAGAGTGTCTTGTCACATCACATCCTAGCCCGAACTGAATTGAATTGCATATCATAACTTTTCTTCTAACAAGACGTAAAAGCAGTAACCTTGAATCAGGCATTTCCTCTTATTTCAATCTCAAAACTCTGCTGCGAATGCTTTCAATCCCACCGTCCAATTTACTTAGCATGGCATACATATTGAATGGATAGACTAAAGAGATTGAACAAGCCCTGATACAATGCACGGGTGGGTATCCTAATGCAGAGTTTTGCTCCTTCTCATACTGTCCAGAGATCAGTTAAAGTATCATTGTTCACATAGACATCTTTGTTTCTTAACACTCCTCCTAAAGAACCTGCTTCTTTTTCACTTCTTGTTTTGCTTTAATAGCAAAGCACAGGCCTACAATTACAGCTGATTGTGTTTGTATCATACAAAAAAAGTCTTACACATACCATCATTTATTTTCACTAAACCAAAGCTGTCTTCTCTCTCAATCTCTTTCAGACAATGCTCAAGGACGACTCCTTGCTACTCATACCAAATGTGTTGAAGGTGTTCTTGGAGAATGGACAGATTAAGTCTTTTACATTTGATAGCCGTACCACTGTTAGGGTATGTATTTACCACAGCTCTGCACATGGGAACATTACAATGGAACATTATTGTGATTTTTACATAAAGCAGTTATAATCCTTTTTCATATTAACAATGGATCAATGACAATGATCAATGTTAATGTGTAATGGTAACTGTAGTGAGGAACCCACAGATAGTTATCATCCAACTATGCAGTTCCTGTCAGTTCTATGAAGGGTTTTAGTGTCTTACTGTTTTTTTTTAACAGAAAAAACTCTAAAGACTAACTGTACAGTACCAGCACAGCACAAAATGTTTGGTTAGCGACTAGCTAGTGAACACAGTGGAGCGTTTAGCCGTTAAAGAGCTAAATATATTTTTTGTAGAAGCTTGTAAAAACCAAAACAGAGACAGACAGAGAGACTCTAACTGAAATGTTTTTTAATACACAACTTAAGGCTTGATTATAGCCTACTCTGGAAGGGACACGTACACGGACAGCTGCGGACATCATGGACGCATAGTGGCTATGTTTATAATATCTGCTTGATGTGTTCCACAAATGCACAGTTGATCGCTACGCTACCACATGTAACGGAGTAGCTGCGCAGACATGTCTGTGGGTCACACAAAAAATGGTGGTACGCAGATGTCTGCACAGAGCCTACGTACGCCCTCTGATGCCAATTTTTAACGTTTCACTGACCCTAGGGGACCCTTGCGCACTCGCAGAAGCAGACAGTATACTTTTGGCTTCACGGTGATAATATGACATTGTTTTGTCTACTGCTTTATGTGCTGCCCCCAGTTGGCCAAAACAATTAATTACTGTAGGTTTAACATTTAGCCTTTTATAAATACACAAAACATGAGCATACTATTGTTGATTGTTGGTGAATTTCTATGGATTGTAACACTGTATGGTATTAACACTTTAACCATAAGTCAAGTGTTTACAATAAATAGAAAAAGCATCTTTAATTTTGTGAAACTTCACCGTATCAGTTTTAGGAATTTAACATCTCAGTCATCTGATTGAGGCAATAAAGCAACAAATGAATTCAGTCAGACAGAGGTAATTTCTGTCTCTATGTCAGCCTCTAAGATGAGTCTGACATCTCCGAGCAGACTCATTAAACTGACTATTAGATTTCAAATATATCTCCTCTGCTCATGGAGGGAGAGTGATGGAGAAAAGGAGAAACACAGCAGCACTTTAAAGGACAGATGGAGGAAGCGCGCTCCTGCCAGCCTAATTAAATGAAACTTCAGCATAATAAGAAGACCTAGATCAATAAAACAATGCCACATAATTAATCAATAGCACAATAGGATGCCCAGTTGTATGCCCATTAGACTGTCTGTCAACTAAAGAAGCTTTCCTGCAGTATTTTAGGCTACAATCTATAGATTTCTGTGGCGTCCCCAGGTGTCATTTAATGCAAACCGCACAGGTCAATACTGTTAAAACTGCTTATTCCTGTTTTTCAGAGACAGCTGTTGCTTAGGTTATATCAACAAATGTCAATTAAATTGTTAATGGAGAGCAAACTGTAAGTGTACATATTTTACAGCTCTTAATGAGCCTCCACACTGAAACTACAGCAACATATCACTACAAAAGAATCCATTTTAATGTCCATGCCTAAAATGTATTAAGAGGGCAAAGAAATAATGAAACCTTACCCTTAGGCATAGCCCAGGGTAAGATATGATGAACCATGAATTTTCCGTCAGACAGTGTTCTCTGTACATTTTAGAATTCATAGCTACTGATCTACACAAAAGCAAACGTTTGCCCCGCACCACCCCCAAAATGCAGACGTTATTTTCTTAAATAGGATGCACTCACTGTGCCGTATAAAGAATATCTAAGGAAGCTCTCCATAGCACAAAATGACAAATATCATATCAAAGTTAAGAGCCAAAACAGATCACAAGGATATCAATTTGACAAACTACCCTATACAAACATCTCACAACAACTAAAGTTAATTCAGGGTGAAAATAGCCTCTATACATCACATACTGTATATATATATATATATTTGTGACAATAGAATGTTTTCTTACTTTATTCTCTTATCGGTTCCATGTCTGTTCTTCCAGGATGTGATCTCCTCCCTGCAGGACCGCCTCTCACTGCGCTACATTGAGCACTTTGTCTTGGTGCTGGAAGCAGGTGGTCTGGACCAGAGTCAGAGGTTGCATCTGCTGCAGGACAACCAGCCTCTGACACATGTAAGAAACACAAAATGGAAAAATTAATGTAAGATGTGTGTAAAAAATTGTTTGAGTTGATCGATGTGTTTGGGCTTCTGGGATAGGGATTCTCTGTGGTGGGATACTACTGCCCCTCTATTGGTCAGGTAAAATGGCAGTCAAATTTTCAGAAAACTGGAAAGCAAACATAGAGCTCTGATACTATGGGCATCCGATAAATCCCAACAATTTAAAGTTGAAATTCCATACACTGACACTGTGATTTTGGATGCAAATCACATTTATTGTAGTTTCATCTGTTTCAGCTCCCTCTTATTTTGATATTCTGAATGCAGACTACCCTGTTCACCTACGAAGAATTATACTGCGATATATGTGACGAATGCCGAAGATGTAGTTGGTTCACCAGCTGATATCGTCATATTCCCTCAGGTGGTGCATCGAACCTATTTCCAAGGGATGAAGTGTCTGTTCCGCATCTGCTTCTTCCCCAAGGACCCTGCAGACCTGCTGAGAAGGGACCCCGCTGCATTTGAGTACCTCTATATACAGGTAAAGCACTGGATTAAAGGGGGATTTAAAAAGACGCCATTCAATGTTATGACACTGTTGGAGATCAAGGGCTTTGCCTTCTATGACTGATTTTACAGTTAGAAAGGTTGCAGATGCCAGAGTTAGGCTTTACACACAAAGGCCCTGTTGCAAGCTTTTCAAAAACGCTTTCACGTTGCAGATATCCAACAGTCTTATGAATTTGGAAGCTGTCCTCTGCAATTAAACTAATGATATGACTTAGAGAGGGATTCCAGTATTTAACAGTATTGTTTGCAAACAGCTGTGTACAAAACAACATTTCAACATGTCCTAACAGAGTCGCAATGACGTCATCAAGGAGCGCTTTGGCATGGACTGGAAATCTGACATCATGTTACGATTGGCTGCGCTTCATATCTACATCACTGTGTCCTCCGCGCGGCCCAATCAGAAGATCTCTCTCAAACATGTCGAGTAAGTCCACAAACTAAATTAGCCTTCAAATGAACTAATGGGAAATTACAGACAAAAAGTGATGTATTGAATGTTTTACCTCCTTAATAATACTGTGTACCATATCAGTGAGTCCCAGAAGAAATTATATAACAATATATAATACAATAATGTCTAAATGATTAATAATTAATCCCAATAGTATTAAAAACTCAAATTACTCAAGGATCATTTTCCCTAGGTTGTTATGAGACACAGAAATCCATTGCTTTGTGAAATTACAGCTCTCCCTCAATTTGCTCATTTACTCCTCAAACCTCAACCTAGCAAGTAATTAGCTTTTGCCATCACAACCACAGAAGCAGAACAGATCCACTCTGCCTGTTATAGACTTAGTGTGGCTATGTCAAGCAAGGAGTCAAAGAGGATGTAAGCTAGGCTCACTGTGTCTTCCCTTGGGACAAAAAAAAATGTTTTGTCTTCACAGTGTCGACATCTTCCCTGGACTCTGATTAACCACTCCACTGTTGTTTTTCTCTTGTGTATATACTCTTCCACCTTTCCCATTGCTCTTAACAGAAAAGAGTGGGGACTAGAGCCTTTTCTTCCCCTTACTTTGCTTCCAACAGTCAAGGAGAAGAATGTGTGCAAGAGCCTGTCTCAGTTGCTGAAGACCTACCAGCATCCACCACCATCGGGCAACAAGGTTTGTCCATCTAAAACATTTTAACACTAACTTTTTATTGCACCTATTTCCATGATTGAACTACCTAGGCAATTCTTTGTGGATGATTTTACTACCTTTGGTTATACCGCCATTACAACATATTTATAAGCAATGCAAATACATAGAGACCTCTTGCAAAATTGCCATACTCTTGATCATTTAAATATCAAAACTGATGCTGTTTTAGAGGAGATTTAATTTCTTGTAGACTATGGTTATGTTGGCTCAATAACTAGTCATTTTTATTAGGACAGGTCCTTCATCTCTATACATGTAACTGTTGCATAAGACTTTGTGATTCACATCTGTGGCTCAACAGTGCCTCCAGGAGGACGTGGGAAGTGCTGGAGAAGCATTCATTTTCAAAGATGAGCGTTTGTTGTTTATCATTCTGTTGACAGGTCCCTCCTCTCCAAGGAAAGCTGCAGTATATGCGTGTACTCAACGACCTCCCGCCTTTTGGTGGAATACTTTTCCACACTGTTGGACTGGTAATACATGTACAGGAATACACATGTATCTCTTTTACTCCATTCTTTGCTCCATCATTTTTTCCTTATCTGTGCATGTAGTCGTACAAGGAGCATGCTTTTTAAATGCACCAATTCAACATTTTAAGGAACAGTCTAAACTAGATTTTGTATTAAAGGTTAGCATGTGTTGTTCCAATATACTGTAGTAAGTAAAGGCAAATATTTGCAATCCTCTTGTATTCTACAGGATGAGAAACAATCAGCTACAACACTACTAGTGGGTCCTCGACATGGCATTAGTCATGTGATTGACCTAAAAAACAACCTCACAACAGTTCTGGCCGAGTTCAGTAGGGTTGCCAAGATCCAGCTCTACCGAGAGAGCCTGGGAGTGGCTCGTGTGGAGGTGACAATCCATGAGGCCAAGGTATAACAACAGTCTCTAAAGATGCACACTATAAATACATATGATAATAAAAATACAACATTTTGCAGCAGGGAAAATATGTATAATTATGAATGCCATCTCTTTAGAGGTGCAGTTTCCATTTTAACTTTAGAAATGATAAAACAAAACCATTCAACAGTTTTAAAAATGTTATTCCATCAGGTCATTACAAAATGAGCAGGCAATGCTCATTGCCTGTCCCCTAAATAGTCTCCTAATTCCCCTCCCTACCACCCCCTGCAGCCCCTGGTCCTACTCATGGAATGGCCCGATGCCAGTAACTTTGCATGCCTCATCTCTGGCTACTACAAGCTGTTTGTAGACCCTAAACGGACCATCTACTTCCGGACCCCTGGTCAGTCCCAGCTGACCAAGGCAGGTATGTTAGAAGGCTTTTTGACTTGCAGGGGTTAATTTCGAACATGCTTTAATTAGGCAATATACATCAAATGTGAAAAAATTTACAAAATACTATTGTTTACTTAAAAGCTTAAGATAAAACATTCATATCACCCATTTAGAGTTGTAGAAGTGTCTTTCTTTTAGCATCATATTAAACACTGCATGTCAGGCAATATTTGGTAATCTTCATTGTACAGTCTACATGGACATTGATCTGCTTCTTCATTGGCTGAAACCATTAGGATACCTTTAGCAACCAGGTTATCCTGGAACTACCATCCCATGGTGCCCTCTGCTGTATCTCCTCTCATTTCAATCTCGACTCATTGGAATGGGATACTCCATATTTCTTTTTCCAAAGATAGTATAGCATTATGGAATGTTACAGTTAATTTATTTCATAAACATATATTGTTCAAACATGAACAGATCCTCTGCCATCTGCTGTCTCAACCTGTAGTCCACATAAAAGAAGAATCATCATACCATCACATTCCACCAGAATATAACCCTCCAACCTCAAACAACTTCAACTTTCAACATCCATCTCTGAAATAACAAATAATCCCACTGTGACCACCAGCTGTCGCCTCTGCTTTCGCATCTGGATCTTATTTATCCCCACTAGTTTTTAACACTTGAAACTTTCCACTGCTCTGACAATTCTATCCTCAGATTACAGAAGCTCCCACCATGCTCATCCACGTTCTGGGGCAACCAGCTTGCCAAGTGGAGGGCGGCGAGGGGACGAGAGGGAAAGCTCACACAGGGAGTCAGGGTCTTCAAGGGCCATAGTTCCAGCAGAGCCTCAGCATCTGGGCCTGTGTCATGTCCACCTTCGAGAACAACAACAATTTCAAGAGCTCCAAACAGCCGAAGCTGAATTAGACATCAATGAAAACTTTATTTCCCATGAGCCCCCTGGGCGGCCTCGCACTAAGTCAGACCCCACCCAGCAGAGTACAGAGGAAATAGCTGGGGTTTTAGAGAACCCAGCAGTGGAGAATGCAGGATTTAGAATCCGAGCCCAAACAATGGGTCAATCCCAGAAAACCTCACGATACCTCTGTGACTCCTGCAAAGCCAGACATAGGGCAGAGGGTATGTCAACAGCAGTTAACAGTAGTGGGAGCTCGGGGAAACACTGCTCTAGTGCTTGTGCCTCCCGAGATGGAGGTGCTGTTGACCTAATGGCCCTACCGCCCCCAGGGAATGAAGAGGAGGATGAGGCAGATGGTGGTGGAGAGAAACTGCAACCACAACCACCTGCTATTGCTGCCCCACCACCTGGCTTTAGGGACAACAGTTCAGATGAGGATGACCAAAAGAGAGGGAGGAAGGCTCGAACCTGTGCCAGCGCAGGGGTAGCCTCTGGGAAGCTGGCCCAAGCCAAGGAAGATGTGCCTGTGACACTAATTGATAATGTGGCCACAAGAACAGTCCGAGATCATGCCCAGGAGCTGGATGATGCTCTGGTTTCCACCTTACAGGCATTAGAGGCTCTGGCAGCCTCTGAGGACTACCCCCATCACCCTCAACAGCCAACACAGACTGCAGGTCAACAGCCTCAGTCATGCCACGGCCCACATCTCACACACAGAATTAACAGTAGTACTGATCCAATAAAGCTACTTTTTTAATCAATTAATATTGCTCAGTACATTTGCAGTACATCATCTTTTTATTATCTTGTGAAATGGCAAGAAAATCCTGTAATCTCTTAATTTTGTGGTAGCCATGCATGTTTACTGCAAAAACAGCATAGAACTAAGGTAGAAGGTTCAAGACAACCTCCTTCAGGATGCTGAACAAATTGACCAATAACCCACACAAGAACAATATTAGTCAAGCGGAAAATATTATCGACCATAAAAGCAACAACAATAGCTGATAATTACACAATGCCATGTGTCTTAAAATATATAGTTTTTATACAATATAATATAAACTGTTAACAAAAATAAACATTTTTGTAAATGACAAATCGGCCAACTTCATTTTTTTAGATTTCATAAAAGTCCAAAATGTGCTAGTCTTTGCACATTTCTTAAGCACACACATGCATCTGCATGGAAAAGATGCCGTTTTTTCAGGTTTAGTGAGGCAAGCCCACTGGTGCATAGTTCAGTCAAAGGGGGTTATAAATCTGACCCCAACATACTATTCTAAAATAATTTTGCTGTCTTGTGATCATGATGAATCTACTTAACTGCAAATGTCTGGTTTGATAACTTAATGACTTCAGTAAAACACTAATATAACATTTTAATATTTCTGTTATTAATAATTGTTGTTTCTTGATTATCCTAACAGTGTGCTGTGTTGCCTTCATCCTCAGGGCTGATTGTCTTAGCTGCCATTACACCTGAGTCATCATTGGACTCAGGCCACGAGACCAACTCCTCTGAATTGACAGATGTTTCTGAGATGGTGTCGGCTATGAAGCAGAACCAGAACCAGGCCTACCTGCTGGCTCACCATATCAACAAAGAACGTATCCTCTGCCGCCGGGACTTTCCTTTGGCTATCCCTGGCTGCACTGCAAAGACCATAGGGACTGGGGCCTTCTCTGTGGGTCAGATTCGTGCTGGTTGTCCACCCAAGCAAGTAATCCTCAGCAAGACGGTTCCCTTTAAAGTCAGTCCCAGTCAAGACTCTGCAGTACTCAGTGTTGTGACAGAGCAGGGGACTCAAGAGACTCAGACTGAACCGAAAGAAGAAATTAAAGCAAACTCTGAGTCCACCAAAGCAAATATCCCTGACCCCCCTTCTAAGTCACCTGAAGAACTTAAAGTGTCCGATGCTTCACTGACAGCTCAAGTCAGTAAAGTACTGAAGTTATCAAATTCTTCTGAAGAGACACTGAGCCAAACTCTTTCTGAGGGTATAAAGGAAAAGACAACAGCACCTCTTAATACAGACCCTAGCAACAAAGCCTTACCTATCCTCCTACCTGTGGACAGAATTGCCTCTGCCAAGATTTCTCCCACTAAAATGTGCCACGATGCCAAGACTGCCTCTAGTGAGACCATGAAGCCTTCAAGCTCTACAGAACTTCTGCCAGTTGATGACCTTTTCTGCACATGCCCAGTTCAAAAGGAGTCTGGGCCTCAACTAAGACTAAAAGATCCACAGATTCAGAAGATAGTGGTGTTTCAATCCTCCACCCCCACAGATGACGAGCGTCTTCGGGCCAAAGGCCTCCAGCTTGCTAACAGTAAAGAAAATGCAGTAAGAGTAGGAGCAGATCCTAATTTGGCAAAACCCAGCCCTCAAATACAAACCAAGAACTCCCCTCGTTTTCCTGTAAAAGCAGAGAGAAAAGAGGCAGCTGAATGCAAGACTGAGGGTGCCCAGGGAAAATCCCACCCTGAGTCACAGAAATGCCCTATACAATCCTTACCTATTTTAGATGATCGAACAACACCTAGTCCCTCTGTAGATAAGGTTTCCACTCTCCCAGTCAGAGACTCAAAGAAGCAAGGCAGTGGTAAGGGGAAGTCCCAGCGCAGTGTCCCTTTCCTGAGCTTTAGAAACCTCCTTTCAGCTACATTCCCAGCAAGAATGCGAAGAGAAACAGATGAGCGAAGGGCTCAGTTGCAGAAAGTCCGCCAGTATGAGCTAGAGTTCTTAGAGGAGCTGCTGAAACCCAAGTCAGCCCAGGGAGAATTTTTGCCCCAGGGATCCTCACCTGTGCCCTCAGGCACTCCTTGTGCCTGCCAGCTTCGCACCAGCCCTGTCCTAAAGGCTCCAGGCATCTCCAGGGAGCAGCGACGCAGCTGTGACTGTAAGCGAATGTGTAGGGGCATGCGACTACCTGACACACCAGTTGGATCCACAACAGAGACACAACACAGAGGCAGAGAGAAAACTATCTCGAAAACCCCTCCAGCAGTCTCCAAAGCACCTCACACACAAGATGCTTCAAGGAGACCTCAGACCTTAGAGATCAAGACCACACGAATACGCTCTACCAGCCTGGAATCAAGAGAACCAAGGGGTGAGCAGGGTTCATGCTTGCCCATTTGTACTTCTCAAACAGATTGTACAGGAGATCCGCAATATAAGAAGCTCCAGAGGCGATACAGCATTGGAGAGCTGGATAACAGCACTAGCACACCTGTGTATGCTGAGGTAAGGCCTAAAACCAAGAGTCTAGAGAAAGAGATGGAAAGAGTGAGGGCCACAGGGTTGAGGCTCCCCACCCCAGTAGAGCCAGTCCACACTCAGTCTCACCAGGCAGAGGGAAAGGGGAAAAAGGGTGTGTTTTTCATTCAGGGAGAAGAGCTACTGCGTGAAAGTAAAGAAGGGACTAGCGAGGTGCTGCTGACCTTGCCCAGTGAAGACAGTGATGACAAGGATAAATGCTGCTCATTCTGTTTCTGCTACAGGAAGTGTGAGGCAGCAGATGAAAGCAGTGAGAAGGATGAGCTTTCATACTCCATACCCCTTCAGGTCCTTCCAGGCATGGAGCTGGACTCACATACCTTTCCTGTAGTAAGCAAAACACTCCAGGTTCTTAATGCAGAGGACTGTAGTGGGGAGGAAGAGGAGGGGGAGGAGGAAGAGGAGGAGCCACAGACACAGGAGATTGACCTAAGAGCCTGTGGTACACTGGAGGGGAGCCTAGCACGGGTACAGGCTCTACAGGGCAAAAGTTTTAGCTTGCCCGATGGTTTCCTAAATGCCCAGTTGGATGCTAATGAGTTGCTAGCTATTCTGCGTCAGTGTGCTAACAGCCCACAAGCTGAGGGTGAGGCTCGTCTTCAGCCCTCACAGATTTCAGAGTACAAACAGGAGTTGGCGGTGCGCTTCAAAGAATTCAGAGCAGCTTGTCGACGAGTGGCAAGTGTTGAAAAAAGCCCAACACGTATGCTGGCTGTTGTCACAGCCAGCTTTCAAGTGTTGTGTGAACTAACTCAGACCTTCATCAAATTGGTCAGAGGGGTTCGTTCAGAAACCCAAAGGCTGCAGCTGTTGAGAAAAGTTGAGGAAGTAGCTATCAACTACACTTTGCTTCTGCGTGCAGCAGAAGAATCAATGGGACACTCAAGCAGCTTGCCGACAAAGACAGTGAGCCCTCAAGTTTCCTCCAACACCAATAACATGAGCTCACTCACTCGACCCATCAAAACTCTGCCTGCCCAGTAAGGATACATCTGGCAGGAATGTAATAAAAACAGTCCAGAATGTGGGTGGCAACTCTATCCAAATTCATTATTTGTTTATTGTTTACATTTTTTACAAGACATGCAATGACTCATCCTCAGTAAAAATTGCAATGCAGCTGTTCCATCCCATGTTTACAGGCCCTGAGGTAGCCTCGTGGATCTTGTTTTGAAATACAAAGATACACCAAACTAATGCACAATGGAATAAGAACCCTATAACAGACTGGGTGATACAGGGCTAATCACCTCATATCAATATTCACAATACACATTGTCATTATAGTATAATATTTTATATGTAATATATATTTGGGTTGTGTCTACTAGCAAATAATATAATGTTTTGTGAAGAAAAAAGTGAAGAATATATTTGAAATGTATTTGAGTTAAGAGATCTATAAACATAATAAATCATCAGAAATAAATGTATGCTCTGGACAAAAATACTTCTACTAAATACTACTAAAGATCTCGTCAAGTAGCGACTTCTGTAAATTACGTAGTCCAAAGCGTTGGTTAGATGGTGATGTGTTTGTTTGTTGAATTTTCTAACTGTTGTAATGCAAAATGGAGATCTCTGTTGGCTATGTTGACAATGCCTGGTGTAGTGATACAAGAGTCAAAATGTAAGTGACAGTGTTGGAAAATGAAAACCGCTGAAAGATGAGTATGACATTTTAAACTATATTGACTGACAGAGGCCCATTCTCTCACTATAACAGGCAGACCATGTAGCAGAGACCCAAGTCAGTCTTAACCACTATACAGTAATGAGTATCGTTACCTCACTCAGCTGAAGAGAAGGAATACCCACACTGTACTTCATAACGCAGAGTGTATTTTACACCATCACTGATCCATGGCTCACTTGCACCTCACTTGTCATTTTAAATATTGCCATCCACTTGCACTCGCAAGTGAGTAAGCTTATCACTAGAATTTTGCACAACCTCTGAAATTAGCTCTGAAGTTAAAATTTATCTTTTAATGTTTCACTTTTAATTAAGTGTTTTTTATTCACTCTGCTGCTGAAAATCTCACTTGAGTCCACACCACCAGTTTTACATAAGTCATCACCTCAAAGCTAAAGCTTACCTGTTTCAAAGGATCCTTTGTTTTTATTCAGATTTTCAGATACAGTATAAACAAATTTGCTTTCTATGTGCTGTTATACATTGTGCAACCTAGCAAATATATAAGAAACACACAAAGTAGTTTTCTATGTATTTTAATAAAACTAAAACATCTGTTTCCTGTCTGAAATCTTCTTTGTGTCTCATCCTCTTGTTATTCCTGGAAATTAATCAGATAGGCTTTATAGTTGTACTGGCCTAACATGTATACTGGACATTCTGTTGAAAGAAAGTGCTGTGTAACCAAATTAATAGTGACAACTGGCCTGCCACAATACTCAAGACAAGAAACGTTATATTGCCATTTTTTGCACAAAAAGGTTAATAAAATACTGTATATGATGTAAACAGTTTTAGGATACTTAGTGCCATACAGTGCATACATGCAAATGTTAATAAATAAACACTATAAACCAATGGGTGGTCATTTAAATGCGACAAATGTTTTCTAGCCATATCATGGCTTATTACTGCTGTTAATTTGAGCCACTTACATCCTTGTGTTCGTTTTATTCATATTTACAGCTTTAATATTCATCAATTAAGCAATAAAGCCCCCCACAACATAATACTTTTCTTTTCACACAGAGAGTTTGACCTTCAATGTTAAAGAAATCAGGATATCAACTTTGTTGTACTTCTTTTCTTGGTTTCAGAACACCTTTGTAGTGTTTACAAGCACTTTTTTTTAACGGTTTGTCCTTCACTGTTGATGTGGCATATGCAGTGTTTTCTCTTTCACTGCAGTGCATGATTCCTTTACGTATTAGACTTTCAGGGTCAGATACTTTGACCATTGAAGGAAATGATACTGTTTGTACAGATAATTTTCCAGTTCTAAAGGCCGTTGTGGCAATATGTTAATGTTTTGCAAATGATATTTAGTATGGAAATGTATTCACTGTAAATTTAAATAGTAAAACAACATATTTGAGAGAATAAGAAACACTTTCAAAACATTACCTGTAACATTGAGATTTATCCAAACTCTTCAAACTTTTGTAAAAATGAAAAGATAAAACATGTCTGTAAGGTAATTATTTATAGTAGTAATGTAACATAAAGACTAATAGCAAAACATATATTTTAATGAGTATATTATAAGTATAAAGCATGGGACATGTTTATTTTTATAAACAAATATCAGACAATGTTCTCTCATCAGCACTTGAACATTTTAACATCCTGATAAACATTTTCTGTGGTTGTCATTGTTCAGTTGCTTTGCTAAACTCTGGATTTGTCTGTGTTTCAGTCACACGATGAGCCTCATGGCTTAATCCATTGTTTCTTTATGTGCACGTATTCATTCCTGTCTTTATTTGCTGTCAATGATCTTGTCGTCACTGTGGTCTTCTGTCTGTGTACAAAGTTAACTCATGTTTTATGAGCAATAAAGTATATTATATAAACTCTTTCAGAGAATTTGGAAATGACATTGCATGCTGTAAACTTGACGTAGTGACAGGGTTGTCCATTAGAATGACTTTAAACAAATGACGTCATGTAAAAGATAAATTGTCCGGAAACGTCTCTCTTGCTGCTGCCAGCAGGTTTTTACTGCTGTGGTTGTGTCATTCATTTGTCTCTGGCAAAAACTGATGTTGACTCAACAGTGCAAACCTTGACAAAACACCAACTATTGACAGTAAAATGTTTTTGTGTTGTTACCATTTTAGCTAGGTTTACGTTAATGCTTTTTTGTGTCATTTGTATTATTGCATTTGAAAAGCAGATTGAAGCTGGGCCAACCAGACAGGGAAGCTTCTTTGCCAAAGACATTGCAATAAAGTTATGATAATTTACAAAACTGGAAACAAGAAAGATAATCCACTAAATACAACTGTCTGATTTTACACACCAGTCAAACATAAACATTCAGTAAGATGCCACTGTAATAGTTATTAGGCTTTATTGACAGTAGAGTAGACAATATGACATGTCACAGTAGGAAAAGCACAGGGGTAAATAATCAAATTAATGATGACTGAATTCCATTTAGCTGCTATAGTTTGAGTCCGGTAGGCTATTGTGCATACTCATCACTGTTACACAGTCATGGCTTGGGATACATGAATAAATCACAGCTTTAATATTATTCGTAACACCTGTTCTTTTCATACTACTACTACTACTACTACTACTACTACTACTACTACTACACAAAATGTGTGCTGTGCCTGTGAAAATGCTTTATAGCCTACTTACCACATTTGTTAGTCCCAAAGTTTGCTGTGTTGTTTCTGAGGTCCTGAAGGGAGTGCCAGGTACTTGGCAGGGGTCTCTGCCAAAATAACGTTGTTAAATACTACTTTGTATAGGCCTAAATCATATCCAGCACCAAAAAAGTTCTCAGATAGAGCTAATTATGGTCAGTAGTGTCTTGGCCTACATGCACTACAGTAGCCTCCATATGCCAGGAAAGGTGGTGAATGTTCTAGGAGCCCCCATTTCCAAAGGACCCACGGTAACGTTACCTTAACGCCAATATCCGTGTTTTAAATGAAACAATTTAGAAAATAAACTATTTATTTTAGGCAATACCATGTACAACTCAAGGACAAGGGGCAGTTTAAACTCGGTTTATCTTAAGTATGTATTACCGTTAACTCACTTTGCGCTTTTCATTTGCATTAGCATGTGTATGGTAAGCACTAGAAAGAAGAGACTACCAATGAATGTACCTTGCTCGCTCACGTGCCCCTGGTTCTTGGCTCCTCTGCCCAGAATGACGTCATCGCGGCAGAACGTAAGTGAAAGCGTGCGCGCCGCCTGGGAGGAAGAGCCGCCGCACGCGTGATGTGTGGGACATAATGGTGGATAGGTAGGGAACACATTATAGCTCGATAAGAGTTGCACATCAACTGTTGACCAATTTCCAGTTGTTGTCTTGGACCCTTCGATTCCTCTGACTCGATAGCTGCTCGCTGCCTGCTCTGACTGAACGACGCCCTTGACCGCAACAAAATGCCGAATATCAAAATATTCAGCGGTAGCTCACATCCGGACCTGTCTCAAAAAATAGCAGACCGCCTGGGTCTCGAGCTGGGGAAGGTTGTTACGAAGAAATTTAGCAACCAAGAAACCTGGTACGTTTTTTTGTTGTTCTGGCTAACTTACTTTAAATAAGCTTATAATTACAGATAGGCTATACCTGGTACACAAATTGTTGTAGACTAGCGACATGTAACCATAATGTTATTTGAATAGAAACGTGGTGTCATGGTGATATTGCCGCGCAGTGTTTTTAGGAACTTGTAGTTCACGCATGGCTGACGATTCATGCTGACTAACAACCTATCTGGGAATTCTGAGCAACAAAGCCACCTTAGTTGCCTCAATAAACTAAAACTATAATGTCATATCTTCAGATATCATGACACTCGAGACCTTCTGACTCAGCATAGCGCTTTTTAAAACCCAGGTTCAGATCACACGCCATTGTTTACTCTGCCTCATCTATATCCTGCTAGAAGTGCTGTTTATCTTGTCACCTCTCTCCTCTGGCAGCGTGGAGATAGGGGAGAGCGTACGTGGGGAAGATGTCTACATTGTGCAGAGTGGCTGTGGGGAGATTAATGACAATTTGATGGAGCTGCTGATCATGATCAACGCCTGCAAGATTGCCTCTGCCTCCAGGGTCACGGCTGTCATCCCCTGCTTTCCGTATGCCCGGCAAGACAAGAAGGACAAGGTGGGGGTGAGGGATATCTATCTAATTACTTCTGTCATGCCATTTGCCATCCTGCATCATGACAAGAAGCCTGCAGTCATGCCCATCAGTAACCAATTGACTAGGCATATTTGCTTTATTTTTTTGTTTGTTTTCCTTTCCCTTATTCTGTATGCTTTGCTGAATCAACGGCAGTTCCCATCTCTGTTCTTACCTTGAGCTATTTGCCTGTTATTTACTCCCATACTCATTCCAACATTTGAATGATGTTGCATGAATGGAATGTTTACACTATAAACTACTAAATCTAAACTTTTATTAGTTTTTGTGATGCAGGACTAGATATCATCCAGGGTTTTGTTTTGAATGTGTTTTATATAGCAATAAGTATCCTACTATTCCCATATTAAATCCATATTGCAGTTATGCCAAACACCTATAATTTTAATGTATTTAACTGCTGTAGCTGAGCAAAATTAAAACAGAATGACTCTCTGTTTAGCCATTCCATGTACATACTGGTGATTGCATCACCCACTGTATTGTAGTATATTGAAAGAGTAAATGTTATACTGTAAATAATTTTAAATGACCAATTTTAAGGTCTAGAGTCTAAAAGATTGTAAAAACTGACTGTTAAAATTTTACTGAATGGCTAAGCTCTTGGTTAAGTGTTATTTTTAGAAACAAGCCATGCTTGCCAGTTCACTTATTCCATGTGACTGATGAGATCTATTTTCATTGCAGAGCCGCGCTCCTATCTCTGCCAAGTTGGTGGCCAACATGTTGTCGGTGTCAGGTGCTGACCATATCATCACTATGGACTTGCACGCCTCACAGATACAGGTGAGCAGCACAAAAGCAGTCCTAAACAGAAGTCCATCTTATTCAGTATCCTGCCATTAATCTGTCCTTTTGGGTAATATTTTTACCTACATTATAAACCTAACTTTCATAGCCTTATGTTTATATAGATGTCAACAAAGGGAGACACGGGCCTTCTATTGGTCCTTCCAGCAGGTAGTACATGTTCAGCTCCTGTGAACCCAGTCCATATTCATCTGTTATCTTTTTCCAGGGATTCTTTGATATCCCTGTTGATAACTTGTATGCAGAGCCAGCTGTGCTGAAGTGGATCAAAGAGAACATCCCTGAATGGAAAAACTGCACCATCGTCTCACCCGATGCAGGAGGAGCCAAGAGGTATGCCAGTGGCACTTGCCGTACTGTAGGTCTTCTACCCTTGAGCATGTCCTCTGGAATTTACTTAAGATTAAACTTTTGTTGGCTTTACTAATCTTTAACAGGGTTCTAATTACACATGTACATCGACAACTTGATACACTTTGGCATGCACACTAGCTCTAACTCGTGGACATTTTACTTTCCCTTTGCAGGGTCACCTCAATAGCAGACAGGTTGAATGTGGACTTTGCCCTTATTCACAAGGAGAGGAAAAAGGCAAATGAGGTGGACCGCATGGTTCTCGTCGGAGATGTGACGGATCGGGTCGCCATTCTAGTGGATGACATGGCCGACACGTGTGGCACAGTCTGTCATGCTGCTGACAAGTAAGCCCCTTTCATTTACCTTCTGTGGTAAATGAATTGGTAAATACATTTGGAACTTCACAGCATAACAAGACTTGACCACCACAGGCAAGTCATATGGAGCTTTGTGCATAATATGCATAATACTGTTTCTCTCCCTTAGATTAATTTCTGCTGGTGCCACCAAGGTGTATGCCATTCTAACCCATGGCATCTTCTCTGGCCCAGCTATCTCGCGCATCAACAATGCCTGCTTTGAAGCTGTGGTGGTCACCAATACAATCCCTCAGGAGGAGAAGATGAAGCATTGTCCCAAAATACAGGTCAGGATACAGAATTTATCTTTTTTTCAATGTAAAATAAAAAGCAATTTTCCAGAGCCCAAAGTGAGTAGTGAAACACATAATTGTATAAAAAGTTACTGCATTTAAAGTAATATGAAACAAAGGTGCAAATCCTCAGTTTGAGAAGCTATCGTTTTTTTAATTGGTATTTTTACTTGATAAATTACTATCAAAGTCTTCTTTCAATTAACAAATCATTTAGTCTAGTTATTTTCACAACATGTCATCCTCTCTCCCTCCAGGTTATTGACATTTCCATGATCCTTGCAGAGGCCATCCGTAGAACTCACAACGGCGAGTCTGTGTCATACCTGTTCAGCCATGTCCCCTTGTAACAAATGGTGCCGCCCATCTACTGTGTGCTGTTACACCAAATAAGAGAAGAGGGAATTCCCCCAACCCAAACACAACCATTAGCAAAGATTTGCTAACTGTGAAAACAAAAACAAGAATGAACTGTCATGTCTGTTACTAATGCTGACCCCCCTCACTTGATTCCCTTCCCTCTTGAGCAGCGTCCCTTCATGTCTGGGCACCAAAGCAATCGCAAGCTACCAATTTAGGCCAGCATATTTATTGTACTTGGTTAAATAAGTGTTTATCCACTGTCAACTTTGTACTCCCTTTCATAACATGTATGCCATTTTTCCACCACATGGTACAGCTCAACTCTACTCGCTCTTTTTTGGTTTTCCATTGGCAAAAGGTGTGGATAGTACCGGGTACTTTTTTTGGTACTACCTTGGTCCATAGTTCCAAGCAAGCTGAGGCAAAACCAGAAGGTGGAGTTAAAATACTGCAGACCACCGATTGGTAAGAGAGAATCGTCACTAGTGCGACATCCTACGCATACCCTTGTTCTTTTTAAATAGGCAAGCTTCCATCAGTAGCGATCGCAATAATTTTTATTCACTCGACCCAGATTAAAAAAAAAAAAAAATTGCAGCCCACAAAACTATGCGGTACAATTGACTTAGTGCAAACATTCTTCTGTTTGGTTGCTGATAAAAGGATTCAGTAAGTCTGGCGTCCATATCCTCAGTGGAAAACGAAGAGAGAGAAGTCCTGGTACCAAAACGTGAGCAGAGCTGTATCATACAGTGGAAACATGGCATTGGGTACAGAGTTTCTCCTGACCATTTGACCTCTCCAGGAGTCATTTCAATCTGTTGTCAAAGAGCTTGTATAAATATCCCTGGCAGGTTCCAGTGGTCAGGAGACGCATCTGCCATGTAAAGCTGTTACAGTGCTTTTTTGTTACAATGAATGAGTTTAGTTTTTCATGTTGCTCCTGTGTCATCTGCTGTTTGAAAGATTATAATTAATGAAGTGAATGTGTATTGGACTAGTTTACAGTGCCACTGAAGCTCCACTCAACCCAAGAGTGCCTCAGCAGTCTGAAATGGAATGTTTTTTTTTTTCCTCCGGTCATCTCCTCCCCCTCCTATTTAGCGGTTTTTAATTTTCTCACTGGATGAAGAACTTTTTACATTTCTTATCAGGCTGTAAAAGATGTTATAGGATGTTTCTTTCAACTCTTGAGGTTCCCTCCATTGAGTGGGGTCTACCCAGTGTCCAGGGTTTACCCTTTTTTAGGTTCTGTGCTGAAGGTCTTTCTATAGAGAAACTGTCAGGTTTTTAGTTTGGTGTCTCTGCAGGCTGGAGCTTCCTTTAGAAATGTTCACCTGCTAATTTTCATCATTTATTGTATGTCTGGAGGAAGGATTTGTTAATAATTTGCATATTCCAAACCTTTTGTGTTTACTTTTTCAGTAGGGTGAATGCGCCGGTTATCTGAGGATGTGTTCTTAATAAAATTAATAATCCTTAAAATCTAAAACCTGGCACTTATTTTTTTTCTGGTATTAATGCAACATACCTGCAGGCATATATATATATATAACTATAACTGCCTATAAGCTCAATATTAAAAAGTTACATACAACCAGGATCATAGAGGGAAATTATATTGTTTATTTAATGCACATTACATTTATTGCAGTGGATGAAAGCTCATTTCCCTTGGTTGTCCCTGGGCGGAGGACATTGATGGCCCATCAATGACATGATCTCCTTAATTTTATTTTTAGTTAATTTACATTCTACAATAATAAAAAAAAAAATTAAATAAAAAAACCTTGGTCTATATTTTATAGCCTTCCAGTATTTTTAGACTAAATATTTTGGCCAGTAAATAATGTAGTCAGTATTTCTCCACCAGAAATGAGAAATCCTGGTAGTGTGGAGAAGGCTTTGAAACAGCTTCAAGGCAATATTATTGCACAGTTGTATTTAAAATATGAAAAATCCAAATATTTGGCATCAATTATTCTAAAAAGGTAAAGTAAGAAAAAAATAATTTTAGTAGCAGGTTATATACTTACAATTACTGTTATGTTTTTTTCACCTGCTTGTAACACCCTTGTTCCCTAAGAAGAAGACACTTTGATTGATAGGCAAAACAACCAATCGCCGACCACGTGACGTAGCCCGTCTTGACTAGTTATTCTAGAAGAGGCTGACAGCGGCAGGCGCTCAGTGCGACCTCCCATCTTGTTACTGTTACACATTGACGAGGTTTTACCGTTATTTGTCCGGTTTCGGTTAGAAACTAGTAGAAAACGTGTTTCTATCGTAACTGGACGAATAACCAGAAATTATCCCTCTCCACGTGCAGTGTAGGAAAACAAGTATACGCCTGTGCTGCCTTTATATTTCAGCAATGAACGGAGGAAAATTAAAATAGATACTACGCTTTTTTGCTCTCTGCTGACAACTGGCTGGGTAAGTAAATGTCATCTCTGATTTGGCTTTAATGTTTCTGATCAAAGATTATAAGTAATGTTCTTGTGTTATGCATTACAGTTTTTCTCAAATGCTAAAACACATTTCACAAACGTTTCCTCCATGTTCCCCAATGTCTAAACACAACACCCTTTTCTAAAGCTACATAAACACACCAAAAGAGCAGCTCGAAGCTTTCAAAAATGTAAACACTATACACATCATTACACACTACAGCAAAACAATTGAAAACACAATGCTCAATTTGTGAGAAGGTTCTTTGTTTCATAACTGCCAATGCATATTTTTAGAAACTTTACAGTAATGGATCTTCTTAGATCTCTGCAGAGGATTAGGCATTTAGATTTGTGAGTTTCATATGAAGAGTATAAATCTATAGTAAATTCTGCATGTACACAACTGTAACACAACTCAATGCAAAAACAGGATCTATTGCACACAACAGTACTCTTGAAAACATGATCAGGGTGTGAAGTTTTTTAATTTACTTTATTCACACCACACACACACACACACACACACACACCACAATCACTGTGCGGCATCATGTCGCTGAGCTGCATCAACTTTAGCATGGGTATATTCACTTATGTTTAGCACTGTATATTATGAGCAGTATGACTGTCCTGTGTAGAGATATTTCTATTTTCTAGACGTGTCATTTTACCTAGATGTGTCATATTATTCAAGTTACAGTGTGAAGTTTATTATGTGTCTCATTGCATGAGTTGTGTGCGTATCTTGAGGAGAAGGTTACAAGTTCAAGGGGATACACGACTCCTGTACCAAGATGTCTCAGATGCACAGAATGTTTTAGCTTACGCCTTTAATCATAATTTAAAATGTGCTAGTATGTTAGAACACTGTTTGTTCCAGATAGAGAAGTAGATCAACTGGAAATAGCCATTAGAGGTAAAAAGGTTATAAGACGCAAGAAAGAGGAAGCTGAAGTTAAAACCACAAAGAGAAAAGATTTATCATTAAGAGGCAGGGTTTTACTTTCAAAGGCTGAAGGGATGTCTAGGTTAACATACACTGCATTTTCACTTAGTGTTGATACCCACACCTGTAAAGCTATAGACAAACTTTTTTTTGACTTTGTTTGGAAAAACCACACTCATTATGTAAGAAAATCTGTTCTAATGAATGAGTACTGTAAAGGTGGCCTTAACTTTTTGGACTTTACTACTTTAAATCATACATTTAAAATCAACTGGATCAGGCGATACCTCCGGTGTCCAACTTTATTTTGATCTGTAACTATAATATCGACAAAATTCCCCTCAAACTTGCTTCTTTTCATAAACAAATGTTATTGGCCTGGTCTTTAATCTTCAAACCTAATTTTAGTCCCCACAGATTTTATATTTGGAACAATAAATATGTTTTTTTTTCAAAAATAGATCAATTTTCTTTAAACAATATTTTGTTGATCAGTCAATTATTTAACCGAGACGGTCAACTTTATTCTTATTCGGAATTTCTTCAGCAGTATGGTATCCCTGTTACTCCTAGGGAGTTTTCAATTGTTTTCGATGCTATCCCCACAGGTGTAATTGCACTTTTTAGACGTTTTAGAGCTGATGGTAATCTCCCTGTTTTAGGTAATGATACTGATGTTGGTAGAAGTTGCTTCTCTCCACACTGTAAGAATATTAACAAAATAATTAGTCAACTTTTTCAGCATGACATCATTAGTACTCCCTCTTTTTTATCACACTGGTCCAGTTTTGTTGGAGATATGTGTTGGGACAAGGTCTGGCTACTGCCGCAGAAGTTTTTTCTGACTTATAAAGTCAAAGAGATTTCTTTTAAAATGCTTCATAGGTTTTACCCAACCGACCACTATTTACAGAAGCTCAAAAAAGACATTAATGTGAACTGTACATTCGATGGGAATCAATTATTATTTTGGTTATGCCCTCATACTAAATTACTTTGGAATAAACTGTCTCGATACTTAGCTGATCTTATTTACCCTGAATTCTCCTTGTGCTGGGAAAATTTACTTTTTGGTTTCATTAACTATGACACAAATCTCACCTCTCAATTTTATTTAATCAACCTGATTTTAATTTTGACCAAATTTTACATCCATAAGTCGAAATTCCAAAATAAAACACCTAACTTCATAGAGCTGTCCATTCACATTAAACACTATATTTCTACTATATCCTGTTGTAGTAATAAGAAGGCTGTTAGAACACACACACTATTTGTTTTCAAATGCTTTATGTAAATTTAATTTTTTTCTTTCTTTTTATTATCGTTTTATTTTTTGTATCTCCCCTGGCGTACTTGACCTGTTTGTATTGTATACACTTGTGGCTGTATACTTGTTATGTGCTCAAAAAAGAAAAGGTCAGAAAACGGGGCTCAGAAACTGGGAGGCTTCATGGACTGAGCTTTGTATTTGATGTCTGGTTGCTAGGGATACTTAGTCTCTCTGTGACCCTGCATGCATTTTGTAATACTCAATTTTTACTCATACTCATTTATGGTATTCTGGTTATATAGGTCATCAATGAGTATACGCGGGGAATTTGAACTTAGAGAGATTATTGGAGTCAGATTTCTCTGGCCTCCGGGCCTTCCGCTTTTCCCAAAATTCTCTACACCTGTATTAGGGCAACACTGAAATGATTTGTGATTCTATTTTTACTCAGCTCAAGGATGGCAGGAAATCCGGACGATAAACAAGATGAAGAGGGCCTCAAGGACCCAATGGTTTGTTTCCACAGCTTCTTGCACGGTGGGACCTCCAGTTTGCTATCCACCTTCATCGTCTTCCCTGTCTACAAAGTTGTTTTCCGTCAACAAATCCACAACACCCCAGTTTATCAGGCAGTGGGACAGCTCTACAAAGAGGGACCTGCAAAGCTCTACAGGGGCGTGGCCCCACCATTACTGATGAAGACCCTGAATGGCACGCTGCTCTTTGGCCTCCAGGACACCCTCCTCCGCCAGCTTTCCCTGTCATCGCAAAATGTCACCTCCACCTCTGCCCTTCCTGCTCTGGCTGGTTTTGGTGCAGGTATGGTAGAAGCTGTGGTTTTTACCCCTTTTGAGCGTGTCCAGAATGTGTTGCAAAATGGCCAAAATGACCGCCATCTACCCACCTTGAAGAGTGTTCTTGTCAGGCTGAAGGCACAGAGGCTGGCCTTGGGCTACTACAGAGCCTTGCTTCCCATCACAGCTCGAAACGCTCTTGGCAGCTCCCTCTATTTTGGCCTGAAGGGGCCGGTGTGTGCTGCCATGGAGGGACAGGCGCTCTATCCAATGGTTTCCTCCTTCATCTCAGGGACGCTGACCTCCATGGCAACCAGCTTGACTCTTTACCCACTGAATGTGCTTGTGGCAAACATGCAGGCAGAGGTGGGAGGGGAGGTGAAAGGGGTCATGGCTTGTTGGAGGATGCTCTGGGAATCTCGGCAGCGTAGTGTAGCTCTGCTGTACAGAGGAGGTTCTCTGGTTATTTTGAGATCATGCATTACATGGGGAATCACCACTGCTATCTATGACAGGCAGCAGAAACGTTCAGGCTGATGAGATATCATCGGGCGCCCGGATAGCTCAGTTGGTAGAGCGGGCACCCATATGTAGAGGTTTACTCCTCAAAGCAGTGGGCTGGGGTTCGACTCTGACCTGCAGCCCTTTGCTGCATGTCATTCCCCCTCTCTCTCCCCTTTCATGTGTCTTCAGCTGACCTGTAAAAAAAAAAAAAGGCAGAGAATGCCCAAAAAAATAATCTTTAAAAAAAAAAAAAAAAAGGAGACATAGTTGAAAAATGTTTTTACTGTGTTTTTTTTACTGGTGAGTAAACAGACATGTTGCTCTTTCAATTTTCATTCATCAGACACATCCCATCACCCCCCCTTCATAAGATGCTCTAACCATAAGGCCTTTTTCACAGCTGACATTTTGACTTGTCATAGTAGGAAAAGCACAGGCATTATACTCATAAAAGTAATGGCTGTGATCTATTCAAGTGTCCCAGTAAGCCAAGCCAGTGTAACAGTTAGCCAACATGAACAATACCAGGAACCTGAAACTGCAGCTAAATAGAATTCAGCCATCCATTCATTTGCACCTGGGCTTTTTCTACTGTGACATGTCAAAATGCCTTCTGTGAAACAAGGACATGATCCATCACCTGGTTCAAACCAATACACACAGCAAATTCTGTGCGTCTCTGTGCACCACTGCCGGGACTTGAACCTCAGTCCCTGAGGTGCTGGCCGAGTATTTATCATGAACCAAAGTTACATATAATAATATAAATATGGTGCAGGTGAATAGGTGCCTTGTATTTCCACTGTCTCAAAGCGGAATTTCACCAATTTAACACAGTCAGTTTACTAATCATGGGAAGTACAACTCAGCCTATGAAAGCAGTTTTATAATGTCATCTGTGGTTTGGGAGGAACTTGGCTTTTTTTTCAATTATTTTTGGACATTTTTGCCTTCAACATGTAGAAGAAATTACAGGAGACTACAATTTATAACAGAAACCCTGCAGTACAAATTGGAGCGTGCATTTTGTAAAAGGCGGTTATTTACCAGTCAGACAGGGTCTAAAAAAATGGGTTACTGTATGGAAAAAGTAGAAACCATAATTTTTTGGGCTGGACCCATATAAAGGACTACAAGTCAGGATATTAGCCTCTTGATCTGACTCTTTTGAAGTGCAATACTAAAACACTGGCATTTCGTTTTAAGTGCATAAAAGGAGATTGATGCATGTTTATGGTGTATTGTCAAGACATTATTTAATTTTCTCTATGCTATATATATATTACATATTACATGTGGAACAAATAAGATAGGACACAGTTGCTCAGTGGTAAGCACTATTGCCTTACCGCAAGAATGTCCTGGTTCAGAATCTGTCTGCCAACTGGAACCTTTCTGTGTGGAGTTAGCATGTTCTCCCCATGTTTGCATGGGTGTCCATATATGCAGGTTACATTAGCCAACAATTAGCCTCTAAGTGCATTAAAAAATATATTATCGGTCATACGTTTAAGTGGTGTCTATGATGTGTTTTCGTGCTATTCTAATTGATTTTTGTCAAACCATGTCATGTCATAACCAGTCCACTAGATGGTACTGTGTTAAAAAAAATAAAAACGTGATGGACTTCCCATATTATACATCCAGAATTCTTCCACGCAAATATGGGGAGGAACAAGGCATGCATCAAGCGTGTCCAATCAAAATTCTTCCTCTAAACTTTGGGAGCCAATGACAGCCAGAGTAACAGTGTCCATGTTGTTGTGCAGGGCGTGTTGTCTCTACTTAAACCGTTGATTTTGCAAGGATTACGCAGACGCATTTTCATACAACGGACGCTGCGCACCTCTGCATCAGGTAACCTTATTCAGGATTAACTCTGTTTGTTATCTCGTACATTCAAATAGGCACATAACCACTGTAATGTAATGCAAAAATCATCAATTTTAAGAAATAATTTTAGGTTTCAAAGGCTTATAGTTCGAAAACTCGTGTTTTCAACATTTTTGCCATAGACTTTCCATTACAGTTAGCTAGCTAACGTTACTGTTAAGGTAATGTTAATTCTGTTACTGGGATGTCTGTGTATAGTGCTGCATTTTTCTGCACGGAAGCTGTTAAAGTAGTTTGTGTGTGTAATGTGTTTGTTCATTGTGAGCAGAACATGTTGTTTCTTGTGACTGGATTACATAACTCCAGAGTTCCGCCCAGTACTGTCTTTTTTTTTTTTACATTGTTGGGGAAGCTACTTTGAAACCTTAGCTGCGAAGCTACCAATTACTTCACACCGGAAGAAGTTGAACTACATCCAAGCTACCCTATGGATACACCCATAGACTGTATAAAATAGGCGAACTCTAGTTTGGCTAACTGAAGAGAATTAAAACAAAAAAAGGTAGTTTTTTGTTTGTTTGCTTGTTTAGGGCGTCGCTGCTCCCGCTGGTGGAGGGTGGGTGGGCAGAGAATTAAAGTTTTATTATTATCCAATAAAAATATTTAAAATAAAGAAATGGTTCAAACTACTTTTGTAAAAAAGAAAATAGATCACATTTTACATGTCCTACAAAATATAAAACAAAGGTCACAATACCCCACTATTCATGGGAAAATGCAAGGAATTTCAGCTTTTCTTTGGTTTTGTATACAATGTCAGTCGGACTCCAGGTGGGCATATTGCACCCATGCAGCTATGTCTCTGAACATTTGTTAATACGTAGCAATAATTAAGATTTGTGACTAATTGACACCTAATATATGCAAGTATATCCAGGCAAGGGTTAAACTCAAGGGCAGCTGGACTTGGTTAAAGGTGCCCCGAAGTCCAGTTGCCATTGAGTTTAACCCTTCCCTGGATAACTATGACCTGGTTGACTGGGAACCTTCACAGAAGTTAGTTTTACAAATTTCAGATTCAAAACATTAAAAACTATAGCCATTTATTGTTCACAGGTGAGCTGACATTCCAGCTTCCCGGAATTCCCCCATGGCCTAAACCTGTCCTAAACTAAAGTGGCTGCCTGAGGAATGCATTGTCTGGGCATGCCTTGACGGCGGTCAGGATGAGGGGAAAAAAAGGGTGTGGGGATGGTTAAATGGGTTCAATTATAGTAGGGAAGCAATGGTAAAATATAGATTAAAAAATAAATCATCAATCAACATTATTTGTAGTTTCAGTAGTACCAGAGATGGTTTAGAACAGAGACGCCCCAACTCAGAGTATTTTCCTGTATCTGTGTCACATGGGTTTCTCCACTGCCACGCCTATTTAGGAGACTAGTGGCAGATCCTGAGTGTATATTTTTTTTTTTTTCCCCAATGGGAGAAGTGAACGTGAACAAAAGATTATGACCGATTCTTTCGCCCCATAGTCACCTAAGTAAATATAGGACCCATTTTTCACGAGCCACATATCTCCTGAATATTCTGACACTAAAATGGCATTTTTTCAGACCGACAAATCCGGAGAAAACTAACTTTGTTCAAGACCTATTTCCGTCTCAGGAACAAACTCATGAGATCTGGCGACACAGATAATGTTTGTGAATGCCCAAACAAATTTTTGTCTTTTAGTTGTGTAAATATCTAACGTTAACAAAAGAAAATGTTAATAAATTATACAAATAACTTCATCCATTCATACAACATTCACTACATTTTCAAATGTCCCACTTAGGATACAGGAAGTGTGTAGTTGTACTACCAGCAAAATGTAGTTATTTGTTAATTACATGGAGTTCATTACTCCCCAACACTGCGTTTATAAAAAAAAAAAAAAAAATGCTTTTTCATGTCTTTCTGAAAGTCGAAATCTTTGATTTAATTTTATTTTGCTCTCCCACTTTTCTCCATTAGAAATCTTCCAAAATGAGCAGCAAATGTCCAGTCACTAAGGAGGTGCAGCAGTTTAAAAAGGAAAGGCTAAATAGTACTGAAGTGGTAGAAAAAAACCCTCTCCCAACGACGCAAGGTAGGTGTTAAATCAATAAAATTCTATATCGTCCCCTCTTGATCCAGGTTTTTTCAGCTCCTTGTTCAGCATAGTTCTACTCCTCCCTGCCTATCATCATGAAAGGCAACTGCAAACATTGTAAACTGATTAATTGCCAGTACACACCCAACCCTGAGAGCTTGTCCTTGTTCTGCTTAATGCAGACTTTTTCAGAGAAAAACGGTATATTAAGAGGCTACGTGGAGCAAATGGAGCTTCATGCTATCCAGCAATGTGGGGTGAAAAAAGCAAATTAGTAGTCAGTCAGTCAGCTCCCTGCTGACTGACTACAGGCACCGTCAGTATTGGCATTGAAGCAGGTGGCACTGCTGGTGCTTGTCAGCTTTTTCTGAGTCTTTAACTGCGAGCTTTCCCGGTAGAGCTGTGTTGCATTGCGTAAGATGCTTTTGAGTTGCATTATGGGAAATGGAGGATCCAGTGTTTTTGAAGCTTGCCCCATAAGAACCCTCATACACGTACATTTAAGATATCTCTTTTAGCTTTTGATTTTGACATATTTATTTTAATGTAAATCTTTTTTTTTTGAGTTTCCAAACTTTGTAGAAGTGCAGTGCTAAATTGCTAGAATACCTCTTAAATATATGCACACCAGTCAGTACACACCTGATAATTCAGAGATGACACCGGACCATTGACTGGTAGTTCTGGCATCTCATTACTAACAAAACCAAAATTTATGAGTGGAACCATATGTTGCACCAGCTGCTGCATAGTCAAATCTTACCCACCATCTAGAATATTTGACACTGCTGCTTTAGATTATATATGTTCTGTGGTGTTTTTTAAATTCATTACTACATAATGTTATTGTTTAATCACAGTGCTATATCAGTTTTCTTTCTCGTCCTGACAACAATTTAGGACTAATCTTTGATCTCCAGACTCAGTTTTAGATTGATCACCTCATCTCTGTCTCTGTCTCTCTTGTAATCACACAGTAATTGAAGAAGAGAAGATAGCCATGGAAGAGGAAAGTACCTGAAAAATACCTGCCATGATTTCTTTCTTTCAGTCCTGCCCTTTTACCTTCTCTCCCTCCAATTAGAAATCATGTCCATCTCCGTCCCTGCCTCTTTTTTCAGTGCCTCTGTTTTTCTTGAATTTCTCTAAGACTGTGCCACAAGTAGAAACTTTGTAGAAAACATGGTTGTCTAGCTTTGTTCTTAAATCTTGGAAAAATGTTATGTCTTCAGCAAACTTTCCCACGCAGACACATTCCCCACAAAACTGAAGCATTTCATGTTCCAGCTTTGCTCTTTCTTCCCTGCGGATGGCTTGATTTGTACATATATGGGATTGTAATGCAAACATCATGAGTGATTAAAAAAATAATGATGGATCACATGTTCAAGCTTTTGCCTGCATTTTTTTTTTTTTTTTACTTTTTTTCTCATGCACTGTTAATAGTCCAAATTTGTGCTTTGACTCAATCATAATTTCTGCTCTTTCTCTCACTTTTTTCCATTAGAAAGCTGCCAAAGAGCCACTCAATAAGGAGTTGGAGACGTTTGACCCACAAGTGCTCAAAAAGACTGAAGTGCAAGAAAAAAACCCTCTTCCAACTGCTGATGGTAGGTGTTTAAGAGAAAAGAATTGTGCTCTCGACAAAAAGTCTATCATTCACTTTAATCTACGTAGGTTTCAGTTTTTCGTCAGTTCCTTGTTTCTACATAGTTCCACTCGGCCCTGCCTGTTATTAAGAAAGATAAGATAAGCCTTGACTGATCCCCAGAAGGGAAATTCAGGTGTTGCAGCAGCACAAAGGCAGAACTAGGTACAGATAAATACAGAAGTAAAAACAATGAAAAAAGTAGTTGTATATTTATACTTTCTATAACTATAATAATATAATAATAAAGGTAAAAATAGAAACTACACAAAAGTAATTAAAGACAGATTTACAATAAAGTGACAATAGTGTGGTTGAAAGCAGTGGGTCAAAAGGGCTAGTATATATGCAAACGGCATATTTACACCAGAGTTATATGTATGTATCATAACTAAAGAATCCCTACGCAAATTAGGACATTTCACACAAAGGTCTAAAAGGATAAAATTATGACATTTAATACCCAAAAAGGCCAAATGCCAGTAATTTATTGGTAGAGGCTGACATCATAATGTTCTGCCAAAACACTGGCTGACCTTGAGGGGGGGGGGGGTGTGTGTCTTTTGCTGCATGTCATTCCCTCTCTTCCCTTTCATGTCTTCAGCTGTCCTGTCAAATGGTTTAAAAAAAAAAAAAAAAAACATTTGCCAAATAATGCGTTTAATACTTTCTTTATTTTTTATTATTTCTTAAGTCTTCACTACATATATTGAGTCTGGACAGACATGGATGTGAACTGCAACTTCACAAAATCTGTGAATGTTGATTAATCTACGACTCGGTTATACATTGATCACCTCTGTCTCTCTTGTAATCACAGTAATTGAAGAAGAGAAGATAGCTTTGGAAGAGGTAGGTACCTGCCACGGTTTCTTTCACTCCTGCCCTGTTACCTGCTCTACCTTCAATTAGGACTCATGTCCATCATCTCTGCCTCTGTTTTCTCTGAATTTCTCTTAAAACTATGCCTCAAGAAGAAACTTTGTAGAAAACATGGTTGCCTGGCTTTGTTCTGGAATCTTCTGTAAAAATGTTATGTCCTCATCTAACCTTTTGTCCAATGCAGACACACTTTCCCCACAAAACAAACATTTTATTTTCCAGCTATGCTCTTACTTCACTGTGTTCACTTCTTTGGCCCTGATGTGCATTTTAGGTTTTCCTAATCTCTTTAATGACCTCGCATAAATGCAGATCACAGTTCAAGTACAGCATGTGTTCTTCCCTGTACGCACTATTGTGGAACTGAATATCTGTAAACAACGGTACAGTGTAACATGACACCACATTAGAGCTGTTCATTGTGAGCAGGTAGGCCTAGTTACATGTTGGCATGCATAACTCCAGAGTTCCGCCCAGTAACATTACTGTCTTTTTAAATTGAGGTGGGCCTGAATTTGCATACCTGTATGGGATTGTACTGCAGACATCTTGAGTGATGAAATGATAATTGTTCATGTGTTCATTCTTTCTCACACATTCAAAATCTGTTTTTGATTTTAATCATAATTCCTGCTCTTTCTCTCTTCCACGTTTCTCCATTAGAAAGCTGCCAAAGAGCCACTCAATGAGGAGTTGGTGCAGTTTAAGACGAGCAAGCTAAGGAAGTCTATCACGAAAGAAAGTAACCATCGTCCAACTGCTGCGGGTAGGTGTCAAAGAGAGCTCTCAGTAAAACTATCATCCTTGAGCCAGGTTTTTATTTTATTTTTTGTTTGTTTTAACATCTTCTAGACAACTGTTTACTTCAGAGTCCATTGCACATTTTTATACATGTAAAATTAATTTTAATAAATAACAAACAGGAACTGCTAAACTCAACCAAAACAAAAAAGATGGGGGTATGGTGTAGGGTATGAGAGGGGATTGGAATAGGGGAGAAGTACCTTACTGCAAATTTGGGGCTAGATTAAACTAATGTTGTTTTATAGATCTTTGCGGTAGAGCCTATTCCATTTGTGTATGTGATCTTTGATTGTAAAGATTATTTTTTTGTCCAATGTATTCTATTGTTGATAGCCATGAATTTAGTTTTGGTGAATTTATCCTTGTCACCCGCTTCATATGCAATAATATATAAAGATGCCTGTCAGCCGATTTTTATCTTTCCTAGTAAATTAATACCCAAGATGTTTTCTAATTTCTGAAAATACTTTTTAGCGTTTTCTCAACCACTTCCCAAAATGGTGTCAGTATTGGATATGTAAAGTTTGTGTGTGTATAGTTTGCTACTTGTTCCCTACATCCTCTCCAGCAACTACTCCCTGATAAGGGATAACATTTATTATGCTTATAAGGCTTAATAAAATATCTCTGGCTCACCTACCGAGCCAATCCCCTCCAAGTATCCAGTTTTTTCAGCTTCTTGTTTGGCATAGTTCAACTCCTCTTCTCTTTTTTTTTTTTTTTATAAAAGGCAACTGCAAACCTTGCATTACTAATTAACTGCAGGTACACCCAACTTCCTGAGATCTTATTCTGATGTCATCAGGGTTAGCGCGTAAGACTTAAAGACCACTTATCACAGAAAGCCTGTGTCACAAACTGGGACTGTGGGGTTTAAAAGACTTGGGCATTTATTTAAAAGATGCTATTGAGTTGTATTATTGGAAATGTAGGATCCAGTGTTTTTTAAGCTTGTCCCATACTAGACACAAGTGCCTCTAGCTTTGATTTTTCAGTTTTTATTTAAAAAAAAAAAAAAATTTTTAAATCTAATTTCCCAACTTTGTGGAAGTGCAGTGCTTAATTTGCTAATGTACCTATTTAATAATTGCCACTCCAGTCAGTACACACCTATAATATATCTTGTCTTACCCACCATCTAGAATATTTGACACTGCTGCTTTGGATTATAATTGTTTTGTGGTTTTTTTTGGGTTTTTTTTTTTTTTACTATTACAAAATGATAATGTTTAAATGCAGTGCTTAATCGGTTAGTTTTCTCATCTTCACAACAATTTAGGACCAGTCTTTGATTATAAATTCTCTCCCTCTCTCAGAAATTGAAGCAGAGAAGAAAGCCATGAAAGAGGGGAAGAAGTAAAAGGGGAAACACCTTTTCATGATTCTTCTTGCTGAGACCTGCTCTTCCTCCATTTAGGAATCCTGTCCAGCATATCTGCCTATTCCTGTGTTTTCATGTTTTATTAAATGGTGTTTGGGCTGATCCTATGGGTGAAAATTGTCTGTAATCCCATGTAAATTAAAGAAATGGGTATACTGCATTGTGCTTTTTCATGCTGTTTAGAAAGTACTGAATGGAGTAATAAAACAATGTGACAGGGTCCAAGGTGAAAAATCATAAATTCTTGTATTTATGGAAATCCATATTACATTGTTAACAATACAATAAGTATGCCTATTACCATTCAATGAACCTTTAGAGAATCAATATATTGTAAGGTTCCTTGTTACCATGCAGGAAATGTTCTAATAACATGATTTTGTTTCTTTTATAATAAAAATGGATCTCAAATGTTGAGTTATGTTTTTTTTCTCTTTTTTTAAGCATATTAGACTGATTTTATCAGGACAAAATAGTCTAATATAAGCTGGACAGTCTGCTCTCCAATCACAATGTATGATCACAATTTATTATTTCAAGTCTTATGCCAGAAATATGAAACTGCATCCCAACATAAAACTGAAAAAACATGAGAAAAAAGTATCATTTAAATACGTGTTAATGTAGTGTGTCATTTAATTAACGTACCGATTTCACGGTCACGCTAAGTCAGCATATTGTCTAATAGTACAAAATATTTATAGTAATGGACGCTCTTGTTACTTGATAATATTTGGCTGAGAAGAAAAGGGTCCTAAATCAAAGCCTGTTTCTATCCAAGTTTAATTTTTTAATAATAAAAATGCGATCCTTGTTTGTGAGCATGCTCAGCAGTATTGTGGAAGCTATAGCCTTGCAAGCTACCAATTACTTAGCAAAAAGTTCAATTACAGCAAAGCTACTCTAGGGAGAAATGTAGAGCTACTTAGAAAAAGTAGTTCAAACTACTAACATATAAAACAAAAAAGATCAAATTGACAATTTACATGTGATACGAAGTTGTAACAAAATATTAAACAAAAAAGTCACTCAATTAAGGTAATTCCTAAAAAAGTGCCCACTTGTTTACAAATCATACACAAACCAAAAATAACCCCTTATGCATGGGAAAGTGCAATGAATATCAGCTTTGGTTTTGCATACTGTCAATCAGGCTCTAATTTCTGCCTTCCAGAAGTGGTGGGCATATTGCACCAAGCAGGATTACTTAGTTAGCCAGGTAACTTCTAAAATAGCCTGCAGCTATGCAACTTCTCTAAACATTTGTTGATAAATAGCAATCATTTTATTCCTATGATAGCAATACTCAATACTTATGACTAATTGGCATTCAAGTTTAGTTTTAGAAATTCAGATTTAAAAACCTAATAAAAACTATTGCCATTTATTTTTCACAGGTAGACTCAGACCTAAACCTGTCCTGAACTGAAGTGGCTGCCTGAGGAATGCATTGCCTGGACATGCCTTGACAGCAGTCAGGATGAGAAAAGTGTGCAGGGCTGGTCAAAGGGGGCTTAATTACAGTCAAGAAGCATTGGTAGAATAAAAAAAAAATGCATTTTTCTTTTTTATTGCCCAAAATTGTTTGTAATTTCAGTAGTTACTACACACACAAAAATGTCAAAAAGGAATTACTACTTGAATCACTATGCAAATATAAATGCAGTTAAACTACCAGCAAGCTACTGCAAAATGTAGTTACTACTAGTTTATTTACTACTTCACTAGTTCACTACTCTCCGACACTGATATTCAGTTTGCCTTAGCGACACATGATATATTTGACTTCAGTTTCAAATGGTTGAATGAATCTTTTTACCCAGTTAAAGCCTCCTCCATCTAGAGACAGCAGGTCTAAGCCTGCTGATGAAAAGGGAGTGGATCAGCTGCAGGTGTTACACATTCCACATTGCCAACATGTGATATGGTTTATGTCAGAAAAGTGAGTTCTAACTTAGTTTCCATATAAAGAGGTGTCCCATTTAAAAGCATAAAACATATAACAAAATGTTCACATGAATCTTGTATCTTTGCAGTATGAACATGTTTTTGGAAGCCTGTTTTGAGGAAGGAGAAATGCATCACATAGATCATCAGGCTGAGTTTTTTTTCTCTTGTACTATATGTGGATTGCTTAAGATTGCACATCTTAAGCAATCCACACATAGTATGAGAGAGATAAAAGGAGTGGGCTGTGTTTTTCCACAAGAAGCCTGTTGAAACATGCTCATACAACAGCATGCAGGTACTTGAGACATACCTTATACCATCTAATTGTCTTTTGTTGGGATTTAGTTAGCAAAATGACAAAGACAATTTCCCTTCTGTTGTAAGAAAGCCTGTCAGGGCTCATGCTAAATTAATTATATCTTTTATGAATCTGCAAAAAAGTGATATGCATGTTGTTTTCTTTTCAATGATCTTTCAGGATCAGTCGTGTCTGTGCACTATGATGACAACAGACATTGCAGCACAGGAAGACAAAGAACATATGAGGAAACAACTAAATGATAAGAGGTAGACAAAATTATGATCATATTAAGTGTCCTTAAAAATCATTCTTAAGCATATACTGAAAAATCCAAACTTGTAAGTGATTTGTGATGTAACATTGTATTGTATTGCATTATCAGTCCCACCTGTGTTTTTATTGCCTGCTGTGTCCAATCCATGAGTTATCCCTTTGTCAACATTGTGACAAGTACATATGATTAGTGTCTCTCGATTATTGTACCTGTATAACAAGTTATACAGTTGTATATACATATATATTAACAAGTTATACAGGTACTAGTCATCACTACTTCCTAAATTCCCCTTGTCCAACAAAAATAGACATAAATAAACACTGTCAGTCTATGTCCACAGCATGATGACAAATTTAAGTAAACTACCATTGCAAAACGACCAATACATAAACTATAGTGTGCAATAACTTCATATCAATTTTTAACATTATTAACAGTTTTGCTGTATTGATTAGTCATTGCAGATATATATATATATATATATATATATATAGACTGTTAAGGGGTTTACTCATAGGTTTACTACGTTACAGTGGTGTGACACCATTATGTAAACAGCGACACCCAATGCCTACAATATAGATTACAAGAAGATGTTAGTGCAGTATCACATCTCCCCCATAAGGGGCGCCAAATAACAGAGAAACCCATGGATGTATTATATTCCCCCACAGTGGGAGGAGCGAGCGCTGCTGCAGGTCTGTTCACTGGGGCTAACTAAAGTCCATCAACAAGCTAGTTAGCAGTGAGCGATATGATGAACGCTATTGGTGATGCTCTAGTAGCAACAAGAAAACATGGACTAGTTAACTGAGATTTATTCCAGTGTCTTGACAATCACTATCTAGCTGAGGACCATTTCAGGTGGTTGTAATTTGCTGCTTTATTCATGCGGCCGCTGGTGTGCCGAGGAGTTTGAGCTCTGAGTGGCGGGCAAGCTCAGTCATCAGTTCGCTGGGACAACTGGGACAACACGGCTCACTCACCGGTAACGTTACGAATGTTTTGCTGTTAGCATGCTAGCCGAGCTAACATTAACTAGAGTCCTCTACTGCAATATGACTGCTACCGTTTCGCAGCTTAAAGTTAGATGTATTGGTGTACATCAGCCTTTTTGTAGGCTTGTACTTCTTGCAACGGTAATTCCAGTTGCCCAGTTAGCAACGTTACGAAGAGAAAAAAGTGATTGGCGTCGTGTAAATACTAGTAATTGTTAGCATAGACACCAGAGCTATTTCATGTGACTACAACCAAAAGCTTTGCATGTGATTGAAGTAGCTGAATATTTTCACTGCTAACATATTTATTTTGCTATAACGTTAGTTACCATGTGTTGAGTTGCTGTTGTGTAACGTTAGGCTACTGCTGGCAAGATAGTGCCCATTCTCTAACGTTTATGGTGTAGTAAGCAACATAACGTGAACTTGCTTGTAGTACTATAAAGCTTGAGCTAATGCGTTAATATGTAGACCTGCTGTCATGTAAATAATGTTGTTGCTCTTCCTCCCAATAGAGTAGGAGCATGGTGGTCCCGGACAGTGCCAGCGTGGTCCCCCAGGCCGAAAATGGCAGTCCCACTGGCCTCATGGAGAGCTCCAAGCCCGGGTGCAAAGAGGAAGAAGAGGGGGGTCAGGACCTGGCAGGGGTGGAGCTGGAGGAGGTCCGAAAGCTGCAGGAGCTTGTTCGTAGGTTGGAGGTCCAGAATGAGACCCTGCGCAACAGAGGGAGCAAGACTATCATCCACAAAGGAACCAGCAGCAACAGCAACCTCACAGCCGCTGGCAATATCAATGACAGGCTGCATTGTGAAGAGGTAACCAACTCCCACCTCAGATTGGAGCACAGTGGCAAGCTGGGCACCACAGACTTGGAGCTGTCACCCGCTCAGGACAGCAGCAGTGGTGAAGAGATGTCCCCTCTGCCTGTGGCCAACAGGCTTGAGGGAGAGGATGAAGAGGAGGAGGACCAGGGTCCATGTGGGAACTTTCTCACCTTGACCTGCAACAATGGAGCGGAACAGTGCCAGACGCCAGAGAGCCCCTCTCAGGAAAGTTATGATTCAGAGACACTTGCAGAGAGCGACTCAGGGGTGGACCAAACTGCACTGGATGAAGTGGATGTCCTAGATTTGGAGGATGAGTGTGCAGAAGTAGAGGATGAGGACAGTTGGTATGTTTTATTATCTGGTCTCTAGTTATGCTTTGATAGCCTCCCTTTATCCCACTTGTTTGGGTTATCCAAGATATATTTCTGTCATTGCTGGACAGATCAGTGTGCTGCATCTAAACATTTGCAGATGTGAGAGAGATAACAAGTTAATATCCATAATATGTAGCAGTGCATATGAGTTATCTTCAGGGGAAGTTGATTTCTGGCAACACAGGCCACAGCGATGCCGCATTTAGTTTCACAAGTTTGTATGTTACGTAACCTGTGTATAGGTAGAGTAGCCCCTTCAACCAGATGAGTCACTTGTGCCTTTTCATTTTAACCTCTGATTTTAAAGTGTGTTACTCCCCCACAGAAAGTGACTAAACACTACTGTAGCATTAGGTCATTTCATTTGGATTAAAAATGAGACATAATGCATTTTCCTCTCATCCACAGAAACAAGGAGTGCCCTTTGTTGTACTTTCAAACCTTTGCTTAAGTGTGGCAAACATGTTGACCACTAACTCAGAATATTTACTGTAATTAGGAGGAAATGATAAAGGTGTCTCTGACGTAGGTAAACAACAGGCATGACCTATCTGCGTCCTGTTTGACAGGTTCTAATGAACACAAAGCGTCTTTTTTTTGTTTTTAAACAAATGCTATAGGTACCAGAAGTGTTATGTCAAGCTGGTTCAAAAAAAGCTATTTCAGAAATTGTTGTAATGTTTTTTATAATGTTGTTTAATTATTATTGTTGAACCGGAACAGATCTACATACACTAAACCGTGTTACACAATGTAACAGAATATAATTACCCCAGAAGGACCAGTAATCGAAGGTTAATTACTAATAATCCATGTTAATTCTGGTTCAGTTCAGTCTTGACATGTTCGTTTATGCTGTGCATGTTGCGTTGCCTGAAATTGGTACCATATTGTGTTCCTGATGGTTACTTTATCAGCTTAACAGCCAGACCATTCACGACTTATTTTCAGTTTCACATCATTAGCCATACCATATGTGCTTTGTGAGGTTATCATAGCCAAAACATCCAGTAATCCCAACAGCGACATAATCTGATCTGCTCTGGGCTGGATGCTGCCGCAAGGCTAAACTGCTTTAGGTGGGATTGCACAGCATGTGATCTGAGGGGCCCCCTGTGACCCCTGACCAGACTGCAACACAGACAGAAACACTGGAGCTAAGAGAAGCTGCAGGTATCTCTTTGTTGTGGTTTTTTGATTCATAGTCTAAAATATGTACAAGAGAAAAAATAGATTGCCTGTGGCAAAGTATCCATACTCTAAATAATAGTTCCCAGTACTTTATTAGACTAGACAGGCAATGTTTCAACCTCACCAGGTCAAAATTGTCACATGAATGTCCATCTTGTTCTTAAATCATAATAATTTTCCCCTTGGACATTTTTTTACTTATGGGAAATGACTTCGTAAACATTTAAGTTAAGCAAAATTGTGTCTCTGGCCTATTAGATTCCTCACATAGGCCTAAACTTCAAACCTCCTAATTTACACTCCTCACACTAACACAGTCACACAGAATAAAGCTGAATTTGCAGTTGATTTTATTGTTTCGACTTAAGTTATCCAACCTGCCTCTGTGATGCTCCTGGCTGTGGTTGAACATAGATATGACACTGCTTGGTTTTATCATGAAAAGACGAACACCTGTTTTTTTTATAACAGCTATAAGATTACTACAGTACAGGGGTCATTTGAAATTATAGGATTACTGTAAAAGTATAGATATATACATATTAACGTCCTCCACAAATGCGGCTCTCCTTATTTCAGATATATTTTAATATTATTGTAGAGGTAGGTTGCACCAATTCTGCTCTGGTATATTTTTTGTTTAGCAGTTATGCTAATGCAACTGCATTTGCAGATGTGTGTCTTGTGTGAATGCCAACAACCAGGTGTTAACCGGTGACCAAAACTCTGGATGAAACACAATCAGAATGTGCGTCATTATTCCACATCAAACGCAAGGATTGTGTGTGGAAGAAATAGCTCCTGCAGCCCCCCCCCCACCCCCCCCCACCCCTCCAACACCAAGTCAAGTGTTGATTTCACATGGTGACATTGTGTGGCTGCATAAAAACCACCATGGCTGGTCATTTGTAGATGTGGTGTGTTTCTGGCAGTGGAGGTTAATGTACAGCCGTTTTCAACATAACACTACATTTGACATGTTGTGTTTTCACATGTGTCCATCTGGTTGTGGATGTAGTCTTGAGTGTGGACTGTCATTACAGGATGTGCTTGATTTGTTAGGCAGAGGTAGATGAGGCAAATGTGTGTCAGTCTCAGCAGTCATGTTTGAGAACCAGGTCGAGGAGGCTGTGATAAGGATGGTCAAAGATGCATTACTTAATTGCTCACTCGCTCACTGTTTGATCTGATTACATCACTCACTTTAAATGGTTGTTTGTTTGATGTATGGGATCGTTGCTGCTTCACGGTGTCCTATTCAGTGGTTGGGCACTTCATTCTGCCTGTGGTCCGTCACGCCTATAGCCTGACCTCGTCATAGGTTCTAGTCAAATTCAACCCAAGTGCTCTATGGTGACGTGATTGATTACGTTACTGTTGATCATCTGTCCATCATCGTATAAAGCCCGCCCTGACAATATGATTGGTCCGAACAGCTCTGGTTCGAGCATAGTTGCTCCACAACAGATCAAGTCCAGAACGAACTTCCCGACCTCAAATGTTGTGGGCGGGGCTAAGTTCGGCTGGCATCCAGGCTATCACGCCTATGTTGTACATTGTGAAAAACATTCTCACTGTGCATTGCATGCTCAATACTATTAAGTGCATACCTTACATGCCAGTAGTCCACACTAATCTCCAGCTTGTTTTTATTTAAATCTTTTGCTCAACATGACTGGCACCTTTTGACAAGCATGTTTAATAAAAAAGTAGATTAGGCTGTGTTTTTTGGCCCTGAGCTGCCTTTTCCCTACCTCAATTTCTCCATCTCTGTATTTACTCTCCCAATCCCCTTCTTGTCATTGCTACCATTTCCCTTGGTAATACTTTGTTTTCTTCTTGTCTGCCTCTTCTCTACAGGTTGTATGTGTCTCCAAAAAAGCAAGTAGGAGATCAAGGGCCAGACTCCCCATTGAAGTGGTGTCGGCAGGCTCTTGACCACCGCAGCCCAGAGACAGAAATAGCTTGTCGGACCCTGATCAGCCGTTTGGATCAGAGTATGTAAAACACGTAGATACATTTTATGCATTAAATTCTCTGAAATGTCTTAACAAAAGTATTTATTGATTTGCATTTTGATTCATTCACTACGTAAGCCCTAAGATTAGCAGTCTTTTAGGGCATCACATCTTTGTGCTGGTTGGCCTAAATCAAGATTAAGGCATCTAATTTAGCACTGAGAGACAGTTGTACCTCCCTCTGTGAATGGGCTGCTTTCTTATTTACTGCTCACCTCCATTGTGCATGTACAAGTTTGTGTCTGAACCAACGGGCCCCATATATTATTTACCCTGCTCGTGGCTCCTACTTCCTGCACACTGCAGAACCTGAACAACAGAGCTATTCACACCAGGGCTGAATGACTACATGAAGTCATGGGCTGGGTTGGATTACCTTCCCCCCTGGGTCAGCGCTCCTTTTTTTAAACGGCAGCACCAGGCCATGAAAGTGCCTGTTGGCATAGAGACTATCGTGTTAGCAGTAAAGGTGATTAAATGCTTTTTTTGTTTGTTTTTTGTTGTCTCAACTGAACCCTACAGTACGTATGCAAATATTGCAACGGTTTGTTCTCAAAGCTCTTGCATGAAACTATATACTCCTAATCCTGCTATTACACTGAACATCAAACTGTCTACATATTGTGTATTACTGTGGTTAAAGCAGAAACGCCGGAAAACCAGTCTGCATTTATCTATGAATCAATAAAAGTTTTTCTTACGGTATCTGTTGTACACAGCAGCTGTATACTGTATGAAAAGCGTCTCCTTAAGTTTAGTAAATCCCCACCACCATCTGAAGGCAGCAGGACATAAATATTAATACATTTGCAGCCTCTGATTGGAGATGTGTGTCACCAGAGAGCGCAGTGCCATTACACCATAGCCATGTGTTCACAGTGTTTACCTTCATTAAATCACATGCAAATGACACCAGGCTGTTACAAATAACCACATATCAGACTGCTCGTTTATAACTTGGTCTTCTGTCCGTTTATGCAGGAGACATTGAATTACTAAAGCTCATTAAGTCTGTGCCTCATAGCCTCCTTTCCAACTTAAAAAAAAAAAAAATGTTTTATGAAATAAACGCTGCTGTCACATTTTGATATGGTGTAATCATTTGCAACATAATACACAGTACATTGTTTTATATTATTTGTTTCTATTTTTAAAGTACCACCCACCATCTGCCTCTGGCTGCAGATCTGAGGTGCTTTGTTCACATTGTCGCTCTGCACTATCCTTTTGCACTTTGTGCTGCTACACCCATCAGAACCAAAATATCAGGTGCAGGTTGGGACACGCTTTCCACTTGGTGGTCTTAATATAATTTAGATTGATCCCAACCATACAGTTATATATGATACTCTTCATGTCTCTTTCTTCATATCATCCCTTTTAAAGTGGTTATATTCTTCTCTGAGAATATCTAATTTGTCCTCTCCTGTTCCCTGCAGCATCTCGATGGAGGAACATGTACAGCAGCCCATCAGCAGAGGCAGGCTCAGCAGGCTCAGGCCTGATCTCTCCTGGGTACCACAAATCAACTAACAAATCCCTACTAACCTGTGGCAGCTCAGGTATGGCATGACATTAACACACTGTGCTCCTCATTTTCTGCTCAACACAACAGTGGGATTGACGTCAGTTATTGTAAGGCTGTAGGTCATGTGTGTGCACTAATGAATCAACAATGTGTCCCCACTGGGATCTGAATGGAAATATTTAAAGACTATTGTAGCATTTCTGCATGCTGTGTGTCGCATATACTGCACAATATTAACCATTTTTCAAAACGTACAACACGTTATCTGGATTGATTTTCTTCTTCTACCAGGCAGCCATTGTCTACCATTCTTTTTATAATTTTATTACATTTAACAAAGAATTTAAACTTGTTTGAGAAAGGCAATCCATCACAGTGAACATTATGGAAGGTTTTATCTGTGTGGAAAGGCCAGATATCACAGACTAAATTGTTGTCTGTTGAACAGCAGTGAATTCAGGACTGCCTTGTAAAGAAAAAAATGAATACAGACGTCAGGGCAAATGCGTATTTGGTGGCTTCTTTGGTGGCATGACAAAGGTTGCTGTTAGTCAGCCAAGCTTTGAATTACATCACTGCACAACAACCACAGCCATACTATTCTCTGTGATTAATTGTCTATATCAAGCATGTTAGCTTCTCTTGAGTTGTATTGAAATGAATGGAAAACAGTGTGCACCTGGCAGACAGAAAAACACATCTGTGACACTGGTATATTTTGGAAGATGGTCAGTGATTATGTATGGTTTGTACTTCGGGGGTAAAAACACAAGTTATTACACGATTATTACAGTTACTTTGCACATTTGTTTTTCCTCACATTGTCTCACTGTACCTGGCACTTCACTGTGCAGAGACCAACAATGCCGATGTTGTTATGAATACCCTGTAAATAACAAATCTTTGCATGAATTTGAAAATGCTTGGCTTGTGGGTGGTGGCCCTATCTAATCCCAAACTTTTTACATAACCAAATGGCCCTGGATGATGTTGTCATTTCCCATTTGTCTCAGTCTAAGAGTTAGGCCTGTGTCAGACAGACACGCCTGGCAGGGGAACGTTGCATACAGCTTCATCGGCAGATGGTCCTTTCTAGACTAATGCTGCTGGACAAGTGAAGTCAGGGTGGAGAGACGTGTTAATTTAAAACAAACCAAATGTGATTGTCGAACAAAGGTTTGTCTACATTCACACCTTAAATTCTTGAATGTTGTCCAGGTTAGTCTGGTGAAAATTAAATCTAAAGTTGTCCTGATACAGGCAGCACTGCGTGTGTGTGTGTGTGTGTGTTAGCCGAGGTGGGGTGAGTTATACCTCACACTCCTCCAGTTGATTGTGACTGATTGAGCTGCTTTTCTCCAATATTTCCCAACTACTAAAAAAAAATGTTGATGATGTGCTACTCTGCTTGATTACCTTAAGTAATACAATTGTATGAACCTGATCAATCAATCCTGGGCATCTACTGAGCAGAGTCTGACAGATCCCGTTGGCATCAAATCTTTTGTGATCAAGTCAGTTACCACATAGGTGATGGTCTAACATTTGTCATATTTGGGATATTGGCCCGATACCATTTTTTGCTTCCCGATACCGATTCTGATACCTGAACTTGCGTGTCGGCCGATACCGAGTACCGATCCGATACCAGTGTGTCATATATTTTATTATGTTTTAACAACTGGATACTACTATCCCTATATGGATGTGATATTATTTCTATCTTTGTTGTCGGCCTGGCTCAGGTTAAACTCTTTGTGAAACATGAACAAACACAAACAATGAATGCCACAGAACTTTCTTTTATTACCCAGTTTGACAGTCAGTTATAACAGAAAAAAGAACATAAATAAACTACTTTAACGTAGATTTTCTTTAGGGCTTTATTACGTGGTATCGGATCGGTGCATAAACTCCAGTACTTCCTGATACCGATACCAGCGTTTTGGGCAGTATCGGAGCCGGTACCGATAATGGTATCGGAACATCTCTATTTGGGACCCATTAACCAAGACAGTACCTTAGTTAGGCCTCATATCAACGTCCTTTTTCTGTTAGGCAATCTTGGTTTGAAAGCTAGTTATCATCCGGTGATATAATTTTTCTGTGGCACTGCTGGGCGTTTTAACCTGGCACCATTGTTATGCACAATGGAGGCAAAACCGGTCACTGTTTATTCTTCGGCAATATCCATACAAAAGGTTTATTTTTGAAAATGGCAAATTGAAATATGTACTATTGTCTGAAGTGTTTTGAATGATTATGAAGGTGCAGTGCCATTGTTCCCTCCAATCTGGTGAGCCCTGTAGCCATTATAATGCAGTTCCTGATCATTTCCTTTTTTTTTCTAATTTCTTCCCCTGGCTGTTATTTCAGTACCGGCTTTTATTTGAGAATTTATGGTAATTCTCCCCAACAGAAGTAGAAATAAGTATGATTAATATTGTAACCTTTTATGTGTAAGATGCAGTTTGTTGTAACTGGTATCCCACTGTGTTTTTACAGGTGTCACAACCATGCACTCAGCCCTGAGCTCGCAGTCCTCCATAGACAGTGAGCTCAGCACATCAGATGACTCCATCTCTATGGGCTATAAGCTGCAGGATCTCACTGATGTACAGATCATGGCTCGCCTACAGGAAGAGAGTGAGTAGAGGAGTTGTGCACATGATGTTCTGGACATCACGTCATTTGTGTTTCCACATTCTAAAGAGTAGACTACCGTTTATGTCAACTGATGAAGAAAAGGGCTAGCACAGTTAACCTTATTGCAAACATTTTCTTATACCTCTGTAGATCAAATAGATGGTTTGACTCTTTTGAAGCTTTTATATGAACATGTGTGCATGCAAGTGTATTTGCATGGCTCCCTGTTAATGCAGTTTCTTTTTTAACTTTATATTTTTGGTGTTAGGTCTGAGGCAGGATTATGCTTCCAGCTCAGCATCCGCATCACGCCGCAGCTCCACCGCCTCTCTGCAGTCCCTGCGCCGGGGTGGCACCTACAGCGATCAGGAATTTGACAGTTACAGCCTGGAGGACGAAGAGGATGAGTTCTGCTCCATACCCCAGCGACGGCATCGCTTCACGCCCTCGCCCTTAGGCTCACCCCGGTGCCTGTCTCCCTCCACCTCCAACCACGGTCAGGAATACATCAGTCGGCTTGGGGCCCCACGCACAAGAACACCCAGACGATCCCTCCAGGGCCCCAGTGCAGAGCTACTTAAATTTGCCAAGAGCGAGGGTAGGCTATAACTAGTAATAATTCAGCGTGACCATCACAGAGATTCTTGTTGTACCAAAGCTGTGATGATACACATACTGTTGCTAAATGTGTTATGTATGTGTGGTTCCAGAAGAGTTGAGGCACAGCATGCCAAATCTGGCCCCCCGCACCAGCCTACGTTCCCTGGAAGCAGTCAGAAACAGCCGCAGCATGGAGGCTAACCTCCAGAGCTCAGGCAACCGCATGTCCCACCTGACTCACACCCCCTCCTCAGGTAACCCTACCCTCTTCACCTGGTCCGCACCACTTCTCCTCTAATATAATGGCTCCTACATTTGCCTTGCATATAGCCCTTTAAGGTGTCACTTTTATCCTACCACCTTACCTCCTCGAACCTCTGCATGACCACTGGTGAGGTTTTTATCGATATTCAGGAAGATTCTTCTCTCTGTCCCCTGTGGAATATTTGACCACTACTAGTGCTGTGGAGTAGTGGGTCCCCATTTTGCTGATATCTTACGCGCACATGGGTGACACGGCAATGGTTTCACATTATTTCACTGATCTTCAGATGGCAAGTAATGTGCCAAGAAAAGAATGTGAAGAAGAAGTCTGCTAGCAAACAGACAGATGCAATGCCAGTTTCAAAACTTTCAAAGAAATTGGCTTTGCAAGTGTTTTATGAGTAAGACATTTTATTTTAACATGCAACCAGTTTTGATGAGTAACAGAATTTTGTTTGTTTACAAGAAAACTCAAAAATATAATAAATGTACAGAAGGAACAAAAACAAAATAATAATTATAAAATAAGTGCTCTAAAGGCTACTATCAAAACAAAACTGTAATTATACCAACAGACGGTATGTGCACTTACCACTTTTCCACAAACAAATCTTATCCAGTTACAGACAAAATACATTTATGATAGCAACATTATTAAATATATATACAAACACAAAATCACAAACTTGCTCAACACATGTTTTTCACATGTAAATAAATTCATAAACATTAAGTAATGTTGAAAAAATGCAACTTGTGTTTGTCTTTGAAGGACACTGACACACGTCTGATATATCAAAACGGATGAATCGATCTAACCTCGACAGTCTAATCCTAACAAGTCAAGTCATTATATATAACAAACTCATTCTACATATGGGCCACAGCCACTTATAGGAGCCCTATTCCTTCCCTGATCACTCATCTTCCCCGACATACTTCATGTAATGTACATGTAACTCTTCATTCACTCACCTGCTACATGATTAGTCTACTACTTTGCTCCAAACTTAACCCTGATAATCCAGTACTGCTCCTCCCAGGCTTTCCTACAACTCTTACATGACAGAAATGCAAACAGCATAATTATACTTTGTATATATTAACAATACGTATTTGATTTCCTAATTTGTCTAGAAAGAAATAGCTGGTTGAGATTCCGTTATACCACTGTGCCTTTCTTCCACTCAAGGTATGGCTAGTAGTCGGCTGCGTAGCAGTGGCCAGTCACCTCTCTCCCTGCGGACTCCTGTTAAAGCTGTCACTCCTGTGGGCTCCATGGAAGCTGGTCGTCAGCCTTCCAGAGGTCTGCCCATTGTTCAAGCACCTCCTGCAGGAGGGGGCCGGAGGGTCCCGTCTCTAGGCTCTGCCAATAGTGGATCTTACATACCCGGGAGAGCCTCAACTGGGGCCGGGAGGGCTGTTGTGGGCCGAGGACAGGCATCTACCAGGAGTAAACTTTCACAGCCCCCCAGGAGGTAAGTGCTTAAATGAAAAGCTATTCAGGATTGTGAAAAAGTGGGGAACATATCCTTTTAATAATGGAAAATTTGTTTTAATGCCATTCAGATCCTCACAGTGTTATACTCGGGCTCTTGTGTGAATGAAGACTAACTTTCTATTTTATTTACAGGTCTTTGGGCATGACTAAAATGTCAGATGAATCCTGGAAAGATGGCTGTTACTAAGTCTGGCCGGTGATGAAGGATGTTCACTGCTGCAACCCTCACCTGAAATCCTCCTGTCACAGCCACTGTGTCCACAAATGTGTCATACAACCTTTCGGTCCCCCATTTCAGACTAGCGAGCTGGGCTGCACTGGATTCGTAGTCAAGAGACTCAAGACTCGTTTCTTTCCCTCGCATGAAACATTGTCAACCCACACAGAAAGACTGTAGGCAGACAAGAAGGCACACGTGCACACTCCACTTGTGATATGGACCAACTCAGAGCTTCCAGAAGATTTGTTTGTCAATTTTACAACATTTTCTATGGTAATTGTGAGAAACTGCTGGAATATTAAGAGTTGTATAACCGTCTGTTCTGTTGATGTAATTGATATGAAGACAATTTAAATGAAGATATTGGTGGTTTGTCCATTTTCTGTGTGAATTCTTACTAGATGAAGGTGCTGAGTGTTGCATGCTTGGTTTTTGTTTTTTTCCTTATCGTGTAACTGCAGTATGACAAATCTTCCATGTGTTGCACAACGATCTGTGTGAATTTATGAATGTTTGATTGGTTCATGGTGAAATTATCTTTAGATTTGTGTTGTATTTGTGTTTTGCTCTTTGCTTACACAGCAATGCAACTCCTGTAAACCACACTGCCCTTATAAATAATACAAAAATGGAAATCTATGGTTTGAGCCAAGGTGCATTTCAGCTGCAACATTCTTAATTCCAGAAGAATCTTGAGTCATTACAGGTACTGTCATGTTACTGCATTTTTACTGCATATCTGTATAGGTGGTTAGGGTTATGTATGGGGAACGTGCTTTTGGATACCACTGTAATGAAGAACATGTTTATGCACGAAGGCCTTGTGCCTAGATAGCTATGCACCCTCATGCAGAGTGCCTCTGACAATTAGGAGCTGTAATGAAAATAAAAATAAGTCGACCCTGAAACTATAACTGCAGCATTTGTGTTTATTTTGTTTTTATTATAAGCCATGCATGCCAAGTCGAGGTCTGTTTGCATCGCAGGGTAATTAGTCACAGTGCAATCCATCCGCAGCACAAGCAATAGCAGCAGTACCGTAAGCATGCATCTCCCGGATATTTCCTGTGTGCAGGACCAAACGCCTCACAAATGAGTGCTCGACGCTACACACCCCTTGTGACAAAATGGCCCACAGGCCTCATCTGCGCATACAAAGTCTGAGCGCATTCTGCAACCAAATTAAAATTATTTCTTGATGGGGTAACGTTTAAATTGTGTGTCTCAGAACCGGGTGTAGATATGTCGCTATTACAAGGATATCTGTGTTAATGTAACTCTGCTCTCTTATGCATGACGCAAATAGTAAGGGATCAGCGGCAAACGAGGCCACGCATTGTCTGCCCCCCGCCCTCCCTCTGCTTGTCAGGAAGCAAGCTGATTGGCCGAGGCCTAGCAAAGGGTGCCCGGGGATCCAAAACTGCAGGCCGCACTTAGCTTACCGTCAAAAATAAACCAAAACAATAACAGACAAAACTGAGAAGGGGGAGAAACACCGATAGAGTCAGAAGACGACGCTATCAGGTAAAATGATTTTGAATCGGTTAGAAAGGCATGTGGAATAAGACACAAGGGCCCTGTCGGCCGTAGCGGGCCTCTTTCAGCCTTTTCGAAAACAACATGGAAGATAGTGCGGCACAAGCTGCTTCACCTAGCTTAGCAAGCTAGCTAGCCGATCTGACGGCCGTCGTCGCGCATTTAGAGCGACATGCAAAAAAAGGAATCGTATAAGGCATATTGGTTTGTTGCTTATGCTAATTACTCTGTGCATAGATTAACGTTGTGTGATGTTGAGATTTAAATGGTCAAATAAAATCGGTTGTTGCATTTCTTGAATTAGCCATTATGCTAAAACAAAATGGCGCTCTGAGGACCAGCCCTAGCTTGCATGCTAGTTAGCTAGCTTTGGTGGGTGGAGGGCGGTAGCCGCCCTAATAAGCATTGCATAACGTCTGCGGTACTTTCGTTGGCGGCCATAAACTCGGAAGCGTGTGTAGTTTTGTGCAGAGTACAATATTTTTTAAACGACAACTGCAGCAGCACCGTGTTAGTTTTATTCCAAAATGATACGTTATCCATGACAATCAGGGACCCATAACTTCACTACAAATCATTGCCGCCATTCCACATTTGGCTTATTTAAACCGTCATGTGACGGCAATGCATTTCCTCTCACAAAAACAAGCAGGACTCATCTTTCAAGAGCAATTAGAGCCACTGCCTGTGAGCTCGTCCTCCTGCACACTGAGCGGACAGCCTTTTGTCTCAGCTGGGCTGCAGCCATCATGCTCAACCAGCTCCAGGTGTAGCTACATGTCCTTTTGGTTGGTGGTTGAAGCTGCCTGTAGTACTCTTGATAAGCAATGGATGGAGCCAGTGGTCAACAACACAACTGCCCTCCTCCTCAGTGGCAGACAGCAGTTTTTCTGCCTTGTGTTTTTAAAGTTATACAGGGGCCATTACATGCGGCAGCACCAGTGCCCTTATTATTAACCTGAGCCTATGTAGAAATGTTTTGTGATGAATTCCTTTATAACACTTAGCTACACTTAACTAACTCATTACCTCTTTTCTGTTCTTTCTATTATCAGCACAATGCTTGGGTGTACCAATTGTTTTGTTTTTTTGTCTTTGTCAGGGATTGATTACTTTGATGGAAGGAAGTCCATCAAATACCCCATTGGTTGTATTCTAAGTTTTTTTTCATCAAATGTGAAGGTATGTATTGAATACTAGCCAGTGTGGCATTGTTAGGTGCTTTCACTTTCATTTTTAGTAATGCACACTAACGAAGTGCAAGAAAACAGCTAACACAGTGAACACTGTAATTTTCAGTCTTTTTCTGAGTAAAGACATGGATCAAGGAGGAGGGGTGTTGGAGCTGCACACTCAGGAGCTGAAGATGCCCCACGCTATGATCATGCAAGACTTTGGTAGGTGGCCAAGTAGGACAGGTGACAACCAATAATTTCATGAAACATGTAATCCAAGACACATTGCCCCACAAGTAGTAAAAATGAAAGGTATTATCCATACACTTACTAATCAGGTTTATTGTATCACACATTTTAGTTTAAAGTGCAAATGCTATTTAGCTTCATCACCTACCTAAATAATAAAGTCACAGTAACATGTCATGGTCAGTCTGACATTTTCACAGCATACCAACAACAAGAAGGCAATATGCCTTCACAAACGTGTGACAAACTGCTCTGATATATTCACTGTAGCTTGAATGTGCAAGAAACTGTTGGTTGTAGCTTTAATTGTCATGTTGTTGTTTAAAACTATTTGCTATGCACCCCTCTCTGTGTCTTGTGTTTACAGTTGCAGGCATGGGGGGTCTGGCTCACATTGATGGGGAGCACATTGTGGTGTCTGTGCCCGAGGGTATGCTTCTTTCTGATGTGATGACGGACGAGGGCATCCTCCTGGAGCATGAGCTTGAGGTGGAAGGCCTAGAAACTCAGGTGGTTCAAAGCCTGGAGACGGAGGTGGTTGAAGAACTGGAGACAGAAGTGGTGGAGAGCTTAGATGCAGATGTTGAGGGCTTGGAGGCCGAAGTGGTTGAAGGGCTACAGACACATGTGGTAGAGCTGGAGGCTCAGGTTGTCGAGGACCTAGAGGGTGAGGTGGAAGTGGACGGTCTGGAGGCGCACGTGGTGGAGGGCCTTGAGGAAGAGGTGGAAGTGGAGGGTTTAGAAGCTGAGGTTGTTGAAGGCCTGGAGGTTGATGTCGAAAGTTTGCAGTCTCAAGGGGTAGAAGCCCATGAAATTACCACTGAAGACATGGTGTCCTCAGAACACAGTGTGATCATGCCTGAGAATATTCTGGGCACAGAGGTTGCTATAGAGGAAGATCTGGACCCCCATCATCATCACCATCATCATCATCATCCTCATCATCATCATCATCATCATCATGTCCTAACCTCAGACCTCATTCAGGACTCAAACCATCACCATGATGACATGCCAGACCAGGTGTTTGTGGCAGAGCTTCTGTCTGAGCACCAGGACAACACTCTGGACCACCAGCTTGTGTCAGAAGGCTTGATGGTGACAGAGGCCAACTCCGAGACCATAATCCACGAACAGATGCCAGCTGAGGATGTTCCCCTGCAGACAGACGAGGATGATGATGCAAGAAGCAGCTCTGAGGATTACCTTATGATCTCCTGTAAGACAGCTGCCACATCACTTATATTAATAAACATTGTATTATTATGCAGTGCCATGTTTTATTATTGCTATTTTTTGATAACTAAGGTTGTTTGTGTTACTGTAGTAGATGAGGTGGGAGAGAAGCTGGACATAGGAGACACTCCCCTGGAGATCAGCACTGAGGTAATGGAAGACAAGGAAGCTAAAGAGGAGGACGGCACTGAGGTCATCAAAGTCTACATTTTCAAAGCTGAAGCAGATGATGATTTAGGCAAGTGACTTTAAGCATAATCATTCAACAATACAAGTATATTCTTATTTGTTAAACTGAATGTAGATCATGTCTTTGGTTAAAGCTAAAGTGTGTAGTTTCTGTCGCCCCCATAAGGAATTCTAAGTAATGACAACAACACTTTCTGCGCATCCATATGACTCAAGCCTTCAGTGATCGTGCACTGCGCCCAACTCCTCCTCCACGCAGTTGCTTGTAGCACATCATTTAGGTCGAGTAAATTATATAGCAATAATTCCTACTTCTAATACATTACAAAACCCATTACTAACCTGTTCAAGAGCAGTAAGGTGACATCCATGTCTGACCTCAGTCCCTTTTCTTTTTTTAGCGCGCTACAAATTCTTTTTGGGATTTTAGTCCCGCTGCTGAATGTGTAGATCTTTTCTTAGCAGTACAATCACTGAATGAAACATTTCGTCGGCGCTTCTTCGGGTTTTCAGGCATGCCTTCACCTGTTGCAGTAGTCCTCTTCATCCCCAAAGCTGAACGCTGCTGTTGTCCTTTCTCAGCGGTGATGTAAAACACATCACTCAAGCTGCTGCGTGCGAAAGTCGCCGGACTACACCATTTTGTAAACCGCCATACTGAGAAATACAGAGAGTGTTTTGTGGAACCGATAGGCTTGATTAGCATTGTATCAACTCATTTGACAATGGCTTCAATGTAACGGACGTTCATTAATATAAAATAGTCGCCCACTATAGTTTGAATTTGTAAATTTGGACCTCTTTCTAGGCGGAACAGAGGTAATAACAGAGGATGATTACCAAAATGGCCATCCTGACCTGGAAGCTGCATCATCAGGCAGACTGGGAGTTGGCCGTGACAAGATGGTCTACATGGCAGTCAAGAACCATCCAAAAGAAGAAGAGGATGATGAGGATGACAGTGATGAGGATGACGATGATGACATCAGTATGTTCCTTTGTGAAACAGCTTTTAGTCCATTTTGTCAGACAGGTTCTGTGGCTGTAAGTAAGTAGAATGTGTCAACCTTCAGTCTTTTACTGTTGAAAGTTCAGTAAGAGGAGGCTGCTGTACATCAGCATTCTTTTTAGATGACTTACTACTACTACAACAAAATGCTTTTGCCTATGTCTGGGCAGTGTGTACAGCAAATAACAGACACTGTCATAGAGCACTTTTTTTAAGTGTTTTCTATCCTGTTAATAATTATATCTAAACTGTCTGTGCAGGTAATACCATTGATCAGGTGAAGAATGGAGCAGCTACACCATTTCTGCAAATCCGAGAGGGGCTGGGTGCAAACCGTGTCCTCAAACCCAAAGCTAAGAAAAAGAAGAAAGGAGAGATACGACAGTGTCAGACTGGTATGCACAGCATACAATTCTGGGATCATGAGATTTGTATGATTTGATAATAAGCATCTAACACTTTTACATGGTTGTTAACAGTATTTCAAGTTGCACTCTATTTTTCAACCATCTCTTCAACCATTTCTTCCAGCTGTTATCATTGGACCAGATGGCATGCCTTTGACTGTCTACCCCTGCCACATATGTGGAAAGAAGTTTCGCTCAAGAGGCTTCCTCAAATGCCACATGAAGAACCACCCAGACCACCTGCTTAAGAAGAAGTACCAGTGTACAGACTGCGACTTTACCACCAACAAGAAGGTGAGTTTCCACAACCACTTGGAGAGTCACAAGCTGCTGAGTCACAACAATGAGCGCTCTCCAGAATACAGCGAGTACGCGCGGCGCTACCATGAGTCCAGCCCCTTGGGCTCTGACAAGCTCATCGTCAAGGACCGGGAGCCCAAACTGCATCACTGCAAGTACTGCGATTATGAGACAGCTGAACAGGGCCTGCTCAACCGTCACCTGCTGGCTGTGCACAGTAAGAACTTTGCACATGTGTGTGTCGAGTGCGCCAAAGGCTTCCGCCACCCGTCAGAGCTGAAGAAACATATGCGGACCCACACAGGCGAGAAGCCCTACCACTGCCCGCACTGCGAGTTCCGCTGTGCAGATCAGTCCAACTTAAAGACTCACATCAAGAGCAAGCATGGCGCAGATCTGCCTTTCAAGTGCAGCCACTGTCCCCAAGCCTACGCTGACGCACGGGAACTCCAGCGTCATATAGAGATGGTGCAGGGCCACAAGACCCACCAGTGCCCGCACTGTGAGCACAAGAGCACCAACTCCAGTGACCTGAAACGACACATTATCTCTGTTCACACCAAGGACTTCCCCCATCAGTGTGACGTGTGTGAGAAAGGCTTTCACAGGCCCTCAGAGTTGAAAAAACACGCGGAGACACACAAGGGCAACAAGGTGCACCAGTGCCGGCATTGTAACTTCAACGCTCCTGACACCTTCACTTTGAGTCGCCATATCCTGTCCTTGCATACGAAGGACCTCCCCTTTAAGTGCAAGCGCTGCAAGCGAGGCTTCCGGCAGCCCGCTGAGCTGAAGAAGCACATGAAGACACACAGTGGTAGAAAGGTTTATCAGTGCCAGTATTGTGAGTATAACAGTACGGACGCTTCTGGCTTCAAACGCCATGTGATCTCCATTCACACCAAGGACTACCCCCACCGCTGCGACTTCTGCACCAAGGGCTTTAGGAGGCCTTCGGAGAAGAGCCAGCACATAGCCAGGCATCACAAAGACATGTTGATGTAATGTCATCACGCACACACAAACACACTCCTCTTTCTCGAGTAAATCTGTGTCACACACCCAGAGGTCATTTTAGTGTATTAACAAAGAAATGGCGGATGTATGCTGTTGATGAAGACGACAACATTATAATTGCCGTTCTGTGTTGTAATGGGTGTAAACCTCTTCCCCCAGGGGTAATGCAAGAACACATTTTAGATGGGGGTGAAGTCTAAAAAAGACATTGTGTACACTGAGTGGGATAGCTGTAAATTGTGTTTTGTTTTGTTGCAGAAAATCACATATGAACATATATTCAGGGTCTCAAATGTCTATATTTTTATACCCACTCAGCTAAAATGCTGCAAGATGATGACTGTGTCCTGTAAATCAGAAAGTGGTGCTTTGTGAACGTCATGCCAGTTCTTCAGATGATGTGGAATGAGTACTGGAGAGGTTTGCCTCCAAAGTACCAACTAGTATCTCTTTTCCTTATTAACCAACTTTTACACTGACATTTGTTTCCAATGCCATGTTGTCTTTAAGGGGCAGGGCCATTCATGAGTACATAAATGGTTTTGAGTGATGTTGTCACACTCTACGCACCTTAAAAGATATTTCATTAAATTGTAACATTTGAACTTCCATCATTTTGGATTTCCCTCCCAAGCCTGAACACTTGGAGTTCCGTTAAATCAATCATGTATAATATAGGCTGTATTCTGTTAAATATGTCTTAAAAGTTGAATCAGAAATGTTGTGTTCTGATCAGCAGTGTCTAACAAGGAAGGGAAATGGTGCAGTTGGTATATTAGTAGAGTATCCCTTTGGTGTACGCAACACAATTCTGACACATAAATCTGCTTTTATATTCGCTATGATGGTGACAATATTTCACAGGTGTATTAGTATATGAAGTTGACAGATGGTTGGCTTCACGTTCAACCCCTAAATCGGTTAGATCTGACTGCCACTTGCCACTGCAAGTTGCATATGTGTGATGTTACTTGTGACACAGACATGCTCTCTCAGCTAACCATATGATTGCAATCATGCCTTACATCTGTTGGACTTTTTAAGCACTGATGAACACAGCTAATCAGAAAATAAGTGATTTTTAACATGCTGTATCAATACCATTCTCTCAGAGATTGTGTTTGAGTCAGTAGAAAGCACCTTAATAACTTTTGTATTTTAATTATATATATATATATATATATATATATATATATATATATATATATATATATATATATATATATATATATATATATATATATATATATATATATATAACACAAACCCTAGTTAATAAACAATTGCAGAGCATTGTGAGTTGGTAAAGGTAAAAATTGTTTTGAGTGTTATCTCTAGCAAATGAGCACGATCCATTACTGCATCAAAACTGAATTGTCATTGAAAGTGGTGGGTGAAACCATTTATTGTTTTGTTCTATGGATACGTGATATGGTTTTGTGTTTTGTTTGTGCTCACTAACAAGTTCCCCAGACCCTCGTCCTACAGTCCTAAATAATCCCAATAACCCAATCCCAAACATGGGATTATTCCCGTGAAGTCAGTGGTCATCATATTGGCATTAGTCTTTAAAGTATGCACATATGCTGTCTCCATGAAATTAATTGTGGTATATATTAAAAATCCCCGCATTTCGTGTACCTTAGTCTATATTTTCTTTCAGTCTGATTGTGGATAAACTACTGGTGGGGAAGAACCAAAATAAACGATTATCTTTTTACGCTTTTTGTCCTTTCTGTCCTGCAAACAGGAATCATCTTTACATGACATTTTAAAGACCCAGTCGGCAGTTTTATCACTGTTGCTCCATGCTCCTTACCACCTCTGTAGATCAGTGAAATTGTCTAGGGCATTTAAAAAAATGCCCATCACTTTCAATCATCCTGTTTGGGAATTTGAAACGTGCTTTATCCACAACCTGCTTCAGCAAGTCGGTTTCATTTTGTAAAACCTCTTTTAATTGTCTGCGTTTTTAGTTTTAGCAGTCAGTTCATCCGTTTTAAGTACAGTCCAGACATTTGTTGTAATTGTATAACTTAAGTCAACCATTGAGTAGTGATGAAATATGCCAGTAAGCCTCAATAACTGCAGTTCTAGCAGCCAACAAGCCATTTGGTTAGTAAAAGGGAATCACAAGTTTCACTTGATCACCAGCTCATCATCCTTTGACACATCTGTGCATAGATGTAGAATGTAGTGTATGAGGGGTGAGCTGTACTGCCCAATCTTGATACTATCCAGTAGACAGTATCTTCCACTTCAGTTGGCAAAGAGTGAAATTGATAGAATCATCTTAAAGCTCCAGACCTGAAACACTAAAGCCTTGCAAAGTTTTACACTTTGATTTTAACTAATTTTTTCCCCAATTGCAATGACAGTCCGGGAATGAAAACGTCCACAATCTTCTAGATCGACAGGAACAGAGCCAGCTGACAAAGTAGCACCTTTCTCAAGCCTGCACTGGATCTGAATTAGTGTCTCTCCAGCCAAGTAACAGGCACATAAGTGAGTTCCAGCATTTAGGAAATCAGCATACTAGCGCTGCATATGAACTCATCAGTCGTAACTTATCATTGTTGATGTCTAGGATACAAGTTTTACAAATTAAATTAGTAAAAAATGTGATTGGATGAAGGACAGTTTTAATTGTGTCTGCTATCGACTAATTGTTAAGTGCCTAGATGCTAGATGGAGGTAAAAGTAAGAAAAGCACAGGTGTTACATTAACAATGGCCCCCATCGATTCAAGTGTCACAGTAAATGGGGACAGTGAGACAGCATGCACTAAAGGACCCTAAAACTGAAGCAGCTTAATACAATTCAACCATCATTAAGTTGATTATTCACACCTGTGTTTTCCTACTGTGACATGTCAGAATGTGTACTATGAGGGAAAAAAAGCCTATTATACACACATCACATGTGGGGTATTTTTGAAAAAACAGTATTGATGAAAAGAGTAACTTCTGCATACTGACTCCAACCACACATTTATTAACATAGACAATATTTTGACCCCTGACTAAGATTTGATTTCGATCGCAACGTCCATTTAAATGAATGTGTGGTTTTGTGATGTGATCAGTTTCAGTAATTTATTAAGTAAGGCTACTTCAAATTCAAACAACTAACTCCAGAAATGGTATTCCAAGAAGGGAAAGATCAGTAAGATAGATGGTGATGAATGTGGAACCACATCAAGTTGTGTATATTTTATAGGGATGATATGATTGGTTTGGGAGTGACCTTAGAGAAGAAGGAAACAAACGATGATTTGGGTGTAACCATAGAAAGAGAGCACTGACTAAGTCAGAAAGAAAGTGGAGTAAAGTGATTTGATTACAAAGTTTGTACCAATTGAATGTGTTGCTCACGTCAACTCAGTCTCATTAAATTAACAAATGCATCTTTTTCCTCTACACTGAGACTCACGGGGGATTTGACTCTTTTAACGCACTAAAACTGCATGTGTTGCTGAGATGTGTTGCAGTCGTGTCTTGGTTTGCTTCCATGTCACCCGTCTTGAAAGATGTATGATGCCTCATAGTGAGGGAAATGAGCCTGTGCAGATGGGTTCACATGGGCACTGTGAACCCCTGATAGATACAACAGCCTGTTCATTTTTTGTTGATCCCACAGAATATGTCATAAATCACTTACTGGTGCAGCTGTCAGCAGAAACCGCTGAGAACTCGGATATCAACATGCAGACATATCCATAAAATTCCTCCCTAAGTAACTCTTCTTTCTCACTGCATTATCTAAGAATTTGGTATGAGTGTGTTGGGTTGTTTTTATCTGAATACACGCGATTAAGCAACTGCAGTGGCAGTAAATACATTTTCCCATTTCTTTTCTGAGTGTGCTGAACCACTGTCTCTCTCTCCCAAGGCTTTTCTTTGCCTATTTTGAATCCGCAGAGCATCAAACACGTACACATACACACCTAACAGCCCCTGAAGGCCATCACTGTGATGAGAATTTACAGACATACAGAGATAATCCAGCCATTGCAGAAGGTCAGACTAATTTATTTAATGTAGTCATTTTTTTTTCATTTTTCTGAGGATCAATGAGCTAATGTCTGGATGTGATTAGAATGATGAAACTGCCAGTAAAAACATCCATGGTCACATACTGACGTGCAGGGAGTCAGCAAGTGAAAATATTCAGTACACAAATATTTCAGTAACTTAATCATTTTCAATCAGTGGCATGGGTTAATAGTTGACAATAATCCCAAATATTTAGATACGATTTTGCATCAGAGCGTATTATTTGGGATATTTTGTTTTGGACAGCATAGGATTCTGGTGTTACACAACATATTGCTCTTGTATATTTCAGTGAAGGGATGAGCAAATGGAGCTGGGGACTGTGTCATTAACTCATCTCAATGGCAGACAGTACTGCCATAGCCTATTATCTCCACATCCTTCGGTAGCTCAAGAGCCAGATTGTCGACAACAAGGCTGTAAGTGCTGCAAGCCAGCTGGAGACTGCGGGGCCTTCAGGGAAATCATTGCCAGAATGCTTGGAGACGGGCAAAACTGGCCTCCTGATCAGTCAGAGAAGGGACAGTATGGTGGACTACACATGACAAGAGTGCTCAGCTCCCGATTAGTGCATTTACACTTTGACTATAGGATGTTAGGATGTGTCATCTGAGGTATACCTCAATCTGAAAAAATGATTTCCAAAAGTCAGTAAGTAAACCTTGAGTTTGGATTGTTTTGTCCAACTGCTATTTCAGCGGTCAAGAATGAACTTTCATGCTTAACGTTTAAATCTGAAAAGTGCCATGAATGGCGTCATACCAGCTACTGAGTTTGCATGTCAACAGGTCCATCTCCATAACAACTGAGTCAAAATGATCCACTCATGAAGACTGTGTGATACAGATGAAATCTAAGGAAAAACCTAGTAAGTGGACCTTGAGTTGGAATTGTTTTGTCAAAACTTATTTCTGCAGCTTCACCAATTAAAGGTCAATTCTGTACTTGTTGAAGTTATTCTCAATGGTGCCATAAAAAGTAGTGATAAACAGATGAAAAAAAATAATAGGGTTGCACCTTAGCTCCTTTTACCTTGTTGAGAAATCCAAAAAGTCTGATAGGCAAATAGTTTATTTCAGAAATTACAGTTCTACTTCACTGAAGATCCATTCTTAGTATATGTGCACTGGAGGTTTTACCTTTCCACATCACACTTCTCCAAGTTGAATATTGCACCACGGTTGGCTTCCAAACCCATTGTGATGTCACAAGTCATGCTTAATACACGTCTTAAACTCAGATTTAAACGTGGGCGCAGAGAAACTCCCCCCCCCTTCCCCCTCAGTGTGAAAACAGCCTTCTAGCCAAACTGCACATACATCATTCTGCACAGATATCTGATCAGATCAATAGTTATGAATTTTCTGAAAGAGAAAAAAATTGCTCTTTAGTATTCACTAGATGTCACTGTTATCCCATCCTTCTGAGAGACACTGACTGCACTGATTACTGAGAGTGTTGCCACAAATAAATGCATAAAAATTAAATGCGTACCCATTTCCAAGTCAGTGACTGGGTTTTAATGAGACTCCAGCAAAATAAGAATTGGGCAGTATAATTATTTTGTTCTATTAGTTCACTGTTTATAAAGTCCAGGAAACAGGTGAGAGCATTGACAAAACATACATGAATGGATATTGGGTTACCTATTGTATCTTCCAATTTATGGTATAGGCTTATTTATGGAATGTATGAATAAATACATTATAGGGGAAAATCCAAAAATGAGGCTCCTTTAAATGGATTCTGTCTCATGTATTTATTTGGGGCAACTATTTCAATTAGCCTAAACTTTCAGGATAATTGTCAGACTTTATTACCCATGCACCCTTTAAACAGATACAGTAACGGACCTGCCCATTTACACTGCTCTCGGAGGACAGGACATTTTGACCTGGATCACAGCAGAGGCGCGTCACCGCGGGTGGGCGTGGCTAACCGGGTGAATAAAGCTGTATCCTCCGTTACGTTGCGGCAGAGTTACCGTCTGACACGAAAGACAGCTGAGCACCTAGCGGACATTTGAACCGCAAGTGATGGAAACCACGGAGATCATTTTATGCACCTTCATCGGCTCTCACTACTTCGGCACCATCCTCTTCTACTTGTGGCTTGTCATCTGCGGGACACCTACAGAACTCACCAACTATGGATTACTTGATTAAAATTGGGCCACCTGATCCTGTTTGCGCCATGACAACCGACCAGAATTAGAGCAAGATAAGTCGTTATGGATAGTTGTGCAAATGGTGCATTCCCTGCTCAGAGAACTGGTGTCAAAAGCAGAATTTCAATCTCACGATATCGCATCTATTTGCGCGTAAAGGACGTGGACATAACGGCTTCTTTCAACGCTGTCTGAAATACTCTGCGCTATGTTTTAGTTATTATGGGAGAACGCAGTAGTTAGAATAGAGGGTGTGTTTGCGAGACTGGTTTGTTACTGCTGGCTTTAATGTGAGAGTGGCGAACAGCTTTTAGTGCGCGCATACCAGTTGTCCGCTGCAGATCAGCCGCTCCGTTACCACAGGCGATCCACCGCAATCTTTGACAGACAACAGGCCTCACCAACCATTGCAAAAGGTTTAATTGAAAATCCCTTTTCAACTCCTCTCATTTGAACTTCCACTACAACCGAGAGAGTTTTTAAAGCTGCGCCCAATTGCACCTGTGAGGCAGGAGTAAGCCATGGCTTTACCAGATAGTGGCATGTCTGGGGAGGAGGTACCCTTCCCAGAGATTGTAGAGCTCAATGTGGGCGGCCAGGTGTACATAACCCGATATTCTACCCTCACAAGTGTGCCAGACTCCCTGCTATGGGAGATGTTCAGTCGAAAGTCAGCCAAAGGACTGGCCAGGGACACCAAGGGTCGCTTCTTTGTGGACCGTGATGGTTTCCTGTTCCGTTACATCCTGGACTACATGCGAGACCAGCAGCTGGTTCTGCCAGACCACTTCCCTGAGCGCGGGCGTCTGCAGAGAGAGGCTGAGTTCTTCAACCTGCCAGAGCTTGTCAAACTGCTGGTGCCCAAAATCAGCAAGCAGAACTCGCTTGGCGACGAGGGATGTCAGAGCGACCCGGAGGACTCCTCACCTGGGATTGACATGGCCCCTAACCTCAGCTCCCTGGGTGCTGTCGCTGCTGCCTGTGCCAGCCTGGTGCCCGGTACCATGGATGGCAAACGGTCTGGGTTCATCACTATTGGCTACCGAGGCTCATACACCCTGGGCCGTGACAGCCACACCGATGCCAAATTCCGCCGGGTGGCACGGATCATGGTGTGTGGGAAAACCTCTCTGGCCAAAGAGGTGTTTGGGGAGACGCTGAACGAGAGTCGTGACCCCGACCGCCCCCCTGAGCGCTACACATCCCGCTACTATCTGAAGTTCACCTTTCTGGAGCAGGCGTTTGACAAGCTGGCTGATGCAGGCTTCCACATGGTGGCCTGTAATTCCACAGGAACCTGCGCCTTTGCCCATGAGCAGACGGACGACAAGATCTGGACCAGCTACACTGAATATGTGTTCTACCGTGAGTGAGACTATCGGCTTTGTTCCCCTGGTCCCCCATCCTGTCTCCAAGTGCCCCCCCCCCTCCAGCTTCCAGCCATCCTGTCCTTCTCTCTCTCTGATGGCTCCTGCACCAGTAGATGTACCATAGATGTTGTGCCCCTCCATCTCTCTCAGCAGCCTCCAGCTTTTATCCTATGAACAGTTACCCAGCTGCTGCTCCGACTCTTCAGACCTTCTCTCAACCCCAGATCCATTCCCCTCATCCTCAGGTCCAGCTTTTGCCTTTCCTTAAACCGCCGCTCCATCTAGTTGTAGTCCCCGGTCCTCAACCACAGCAACCCCACAGCCTGTCCTGCAGAGACTGATACCTTCTATATACTATACTCCCCTTTGTACTTTATGTATTGCATCTGCCTTGGTAAAGCACAATATTGTATCCAAGAGCTCATTTTGTTAAATATGTGCCCCGGTGTGTCAAAATGACTATTAAAGCAGTCACAAGGGCATAGGGGAAAGGGCTTCGAAGAGTGGCCGTGATGTACAGTGCTAGACTTTGCCTGCTTACTCAAGCAGATCGGACTCTCTCCTGCTCCTCTGAACTAAATTACCAAATAATTGGACATCTTATCAGCCTTGAGGGACGTGAGCAGCCCAAGCACAAGAAAGAAATGCAACACAAAAATCTAATTTCCTTTAGTTTTTTCTTAAATGTGTCGAGTACCATGTGGTTGGGAACGTGCCACACAGTAGTTTATCTGTTCAGTTGTTGTTATGAATGAATGAGACTTGTGATAATACAGCCACATGGACAGTGGGGGGAAAAAGCATTGAGCTTTTTATTTTGAAAGGGAACAGTAGATTGTAGGTGTGTAGAGTTTCCTCTTCAAAATTACGCTTATTGTGTGGCAAATGAACAAGCAGCAGGTTTTGATAAACAACGATGAAAGCGGAAATATCAAGAGATCTCATAGACAGAAAGAAAAAAATGGTTGCCAGATGAGGTGTGTGTATTGATTGTGCAATGGAGCTTTGAGTGTTTTAATCTCCCACGCTGGTAAGGCAGAGAAGATGAAGGTGTTACTCACTGTTCTATTTTTGTGCTTCTTTGACATTTCTTTGCTCAATTACCTACAGTATTTAAGAGCATTATTAAAGTGAAAAAGACAGTCACCTTAGCGGATCACGTATTGAGTGTTCTGTAAACAGTAATGTTATTCTTAATACTCAGTTAGGTATTAGTTTAAGCTGTTGCATATTTGAAGAAAGAAAGGGTAGGATTACGTGTAAAGCCAGCCATAGCCCAATGTTTTCTCACTACTGTACAAGGGCATGTTTATAGCCAGCGGGTATAACTTCAGTTATAAAGAAGTGAGTTAAGAAAGAGAGTCATTCCCAGATACAGCCTCAGGACACATCTGCACATCATATACAGTACCTCAGACTAAAACACAAACTGAAGGCACTTAAGACTAAGCTGATGACATACAAATGCAGACAACGTTAGGAAAATTTCCCAAATGTAGATGCTGTAACAAGATTATGAATAAGAGGTTGAATATAAAGTTTTAGTTGAGAAACAGCCATCGAGGCAGTGTAGTGCAGGATTTCTCCTGAGCTAGATGGTGTCAGGTTGTAGTTTTGGCAGAATGTCTGACAGTGACAATAAATATATTCTGAGATGTCTAGAAACCGCAATGTTGTGTTTCAGTGTGATGAAGTGCTGTTGACATCTGAGTCATTATATTAGACCTGCTGCAGTGTGTTGCTGCAGGTGTAGACAACACTGAAATGAAAGTGTTCAGCAAAAAGCGAAATTTATTTGTCAAATAAAAGATGTTTTCTTTCTATTCAGGTTGTATTTTCCATTCGTGACAAAATGTTTTCTCAGTATTGAATGACATTCAGAACAAACCATGAGGAAAGTGGTACATGCCCTTATATTACTGCAGTTACATTTTCAGTGACAATACCACTCAATCACAAGTAAACCAATTCATTTTCATCTCACCATTTCCCATTAAAGGGAATGTCCTTGGACATAAACTCTACTTAAATTAAATGTTCAGAACTCTAGCCTCAGGCACTATCTCCCCCATCCTCCTATCTGCTTTTCCACTTTTTTTCTCTTTTTTTTCAGCCCTGTCTTTGAGTTGACCAGAAAAAGGAGCCAGGATAAAAATGAGGACATGCATAACAGCCTCTTTTTAAATCAGCTTACAAAACCCTTATTTTGTTGACAATAATTGACCTAATTAATACTTACGTAAAAACCTGGAAGCATATCAGGCCTAATATACCAGACTGTGAAATACTGTAGCTGTATAGGCTTCACAAGATGAGAGATGGTTGTTGCCTGCTGTAAAAAAAAAAATCATTTTTATCGAGCAAACCCACAGACAGAAAAGTGGTCATAATTTACACTTGAACAACAACCAGGGTTATGTTTATGTAGGTGAGGCAGTTTTATGACTCGTTTTTTTTACCAAGAGATGATCACATGCTAATTACCGTAGCACGAGACCTCCATACCTGATCTCATTGTGGCCTAGATAAAAGCATGCCTGATGAGCTTCACAAAAACTGTTGAAAAATGTATGTGGCTGCCATCTTGTAGAACAGAATCCTCAGAGACAATATCGCGCCTGCACTGTCTCTTTAGCCCACAACAAACACAGTCACACGTGCATTCCTCAGTCACTCTCCTCCAGCACTCCCATGCAATTCGGGAGCGCCAAGGTCAGTCATTAGCACAAGCATGGAGAGACACGTCTTATGTGTGAAATTCCTCCATGAGTCGCCTTGAGACTCAACATTCAACAGTAGATGTGTTGACACTCCGATATTGAACAGCAGCAACAGTGAGGTCCACAGGCTGTGATGAAATGCTGCTTGGGTTTTTCATTTATTTTTTTTATTTTTTTAAAAACTCTGTTGTGTAACATGTGGCTGAAAAGTGTAGCACGCCTGTCTCATGTGCCAAACAAGACGCAGGTTTTATTTGTGTCACCATAGTGGTATACCTGTTCTATCCAGAGTGTTACAATAAAGATTTTTTTTACAGCTAGGTGAGAAAGAGGGGGAAGACATGCAGGAAATCGTCACAGGTTGGATTCGAACCCTGGACCTCTGCATTGAGGTATAAACCTCTAGGTATATGTGTGCCTGCTCTACCCAATGAACTAACCCGGCCACCAATAAAGATATTTTACCATGAAAATCTGCTTCTCTGCCTTTTGGAAAAACTCCAAATAACAGGTTGCATCATTTGCTCACCACACAGCACACAATCAACTGAATTAAATCCTTTATTGTGTTTTATCTACATTCTTGTTTACCTATACCACAAGGTTTGAAGTCAATACAATTTCTCCGTGAGCTTGTGCAATTCATTATTAAACTCTTGTCATAAAACAATGCTCCTCGAGAGTACAAGACTGCTCTCTCTACCTTGAGGCAGTGATTTGACCCATGTCGTGTTCCCGTGGTGCTATTGTCGCTGTAGGCGGCTCTACGTGGCAACATGCCTTGGCTTGGTCTGCTTTCCTAAGAATGATCCCCTTGTCTCATAGCCAGCTGGGTCATCGCTTCCCCTATTTGGAAAAAGAAAGGAAGAGAGCAGAGAGGAACAGGAACGGATGTACGTCAAAGGAATAAAGGGATCGGAAAATGGGGCAATGAAGCAGAGACAGGGAGACAGATAACCTGGTAGAAGCTATGAGAGTGGGAGAGTATTTAACTTGGATTTGGTGTTCCCATTTTATCTCTCTTCCTGAGCAGCATGAAATGTCCTGTTATTCGGAGAGGTGCTGGACCATCCTGACAAACAAAGCCCTCAGTGGGCCGTGCTGTAATGTGTTCCCCTGTGTCCTGTCTGCTCCGTCAACATTTACAGAGAGATTCAGTTACACTGACAGATATAGATCCACAGGATTACAGTATGGTTGGGATTAATATTGATTTATAGTATGATTTGATCAAAAGAAAGGGGGAAAAATTGATATTTTCAAACAGAAAAACAATGTTTTTTCTTCCTTATGTGAATCATGAGCTGTGCCTTTTAATTGACTATAACCAGCCCAGATTCCCAGACTGCGTCCTCTTTTATGAATAGACATACTGCATGAGTTAGAGTGACAACACAGAGCACCAGTGACGCCTTTTCTCAACATCTCAGACTGAGTATACTATCAGATGTTGTCTGCATGCTGCTGTTTCCGTTCATTCAGAGTGTTCAGCTGCAACTATCTGTGGCTCGGCCTCCATGCCTTGTCTACTTTCAGATCTACAGTATATTTGGCTCTGTTATCTTTTTGTCCTGTTGTTTGTGCTTACGTGGATGTTTGGCGGACAGGCTGGATGAGTGTTTGGGAATCTGTGTTGGGTGGGTTGGCGCTGGGTTGGTATGGGGGCCATGCCTAGGCAATGAACTAGGTGCACTCCCTGTCTCACAAAATGCTGAGCAGGCAGTTGGCCTCTCTAAACACAGACACACACATGCACAGAGGGAGGGAAGTTGCTAGGTGAGATGTGCAACAACCCTCCCGTGTGAGGCTAATGACTTGGAGCTCTACGGTTTTAGATCTAATTGGCTGCCTTCTTTTCACTCTTATTTGTGATCAGTTAAGAAGGCATTAGCAGGCAAACAAGCCATTTGCCTCCCTCGTACTCTCTTGACAGCAATAAACAGTAGAAGTCCATGCTAGTATAGCAAAGCTTTGTTGCTGCTAATTACCTTAGAGTACCGTTGGCCAATAGGAGCATGTAATAGGGAACTGGAGAGCGCATGCAGCATCCTGAGGCCTACCACTGCTTTCTCCATCAAAATGTGACTTGTGTGTGTGTGTGTATAAACGTTAGCCAAGAGCTTTGTATGCTTTTTATTAATTTGCTCATGCACATGTAAGCTACATGAGCCCGAAACCTGCTGTGTTTGTCTTTAACGACAACGTGGTTTGCCCACGCTGCCATGTAAGTCCACATGCGCAGCGTACAGTAGCGCTGGCTCGGGGCATTTTTTTAATCTCATTTTGTGTTGGGTTATTTATAGTGAACCAGGCATGGAGTCATATGTTTACCGTCACTGCACTCCTCTATCCTCCAGCATGGGTACACATGCTCCGTTGCTGTCCCTCCTTCTCCTCCTTTTCACACGTCTCCTGCAGAGAGAAGCTATCACAAAACATATTGGCCCACAAACTCCATTGTGCAAGGTCAGGGGGTATCTATACCCAAGGGGGGAGACAAAGAGGGGAGTTAACAAGGGACTCGATCTAGCAGCTGAAAAGGAGCAGATTAGGTCACTAGTGACGTACAGTACTGTATCTCTATAACTGTAACTCTATCTCTCTCCATATGTTGTCTCTTTATTATTCTCTTTGACTTCACAAACTTTTCTTTTTAAAGCTCAAAGACACATAAATAACAGACAGACATGACAGAGGAAAGCATGAGGGATGGAAATACAAAGTAACAGTAGGATGGGAATGAGGGAGCATGAGTTAAGGAGAGTGAGTCAGAGTGTCAGAAGCAAGTTGGAGGATTTAAAAGAAAAGCAAACAAAAAGTCGAACTCAAGTGGCAAAGTTCCTCATAGACAGTACCTAGAGATTGTAAATATGTGAAGAAGAGCACGAGGAGTGGGGCAGGAGCAGATGGAAAGGAAAGGAGGAAGAGAAAAAAAGAGAAATGCCATTGGACAAAGTAAGGTGGGAGGCAATAAGTCTGATGCAATATATATATATATATATATATATATTAGTATGTTTTGTTACTTTATTCTTAAACAATACAGCAAGCTAACATACAATTTCTTCACCAAGAAATTCACATAGTGATCATGAATTTGGGTTCTTTGTCTGGGGGATTGTAAATTATTAATTACTTATAATTCTGGATTTTTAGTGTTAATCCTGGTTTGTTTTGATGCTGTTGTTTGAAGGGTTGTTATTTAACCTCCCTCCCTTTTTAAACAGTTTTTATTAGGGAATTTAGTTTTATGTTGTTTTTATGGTTTTAAATATTTCCTATGTTTTTGTTTTGGTTCACTAGGATGGGTACACGGTATGTTTTTATGGATAAATAAATTGAACCCTAGAACTTGGTGCTTTTAGATATTTGTGCCCAGGGACCCACTGTCTCCTAATCTGTTTATAACTAATGCTAAAGTTTCTTTAATGAATGTCTCAAGATGGCAAATTACTTTAATCTGATGAGTTTTAATTGCATGCCATCAATCACTGACAGAGGGGGGGGAATAATGTTTTTATGCTGAAGAGTTATAAAAAATAATTGATTGAAAAGTTTAGCGTCAACAACACAAAAAAGCATTCCACTTCATGTATTTATTTAAACGTATAATAATGTTGTAACAGGTACACAGTACATCAATGTGGTGAAAACAATGTGAACGGCTGGTGAGCAGTTACTATGTATCTGCTGATCGAATGTGTTTTGCTTTAAGCAGTGAGTTGTAAATGTGTCTGTCAGCGCTGTTGTTGTTAGGACGGGATTCACCTCGGCCATCTGGAGATTTGGGCTCTAATCTGCCCCTCTAATTGTCAGTAATCTGGACAGGCAGGTTTGTCCTTGGTGCTGCAGTCCTAGACAGGGATGGACCCTGGCTGAGACTGAAGCAGGTGGCAGGGGGGCTGCAGGGGCTGAGGGATGCCAGGATGGGCTTTAAGGTGCTAAGGCAGGCTGGTTATGGGCTGTGGTAGCCAGGCAGCAGCTCAGGGTATTTAAAGCAGGGGAAATTAAAGAGGAGGAACATGGAGCAGGTGAATCAGCAGGACACTTGGATCAAACGTACATTTTTGCAAGTCTGCAAAAAATAAAAAATCATATAGTAGACTTTTTACACACCCAAAAGAATTGAAAAACCTTATCAGCCGGTTAGTTATTGATGACTTGGTTTCTTCCTTCTCTTCCCCCCTTTCTGTCCTCTACCCTCCACTCCATTGTTTTGCTTTTCTTACTTGGCAGCAGCTCCCCGGTCTCCAGCTGTATATACGTCACGCATTTCCTCTACATTATGTAGATTGACAGATTTGTAATTGCTCAGAGACTTGTGAGTACACTTCAGTAATTTTGATATGGACGACTGTGCTCTTGCCAACACATGTAAAGTTAGTATGCAGAATATATTGTTATCATGTCTGATTACGCCTCTGTATGTATTTGCTCTGATGGCAATCAGAGAAAAGACAATGAATGAGAAAACAGTAGGTGGTGAGGCCCACTCTGTCATTAGGCGCCATACTGATGAGCACTTCACAAAGCAGATGTTGGATATCTGAGCTGAATACTAGGTCATTAGATTTAAAACATGCTGTAATTGCCAAAACTATGTAGCGTGAGCTCCCTTTAGAACAGCAGGAGAGAGCCATATGTACAACTTCACACTCTGGATAAAAGGCTTCTCTCAGTCTGAGAGACATTACTATGCATTTGTGTAGCTCTGGCTCCTGCATTTCATTGTGGCGTTACCATGGAGATGATGCTGTCCTCTTGTTTGCCACCTGTCAGTGGCCACAGTGAATTTTAAATAGTAGCTTACCCACAGTCTAAATCACCTGATCATATTCAAGGTAACAGAAACAGCTGATACCTTTATTTTTAAACAGCTTTATGCTACATTCATACATTGCTAGGTATTAGAGTCAAACAAAAATAACACATAAACTACAATGATACTGCAGCTGTTTTCCAAAATCCCATATAGCTTTGGTTATTACCTTTAGCAATTCAAGACATCTGTCACTGAGGTCCATTTGAGAAGACCCATCTTGCTGTAAAAGAAATACTTCAATATTTTGGGAAATAAACATATTTGCTTTCTTTCTGAGAGTTAGATGAGAAGATTGATACCTCTCTCATGTCTGTATGGTAAATATGAAGCTGAAGCCAACAGCTGACTAACTTAGATTAGCCCGACGACTGGAAACGGGGAAACAGTTAGCTAGTTGGTTCTTGCCTTATGGACTGGTGCCAGATGACCAGCAGAGACTTATTGGTCTTGAAGAAATAGTTCAGTAGTACATATCTCCCTTTGAACAGAGCCAGGCTAGCTGTTTCCCTCTATTTTCAGTTTTTATACCAAGCTAAACTAACTGGTTGCTGCTGGTGGTAGCTTCATATTCACTGTACAGAGTTGAGCATGGTATCAATCATATTTCCTAAAAAGGTCAAAATATTCCTTAAAGTTTGTATTGTAGCTAACATGCCACCGTCGGCACGCTAACTAGCTTCCATTTGGAAAGTGACAGCTATTGCTTAACTTGCTAACGTTAGTACTAGTCTCCTCTAGACAATACTTTTTTCACATTATTTCAACTGCTGAGTCACTGACAGCTCCTGAACGCTCAGTGTTATGTTCGACCCTAGCTCGGCGTTAGCTGTCTCTCTTTCATGGGTCTAGTTGTGGTGATAGCATGGTGAGTAAGATATAACTGTTAGGGAATGTTTAATTCAGTACCTTCTCATGCTTTCATTTAGTCAGGTTGTAAGAATACATAATGTGCTATGATTCAAGTAAGTAAATATTCAGTTGGGGTGAAAAAACAACATTACACACTGTAGGGGAGACATTTTGTGACAGAGAGGTGCCAAACCCTGGCAACAGTGACACATTAGAGTTGCTAATAGCGGTAATGATGGCGGCGAAGAGATGTGTCACACTGAACAGATGGGGTAGACTGAGAGAGAGAGGCAGTGAGCTAGAGGAGAGGATGTGTGAGAAAGTGCTTTGGCTTTTGCATATATCCCTGGAGAAGTGGCCCGGGGAAAAGGGTTGAGTGCTCTCTTTCGCTGTTCTCCTCCATGAGGCTTAGTGGTGGAGGAAAGCATGGAGCCCATCCCCCATTGGATTATTCCTTCAACACTGCTAAGCCCCCATACTCCCACGTCCAGGCGGCCTTCAAACACATGTATTCATTATGAGAGACACTAAATGCACCGAACACACAAACACACACAGTGGTGAATATGTGTCTACCAACCCCTCATTCCCCTACATCTTTCTTTTTTTCTCTCTGTCTTTATCTGTCCTTCTTTCAAATGCTAGTACATGCCTAGAATATAACCACACACACACACACACACACACACACACACACACACACATATATCTGCCTGTATACACTGTATGCAAAACACCCACATCTACACATACAGTACTCACACACATGCTTACGCATGCATGCACAAACACACAAGACACACACACACACACACACACACACACACACACACACACACATACACACACACACACACACACTTGTATTCAGGTATTCAGAAAGCCAAGGCAGTGGGAGAATTCTGTGCCGCCTCCGTTTGTTTGACACAAGCAGCTTTTCCTGTTATATAAGGCGGGTTACTGTGACGATGAGCCCTGTGGAAGAAAGAGTGCAGGCCTTGTGCGTCTTCATATGTCTGTACACATGTGTGTGTGTGTGTGTGTGTGTGTGTGTGTGTGTGTGTGTGTGTGTGTGTGTGTGTGTGTGTGTGTGTTGTGTGTGTGGCATATTGTACCTGTATATCTCTGCATAAGCATGCATGTAAGAGGCTGTGAGAGAGATTATCTGTTCATAGCAGCATATACTGCATGTGGCTGCTTCACAATGAGAGTGAGCATATGTGACACTGCATGAGCAGTATGCACGCAGGACTGTCATTACAGTAACTTGGTGTGAGACCATGTCCAAACTCATGTGGATAGATTCAAAAATGTTTATGTATTGAAGTTTTTTCCGTCCACAGAGCATTTTCCAATTGTTTTCTGAAAGTCTAGCACCCACATTGAAATACCACAGCAACAACAAACGGCTCAGATTTCATCTGTTCGGCATTTCCTCCAGAGGCTTTTTGAAATGCTGTTTATTGTATACAGAGCAGGAATGAAGACCAGAGGAAGTGAAAATTCTTCAAAATAACAAATCACATGACAAGAGAGCATGAGAATACTCAAATGTATGTTACAGTAACATTTTGGATTGACTTTGTTTTCCCAATCCACCCTACAACACAAAAGAAGCAATTTCGAATCGTGGTGTGTTCTCTGTGTTCAAAAACCCAGGATTAGTGCGAAACTGACGGCCAAAAATAGACAAAAGATGCATTTTAAAAATGTATCCGCTTTAGTGTGGACCAGGGCTAGATTTGCTGTGACTTCTCAGCCTATCTGAGGCTGTGTACCATCATGTAGACAGTGAAAATCAAAGGAAAGAGAAAAGATTGGCTGTTTGTAAAGCGAGAGGGGACAATTGAAAATGGTTGGGTTTTCAAATACTAAGAGATGCAGAATGTGCATGTACCACTTTAACTATTCTGAGAAGTCGCACCACAGCAACCTCTTGTGTCCTCACACAGAGATGAGATGAAAAATCAACACACCGTGAAAAATGGCTTGTCAGTCACGCTTCAGTTAGGAGGTTTCACGCTATCTGGTCATTTACAGTATTCCTTCTAGAATAATGTACATACAAGCAAAGGTAAAAGGGAATTCTGAAATTAAATGAAACTGTCCTCCACTCTCCTTATCTCTCATTGCCTTCCCTGTCCTGCTGAGCTCCTTTCGCTGCTAATTTCTATTTCCATAATGCTCCTACACGCTCTTGTGCCAGCATGTGTTTACTTTTGTACTCTTGGAGACAAAAACTGTAAAGCTCAAAGCTGAGGTGCTTGTTTCTGTGCCAGCCACACACTACTGACACACTTTGATAAGGCAAACAAAAAAGTGAAATGTAATCAAATTTCTGTGCAAAGCTCCACTGTTAGGGGGCAGCAGAAACTACGCACTATAGCTTAGACCTTAAATCAAACACACCAAACACCTGAGTATGAATATTCTATTTATCGTCTCACTTATCTTTTTTTAAAGGAATGATTTAACATTTTGGGAAATCCTTATTGGCTATCATGCCGAGGGTTAGATGAGAAGATTGATATCCCTTTAATGTCTGTACGGTAAATAGGAAGGCATAGCTATCAGCTGGTTAGCTTAGCTGGGAACAGTTTAACCGTGTGCCCAGCACCTCTGTGCAGTGTCTCCACTGGCTGCATGGCAAACTCACAGTGACGTCAACTCTGCAGGAAGTTACTGTGACCGGCTGTTCCATTCTGAACTTTGGACAGAGCCAATGCTTGCTGATTCTCCCTGCTTTCTGTCTTTATGCTAAGCTAAGCTAATAACATGCTGGCTCTAGCTTCATATTTGCTGTGCAAAGTGGTATTGATCTTCCCATTCAAATCGCATCAAGAAAAAGAATAGGTTTCTGTAATTGTAACTTTGCATAAACTGCAAATTAAAAAAAAACCTAAATCTGTAATACTTTCTCCTTGCTGCAGGTGGTTCATCAGTGATTTCCAAGGCAACGACCTCTGACCCCCCAGCACTCACTGAAGTAGTGACCTCTTACCCTGAGCCCAACAGCACTGGCCCAACTGAAAGCTTTCCAAAGCTTTTGCCCCGGGACTGTCTTTCTCCTCTAACACCTCCTCTTCCTCCTCCACCTCCCCTTGCTGCAGACAGCCCCGACCTCCCAAATCTGTCACCTCCAGTCCTGCCACCACCTCTGCCACCATCCAAACCTTTTTCTACCTCCAGTCCTTCTCCTCCTCCCTCAACACCGCCTCGGGCTAAGAGCCCCCAGCGTCCGACCGCCCTCAACCTAAAGACGCTGCCACGGCCCACCGTTAGGGAGAATGGTGGGCCCCCGCTGGGGTTGGATGAGGAAGAGGAGGAGAAGAAGATGCTGGAGGAGGATCTGAAGAAATGCATTGACGACTTTAAAAAGATCCGCTTGCCCAGAGAGTTTCCGGATCGCAAGAGGCACTGGCAAAGTGACTTGCTTAAGAAGTACAATGCATAGAGCGTTTTACTGCAGCGCCACAGTGAAGAAACTTGACAAGGATTTTATAACAATGTTGTGAACAGTGGACTCCAGGTTTATATTCACGTTGCTCTGAGTCAGCAAGTTTACTTAAACCTCTTATGTAGTAGCTTTTGCATGTCAACAGAACTAAAATGTTTGATAAAGTGTAGTGCTTAGGCTGAGTTTGTCTAGCAATCACACATACATGATTAAAACACTGAGATTTGTCTTTTTCCATAACAGAAAACAGCATCCCTAAAGAGATTGTTAGTGACACGTCTTTGTTCCACACAGCTATTTGGAGACATTTTTTTACTTTAATATATGTAATGTTTTTAATTAGAGAGTTCTGCCCTGCTCTCTGTACTGTATTCACTGATAAAGCAACTGGAAAATGTAAGCTATGTGTGAAGGTTGAGGCATTTAACCTTGCTGATGCAAAATAAAAGAAAGAAGTGAAATCTTTGGTGCCAATCATCTAAAATATCTCACCTCATCAATATTAAACCATACGACTTCAAAGCCTTTCTTCTTCTCTCTGTCAGAGATTCAAAAGCCGTGCAGTTTGGTTCATTTTGTGATTACATTATCTTCAGGCCAGCAATGGAAAGAATTCAGAGAGAGAGAATGTGGTGTACCGGGAAGCGGAGTGGGTAATTACAGACGGCCAGCATGTGGAATAATAATGACAATAATGACTACATGAACCAGTGCACAGTGCCATTTGTTCCTCTATCTGCTCTGCATAAAATGTGCATCCAGCTTCACTAATGAATTACAAGGTGTGTTTGTATGTCTGTATCTCTAGTCCTCATTATGGGATATATGGGGCAAATCACAAAAAAGGAAGCATTACTTTATCTTTTCAGTCACCTTGTGAACTAATTCTCAACATATTCATGCAGCTAAAGCAAAAGTTTAACATTTTAAAAAAAATACACTTTTTCTTAGCAAGAGTTAGAAGCAAAGATCGCCACCGCACACGTCTGTGGGTTATGTACAGAGCTGCATGAGATTTGCTTAGCATAGCATAGTCCTCCAAATCATAAGACAATATTGGTCGTTTAGTCCTACCCTCTTACCAGAAACCGTAACGTTGGCAGTTTTTAAAACGTTGTTAACGTTGTGAAACGGTCACAGTTTGGTTAGGTTTAGGCACCAAAACTACTTAGATGAGTTTAGGAAAATATCCTGTTTTCGGAACCCTTTTGATCATTTTGCCTTTGTGTTTCCACCAGCATCCTGTTTCCACTAGAAATAATAATTGAAGCAAGAGACTGTCAAATTTCTTTCCATGTGTATTTTTGGCCTCATATTAAAGCTATAGTGCGTATAGTTTCTGTTGCCCCCATGAGGAATTCTAAGTAATGACAACAACACTGTCGGCGCGTCCACAAGGAACAGCCTTCCGTGATCGTGCACTCGCCCCCACCCCTCTTCCACGCAGTTGCCAATAGCCAAAGACGACACAGAGGATTAAAAAAAAACATGATGGACTCTTCAGAAAAGGTAATTATCTTCACTCAAGCTTCTGCGCGGGAAAGTCTCTGGATGCCACAATCTTCTGAACACAGCCATACTGAGAAATACAGGGAGAGTTGTGTGGAGCTGATAATCTTAATTAGCTTTGTAGCAACTCATTTGGCAATGACTTGAATGTGACGGACGTTCAATAATATCAAAAAGTTACACACTAAAGCTTTAAGTTTCAAGACTAAGAATATGACGCAGACCCTCCACCACATCCATATATAAATACAGTGCTGATCTACTGAATGCAACCTTGAAGATGTTTTATTTTCTCGTGTTGTCTGTTTGGTCATTTTATTTTTTTCAATCTGTCTCATTTGACCTGAGCAGAACCAAAGTCCAACCTGCTGCTCTGCCTTTGGTCATAATGACCCCTGTGGCCGTCCCATAGCTTTCTATCAACACCATGCCTCCAGCCTGATGCAGTTCAGCTCTGCGTCACCCCCGGTTAATATTGAGGTTAAGACATTAATCCCCAAGTGTTATGAGAGGGAAGTTTTATCATGTTAAACATCAGACAAATAGAATAGTTTTATCAGACACACTGGTAACTGCTAAGGAGCAATAGACATATCATCTTGCTCTGAGAAGAGGATTAACAACAGATTAGGGTTTGTCACAGTCTTTAGAGCCTCTAAACAACAGGCTATTCCTCTCACAAACTACCCGATAGTGACAATTTATACTATCCAGTCAGTATTTGCTGAAACATTTCACACCGTCATCAACACTCAGGCTGTCTCCAACTGGCTGATGATTGCTGAGAAATCCATAGAAAAGATTCTACTTTGCAGCTCATTAGAGAGTATTGCCTCATCAGCTCCTTTTCTTGTATTTCTCATCTTTCACTATTGGCTTGGACAGCGTCAGCATGCTGGCTGGGCTCCCGGGCTCAGAGGAGTGTCATCAGAGCGCGCCTGAGTCAGGATGCATGCAGAGGATAAAACAACAAGTCTTCCCGAGTTAAAATTCCTGTTGACTGTGGCAGAAGCTGCACAGTCTGCTGTGTTGGAGTCCTGTTAGACAAAACAGACATCCCTGTCCAAAACCAGTCCTTGATTGGCATTTGGGCCTCTCCATAGGAATCCGTTCACTTCTCAATTCTCTTTTACCTTTTGTATTTTTTCAGTACAGTATAACACTCTGAAGCTGGCCTTTTGACTTATTATGGATGCACTGTGAGGATTTGATCTCTGAAGTTGATAGGCTCGGCCGCTCAACAAAGGGAATACTTCTGCTTTGAAATGAAGCGGTAAAGCAGTCTAGTGGGAACAAGACTGACAGAAAAACCTTCTTTTAAGGCATGAGAGATCAAACCTTTGAATTGTAGCAGTGGTGATTATCACTGGACAGAGGTGGAGGTAACCATGGGGTCTTTCTTTAAAGTCACTTCCTATAATTTTCACTGGATTGGCACCCAGGGCACAGATTATGACATCTAAATCAAGCCCTTCCCCTATGAACGACTGCTGGGTTCAAGGCCAAGACTTTAACTGAATTGTTTTCGGTGGCATCTGATTACATACATAACTCTGAGGAGAAAAAAGGGAGGACTGACAGCAGTGGTGGAAAGTAACTAAGTACATTTACTCAAGTACTGTACTTAAGAACCATTTTGAGGTACTTGTACTTTAAATTGAGTATTTCTGCTACTTTATACTTTTTATTCCACTACATTTATTTGATAACATTAGTTACAAGTTACTTTGCTGATTCAGATTAGTAAACAAAATATGACAAATGAATGATGTACTAACCCGGCAGTATAGAGTTGTTAAAATCAGCTCCCCCTTTACCAGCTGCAACATCAAAATGATGAACACATGCATCAATGATTATAATCCAATAATAATATGATCATTACATTACATGTCATTTAGCTGACGCTTTTATCCAAAGCGACTTACAATTGCTATATATGTCAGAGGTCACACTCTGGAGCAACTAGGGGTTAAGTGTCTTGCTCAGGGACACATTGGTTGATGTATCGCAGTGGGAATCGAACCCAGGTCTCCCGCACCAAAGGCATGTGTCATATCCACTGCGTCATCACCACCCTTCATAATATTATTCTGAAATGGGACATTCTGCATACTAAGTCATTTAGATTTTTGATTCTAATACTTTAGCACTTTTACTTAAGTGTTAAATACATGAATTTTACTTGTGTCAGAGTATTACTGCATTGTGTTAATTCTACTTAAGTGAAATATCTCAGTACTTCTTTCACCACGGACTGGCAGTGCAACCCCTCCTTTGTTTCCAGGTAATGCCCTATTGACCGAAGTAGCCTTCAGCATGAACAGGATGTCAAAGAAAACCTGCCAAAAACATCCTGGCCAGTCTTCCATCTTCTTTCCTCAAATGTATCCATTTTTGCCTTTCTGCTGACACACAGGGCTCCTTGCATTTGCATGAAAGAGCACCTTGCAGATTTATTTCAAATGGCCTGCAATACATTAGCATCTCATTTCTTTAGGGCATGAGTTATCTTCAGTACTGAAGGCCCCCCTGACAATTAAAGCTCAGCTGAAAGTGATCCTTGTAAAATACAGCGCTGCAGTGAGGGGCTTGGGATATTTTAGTGTTTCAGCAGTCAGGAAGAGTTTCACACTTAAAGATAAACTTTGTATGCAAGCAGTATGTATGTGCTAATGGAATGTGGCTGTAGGAGAGATAAGAGAACTAAGGCATAATTATTATGCCTGGAATGGGAGTGCAGAGCGGGCAGTCAAGCTGTCTAACATGCTCGCAGGTTCACGCTAGTGTAAAAATTTAGCAGCCTGCAGTTTTCTCATTATAAGTGGTTTGGTGTAACCAACTTATTCTTAGTGGTGACTCACTACTGAACTGTTATGGGTAGAACATATTGGGAGCAAAGATCACAAATTATCAAAAACTACATTTACATCCATTTTTTTTCTTTTAATGCAATATTTCAGTCAATGCAACCATTATTAAACACTTTATTCAGGTTAGAAAACTATGCTGACACACACCTGAATTATATATCAGTATGCACAGTTTTTTTTTTATTTGATTTTGTGGATGCTCCTCAAAGGTAATGCAGTGATGTATAACCTTTCTTTTTTATTTAATAAAGGAGCATTGTCGTTGGGAAAATTGTTTGGCTGACAGCGAAACAGCTTTCACTTTACAGCTAGCAAGCCACATAAATCATGTTAAGGTGCTATGTAAATTCATAAAAATAAAAACAAATCATCAACAATTCCATTTTCATTGTGTGGCATTAATAAAATGTTTCCAGTAAGCAACTACACATCCTTCCAGATGTTAAATTGATTATGTAAACTCAAGTTATTTTGGACGTCTGAATACTGTTAATCATGTAAATGGTTCAGCAAAACTATAACCTTAATCCTGTTATTTACAGTGTTTGAGTTATGCCTGTGAATGCAGACGTGAAATGTCTGAGTGTGTGTGTATGGCCTCAAATGTGTGCATGTGCAAGTGCATGGGCAAAAGCTGTGACAATGCAACTTGCACATGCAAAATGTGCAATTCATTTCACATATTAGCTGTTAACCAGAGCGGCTGCGTTGCTTTAGGAAACATGTTTGCACATAAATGTTCTTTAAACAAATGTATGCTATAACGAAGAGCAGTGCTGGCTCTCCCTGGAGGCCGTCCCCGCAATCAGCAGGAGACACATGCTCTAGAGAGAGGCAGTGTGGAGGAGAGGAGGGCCAGAGAGAATGTGTCAGACTCTGTTCACAGCTTTTCCATTTCCATCATTAAAACCTGGGGCCTAATCCTGCAGCTACTCTAATCTCCTAATTCTGCACCCTATTTTCTCTACATACACACCTATTCAATTCTCTCTCTCTCTCTCTCTCTCTCTCTCTCTCTCTCTCTCTCTCTCTCTCTCTCTCTCTCTGTCTGTCTGTCTCTCTCACTGATTTAAAATCTTGTGTTTCCATAGATTCAGAGTGAAAGCTTTCAGAGCCCCCCCCCCCGCACACACACACACACACACACACGCACACACACAAAGACAATGCTCATTTCTGCCATCTCCGTGATCCTTGTTTAAGAGGATATACAGCAGCATCATGGGTAGTTCTGTATAATGGCAGGGAAGCAGTCATGTGGAGATGAGCAGTAGCGTGAAGTAAATGGAAACATTAGATGACTTGATTATCAAGCATCACATAAAAGAGTGTAGATGGCGCAGCAGATGGCCGGATAGTCCGATCTGTGAGCCAAGTGCCTGGCCTGCCACTTTTCTCTGTGGAAAATATGACATGGCCTATCTGAATGCACATTGCCTCGTTGCTGTTTTGCATAGACTGCTGCACAATTGGAACAGCCTCTCTTTCTCTACATGGGAATTATAAAATACCAAATATAGACTCAAATATCAAACAGGCTAAGCCTCCTGCAGGAGAGTATATTTATATTTATAACTTGTAACAATGGTATAGCCACGCAGTTGAAATGTAATACTCCTCACAGCTAATCATTTGAATTGATTAAAATTCAGCCACGTCATTTCGACAGTCCCAAGTTTTCTTGCTCCAAATCACTTTATATTATTCTCTGCCTTTTGCAGATAGTTGCAGTTTTATTCATAGCAATGGGTGCCCTGCTGACACGTCACCCTGCAAGCCATCTGCTGTCAACATGGAGCGGAGTGGGGCAGAGAATGCAGCTTGATGTGAGTTTAATCTTCAGCATCAGAGCTGTCTGGTTTGTGCTGTCCTCTGACTGGTCCTGTCTAATGAACCAAGAGATGGTAATTCAGTGGATTCATGGTGAGCTATAGTAATATCACGGCACTGTGTGAGCACAAATGAGACAAAGCATCCTGCTACTGCAGCTCTTTTTGATGTTTTTGTGAGGTGAATATGAAGTAGTATTAAAAAATATACAGTATATCTGACAGTGGAAGATAGAAGCACTGAAGTTGTTGTGAGCAACAGGAATTCTGATGATGATAATGATGCAGATGATGCACACAGACATTTGTAGAAAATGTCGGTAAAAACAAGATGCACAGTATTCCCGTACTGGGGCAATGTGTATTTGTTATAACAAATAATAATAATGGTGACTGTTAGAGCACTTAGGATGCGATCTGACACTTGGGCTTGACCACTTTAAAGTTGTTAATTGTGCCTAAAACACCTTAATAGCTCAGAGGTGAGGAGAGAGCACAGTACTAGCAGGGGAAAAGACTGTTGACATCCAGAGAGAAAGCTGCCTTTCAAACACCAATTAGCCCTTAATCCTATTTCACCTTTAATGGCATTATAGAAGCATTAAAATATGGAAACACTCTTATCCATTGTTATTGTTTAAAAGTGAACATTGAGCCCAAAAGCAGAATTCATGCATTCTTTATGTGGCCTTGGACAGCTCAGCCCAAATATTCTGGAGACAAACAACAGAAAAAGTGAGAGATAGAAAACATTGCTGCAGTAGTCTCAGATAATACTGACCATATTGTCTGAAAATCCCCAGTGTCTAACGCTGACATTATTAAACTATATTTTCTATATTATTTTCTACCAGGAGGTTCTGCAGGTCCAAATGTGCTTTTTTACTTATTTAGGACAGCGTGGAAAAATGCAGATTGTTAGCCTCTGAGGGGCATGAGGATGAGATAAAATAAAAACTCAGAATTGCAAATGTTCAACATTCAGGGACTCAGGCAGCAGACAGACAATAATAAATAACAAACAACATTACCAATGGGGCCAGGGACTCTTTGGATACTGGGCTCCAAAAGCTGCAAAGCGGCACTGTTTCTGGCTTAGGAGGAGTTGTGGTGCACTGGGAGCAGATAGTAGTTTCCTTGGCCCTACACTCCCGCTGTGTCAGCCGCAGCAGTCACTGCACTCTCCTGGCATTGTGTACTGCTGAGGAGGCTCCTTAACGCACCGAGGCTGTACATCATCATCAGTCCGTGCGTACTGTGTGTGTGCATGCATGTGTATGTGTGTCTTGTCAGCGGGTCTCTCTCGAGACCCCACAAACTCCTGAGCAACAAACAAACACTGCAGCAACAACAAAGCCCATTTGAGTCCCCCCACTGTTCCCAAATAAACCAGGAACATCGTTGGCTTTCTTCCTCTTTGCATCCAAATGGGCTGTATGCATTAGCGATGCTGCTCAGTTGCTGGCAAACTGCCAGTCACACATTACACTACACCATAAACTCACATCTGAAAACATGTCCTGGAAAACCTAAAATTGCCACTCACAAAATAGACTTTACTTAGTGTTTTGTTGAATTTATATATACAGTGTTGGGGAGTAACGGAATACATGTACCGGCGTTACGTATTCAGAATACAAATTATGAGTAACTGTATTCCGTTACAGTTACAATTTAAATAGTTGGTATTTAGAATACAGTTACATTGTTGAAATCAATGGATTACATGACGATACATCTCTGTTTCACGAGTTTATTCACTCTCGCAACTCCATGCATTTCCCAGAAGCACCAATATAAAAACGAAAAAATGTGCTATTTGCGTGATCACTGATAGAGGTAGAGATGGAGCCGGACAGAGCCAGGGCAGGAATGCATTTCTATCTTGGAAATTCAAACAGCATTTCACATTAAAGAAAGAGAAGGGAGAACGAAATATAACTGTGCAGTGCAACCTCTGCTTGTCAGCAACCAACCTCCTTTCAGCGTCCAAATTACTCCACCTCCAACCTGAAGAAGCATCTTAAAGTAAGTTTTTTTTTTAATTAGCCAAGGGTAGTCATCTGCTGTAGTTTTACTGGTCACCTTGCTATTTTATAGCTGACGTGTGACTTTACATTCTCCTACGTGCTGATTTACTAGCCCCAGAGCCATTGAAAGACTGACTAGCCCTGTTTGACATGCTAGCTAACGTTAGCTAAAATTAGCTTGTGGTAGCAAGTTAGATTTTTGTAGTATGCAGTTCGGGACTACAAATACAAAAATCTATCTGCTTGTTCAGGTACACAGTCAGCCAGTTAGAACAGAAGAACACAACAGAATAGGCCTGTTTAGTAAGCTGCATGATGGCCGCATTCCTATACTTATAAAATGCAATTCAATGTGGAAGTAATCCAAGTATTCAGAATACGTTACTCAGATTGAGTAACATAACAGAATACGTTAAAAATTAAATTTTTGGGCATGTATTCTGTATTCTGTAACGGAATATGTTTTGAAAGTATCCTTCCCAACACTGTATATATATATATATATATATATATATATATATAGAGCTAAATATTGGACTAACCTTACTCCGAAGTCCAGAAACATGCCTCTAAATCAATGTTAATGTGTCTCTGTGTCTGCTGAATGTGTAAATAGACAGTAGATATAACTGTTTGCAGAGGCATTTACCAGGTACGGACGGTCAAATGTAAGATGCTATTGTGTTGCAGTGTGGGAAATGTAATTCAATTTTCAGTTCAATTTTATTTATGGTTTCTAATCATAACAGAAGTGATCTCAGAACACTTTACAGATAGAGCAGGTCTAGATCACACTCTATAATTGACATAGACCCAACAATTCCCCCTAGAGCGTGCATTTGGTGTGACAGTGGGGAGGAAACCTCGAACAGAACCTGGCTCTAGGTGGGCGGCCATCTGCCTCGACCGGTATAATGGAATGAAATGATGAACAGTGGCAATTCTAATAACAGTAAATATAATAGAACTATGACTACTACTAATAATAATAGTAGCAATAAAAGTGGGCGTCAAGCAGGATCACGGCAGCAGCCGCAGCCACGATCCAGGTGCCACCACAATCCAGGGAAATTTGCGAGGCGAGAAAGCACAAGGACACCACAGAAAAGGCAAAGTTAGTAAAATGTAATAATGGGATAAGAATGCATATAGATGGAGAGAAAGAGGAACTCAGTGTGTCATGTAGGATTCAGTGTTTAAGGAGCTCGACCCATAGGGACTAAAAAGTCAAGCTCGACCTTTGCTGCTTCAATTCTAACCATTCTTTCTCTCTCTGTCTCTTTTGAGTCCCCCCGCTTATTTTTTAGTGCAATGGTAAGTCGCTGGAACACCCCTTTAGTAACTGTAATTTTTCCTCTGAGAGTTGTTATGAATGTGCATGGTTACCAGTGTAGGCAAAAAAGTAAGATTGACAGGGTTTTAGAGCACCTAACAGTGACTGGCATGTGATCACAGTTTTGCTTGTGAATGTCTTTTTTAATTCCAGCAGCCTCTCTAAGGTGGCCTCTCATCTTATTAAGGTGCCTAAGGAATAATTACCTCTAAATTAATTGGGAGGGAAGAACAATGCACTTCAGAGCGGACTGCTCTTGTGTCATCCATTATGTATAGGCCCTATGACGGCTTTGAAGTGATCATCACACTGCTGTATTCTTCTCCCAGAGTTTTGTGAAGTCTCTATTATGGCCTGTGGCTGTGTCTCTGTCTCCAGCACATCAAGGTGAGCAGAGAGAGAGCGCTCTCCCATGCAACCACAGCTATTACAATGTGCAGACCGAATTCAATTAAAAAACACCCCTAACAGAAGGCGTTGGAGTTATTGAGATTTAATCAGTCTGTTGCACTGGAACAATTTAGCAGAATGCAACCAATTAATGGAAGGCAGAATTAATGGATTAATGGAGACCTGAAAGAGCTAAATGCTAATTCTTGCCTGTTGCCCCCCACATTTTCCCAGGATTGCATTTAGAGCTTTTGTATTTTCATACAACATTTAAATGGGAAAGCATTTTATATTTAGCTTTCAGCTTTTTAGCCAGCATTCAAGCACACACTTTAACACAAAAATCTTGAGTATACTCAAGATAATGAGTACAACAACGATCTACGTTTGAGCGTTCATACCAGGTTATGGTAACAAGTAAACAACCTGGACGTTTTTGTGAAAAAAGAAAGAAAAAAAAGCCTTTTTTTGTAGACATCTCTGCAATATATTGAATATAACGGACGTTCATTAATATATAAAAGCTACGCACTAAAGCTTTAACTTAACATGCTTATTTTAGACAACATGACTCCAGAAAAAAATAATTTAGGTTTACTAATGATTTCTTAGTAATGACTACTAATGTAAACTTGATTTTTCTACTGCATCAACTTACAGCTCTGTGTTAATACAACTCAACATGTTTCATGTTTGTGTAAAAACCTAGATGGTTTAAGGTAGAGATGTTCCGATACCGATACCAGTATCGGTATCGGCTCAGATACTGCCTAAAACGCTGGTATCGGTATCGGGAAGTACTGGAGTTTATGCACCGATCCGATACCACGTAATAAAGCCCTAAAGAAAATCTACGTTAAAGTAGTTTATTTATGTTCTTTTTCCGTGATAACTGACTGTCAAACTGCATAATAAAAGAAAGTTCTGTGGCATTCATTGTTTGTGTTTGTTCATGTTTCACAAAGAGTTTAACCTGAGCCAGGCCGACAACAAAGATAGAAATCATATCACATCCATACAGGGATAGTAGTATACAGTAATGTTAAAACATAATAAAATATATGACACACTGGTATCGGATCGGTACTTGGTATCGGCCGATATGCAAGTTCAGGTATCAGAATCGGTATCGGGAAGCAAAAAATGGTATTGGGCCATCTCAATGGGTTTCCACGCAAATTTCTAGTAAAGTCAACTAATTTGGGATAACAGTGTACAGAGGACACAAGACTTCCTGACCCTGTTTATTATCTCAGTGAATGCGACCTTGATCTGTCGATCCTTATCTTGAGTCATTCAACATTTCAAAAGGCCCATTGAATCATGTCAGTCATTTCAATATCATGGTGCTCCTGTGGTTTTAGTGGAGTTTTAGGGCGAGCCCAGATAATTGGATTTTCTAACCTCAGACTGTTGGCACTGCCAGAACGGTTGGGGGAAAATAAAATCTTCCCTGTGCAGTGAATCAATATAAAACAATCCCCCTCACTCTTAAAATGCCCTAAACATGCATAGAAAAGCAATTAACCCACTGCAGGAATTGATTTGGTCCACTTCAGCTTATCTGTTTTGGCGTGGCCAGGCTTTTACATACACCCGCTGGGAAGATCAAAAGTTTTTCTTGTTTCAAAACCTGACAACATCCTCGAATTAGCAGTGATTTTTATCTTAACCAAGCAATTACCTGCTATGGTAATCAATGCAGGGCTGCTCTCTTTAATAGTCCGTGGTATCGCCTCCTCTGCAGGCTGTGCAAATTACGGTGATTCATCACCGCGCTGCCAGCAATGCTAAATCTATTCATACGTACTGTACACACACAGACACACACCTTCACGTTGCTGTTGCTACTACGGTGGCTGCTAACGAGTTCTCTGTATCCTGGTGGAGAGGTTGCTGAAAGACCTTGATGCCTGTAGTCTTTAAAAAGGAAGCATTTCATCAAAACGTTTTTAGCCAGGAGTTAACACATTATCAGCAAGAATGGAGGACATTCACAAGTTTTGTATCTCACAGCAGCAAATCCACAGACCCACACAAACACGAGCTGCCAACAGTAGTGAAGCATCTTGATGAAGCGGCTGTCCAAGTTTCCAACAATCAAGTTTAAAATCCTAGGGAGGGTGTTATCTAACATATTTTGGCGCCCTATATTCAGTGTCTGAATAGTTGCAAACAAATGTCATCTAAATTCCATTGTAATCATGAAAGTAGGTTCAAAAAGATGAGAAAACCATTTGAGAACACTACTTATAAAAACTGGTCTGAAATTCAAACAACAATAAAAGTCTTTATGAGATGGAGAGAATTGAAGAGGATGGCTTCTGCATGGTTGGATGTGGTTGGGGGTTAGAGCAGCAGCCTCAGAGAAACTGATGAACTTCAGGACAAATGCTTCTGCTCCAATGAGCTGCTATGAACACATCTGGCCATTCTACTTTTTTTGCTATCTCCCTAAATCTTTTATGCACGTGCACCAGCTCATGGATAAAATCAATAGCAATCACACCTGTTTCTATCTCCAGACGACACCTGCCAACTCCCGCAAATGTAACATGTCACATCCAGACGTTTTAGACAAACACAGCCGTCGAGCATGTGCTCAACAGGAAAAAGTGGAGACAGAGAAAATCAAAACAGGAAAACATCTGTGTGCTTCCACGTCTGACAGGTTGGATACATTGTGGCATTGCTGTTCATGGTGGGAACAGGACAGAAGGGTAGGAATGGGACTCTTCCTCTTCTGGTGTCACAACATTATCTGAACTGGGTCATACCATACCAGTGATGGTAAAAAAAAAGTATTATTTATTCAGATTAGTGTGACATATTGCAATATATTTTAAAAACATACCACAAAGTTTACGCTAACATTTTCTCAAAACATGTTTGAAATTTTTATAACTGGAAACTAAGGAAAGAAACCTGAATATGATTGTTGTGAGCAACAGCTATAATCTGTGAAAAACGTAGTCATTAAATGTGTGATGCTGAGTCTGACATCTGACGGTAATTACTACAATGTAGGCCTATACTATGTATTTATACTGTAACAGCAGTAACAGTGGGGACATTATTATACACATACTGTATCTTCTCCTATATTCCCCTAAGAATAAAACCAGAGAAAGCAAACAAATATATAGCCTATATTACAAGATTAATTCAAAGACATTTATCATATAATAATATATCTATTGTTTCAGTCCCACTTTTTCACACCACATTAGTTTAACTATAAGAAGTGCATCTCTCTTTCACCACTATGCAGAGATTCATCATTCATTTGACTTAGATACTGTGAGTTTGCAAAATTGTTGTTTTTGTGTGATTTTTCACTAAAGTCTGAAAAGCACTTCAACACATTTTCTTCACATTTGATTTCACTTGCATGCCCTCAGACAGCGGTGACTCCATGATAAAACTGTCTCCTCACTGTGTCTTGTGTGGGTGGATTACATCTGGATTCCTGTCCTCTGTATAGCTGATTTGGGCTGAGCATGTAGACAGACACTTCTTATTCTGAGCTCTGTTCTACGCAACAGGGAACTGTATCTGAACAATATCCTCTGAGGTATTCGGTAATCCAAACATATTGGCAGATAAACACTACCCAGACTAAATCCATGGCTCACGATTTCAACATTTTCTTTGGTTCAAGCCCCAAGGGTGAGGGATCAGCTGTGTTTGTATCAGCAGCCCAATTTGGTTATTTATGAGACAGATGATGCAGATAAGAGGCACTAAAGATGCTCACAGGCTGTATGTCTCAGCTTCACAGTCCACGCAGGGAAATTAATAAAAGAGATGGTTTGTTATAAATGAGGGACTTTTAGTGTCAGAACACCTTTAACTCCTATGTTTGGACATAAAACAAGATTCTTGGCTGGCGTTAAAGTGCAAATGATGACGTTATGATTAAGTGCATCTACATTAGCAGAATGTACCATCAGTTCCTGGAAAAAACAGATTCAAGATCAGATTAATCAGATTAATGGTGCAGCAACATCAACCCACAGATGGATTAAAAGGTATAATATATAACATTTCCGCATTAAAATGTCTATAAATGACTAGCCCTAATTATTTTGTTGATTTGCGTACTTACATTATCCCAAATGTTTCAAACAATGTTCAAACCCAGAGAAATCTGTAATTTAATTCGCTCTATTTCATGGTCACCTGTCATGGTGTCATATCTCCTTTACCCCCCTAGTTGCTAAACAATAAATCACAATGTCACAGAATTATACTCAGTGATAGTAATACAGCTTTTTTTTTCTTTTTTCATTAATAGTGTGCCATTTTGCAACACAGTAATCAAGTAGAGACCTAATTTATTGATATGATATTTCAATATTGATCCAGTTTATTATGATGGTACTATGACAAGTGGCTCATAGCAGCCACCAAGCTAAAGCGTACAATAACGTTACAACAATTTGAACACGCTCACAAAGTTATTTCTAGTTTAATTGTTTTGACCACAATTATTTTGACTCATCTAATGGTAAGTTAGCAAGTTAATGTTATGTTAGCTAATGTTACTTGCGGCTATTTGATTACAAAGAAATGACATAACATGAATAAACGTAACGTGAATAAAACTTTAAAACATTAACTCGTTCGTGACCATGATTTCTGATTGAGTCACGTCAGACAAATTTTCATCGACAATGGTGGTAAACCCACTAGCTACTGTACTGTTGGATAGTTTAATCTATAATAATGTGTCATATCTTGTATTATTTCTTAAAACAAAGCAGCTTAATGAAAATATTAATGTACAAGTTCCCTTGCACTTAAGCACAGTAATTGGAGTAAATGTGCTTTTTTAGCACTGATAGTGTGTGTTGTAGATAATCTGCGGACCAGACAATCACAGGAATACTAATATGTATGTATAGAGATTCACATTATTATATGGGGATACACAGTAGAGTGCCCGGGTGTAAATCCCTCAGAGCCTGTGTTCAACCCTTCTTTACTCCTTATCATAGCTTGAGGATTAGAGAGTCTGTCGTGAAGTCACAGTATCACTCTGCAAAGTGGACTAAGTCTTGTTTTACTTGCAGGCTGGAAGAGTTAATACTGCCTGTTGACCAGGAGACAAACAGAAGTTGAAAACAGCTCTTAAATCTAACCACAGGCTGAAGCACCTAGCCACTGTTTACAGAGACTCAGAGGGCCTTCTTGTATGTATATGGAAGCATGTTTTGTGCTGCGTGAGAGTATGTGTTGAGAGATGCTTATTTTCTGTATGTTGTGTTGTCCTTGTAAAGCTGTGGAATCTGCGAGTCCAAAACAAATTTCCCTTTGGGGACAATAAAGTATATTTTATCTTATCTTATCTTATTTCTTCCTGTTTAACTTTGGATTTCTGCTTAGGAGTTCTCCTCTGTACGAAAATGCATGCCAGCCCATTTTCTACAAAGATAACATTTACTTTGCTGCAGATGGGAACACGCTGCAATAAATTTCCCATACAGATGGACGGGAAGTATTTGTCCTCATGCAGCTCTGCCTTGAGTCGAGAAATCTTGCTGCATCTATCCCCAGGGAAGATGAGAGTTAATGGAACAATTTGTAATCACATCATATCCAACCCATGACAGGTGGCTTTGTGGGACTTTGTTTCAAGAGCTCTGCTGTTCTATCTTTGCTTATGAACAAGCGTGTTTCGGAGCTTTTGCGTGCCAGTGGGGATGTGTTGAGTGCTCAGATAGGAACTGAGAATATGTCAGATCCTGTGCTGGATCAAAGCAGCCATCACTCTCGCTCTATCAGGGAAGACAAAATGCAGACTGTCACATCTGGCTTGCTGGCAGCTGCTGCTGATGCTTCTGCAAAAGCTCAAACCCGCTCCGACATCTTTGTTATCCCACATTATTTCCTTAAAGTGCTTCTCTGCTATGCTACTAGCACCTCTATGTATCTTTCTTTCTTTTACCACAAGCTGCAGGGTGAACTTGAATCAGAGATCACAGAACATTAGTGCTTGTAAGCCCCATAGAGAGACAGAAGGTGAGTCGAAAGCAGGATGTCGGTGCCCTGTGTTTGTGAGTGTTTACATATTCGGGGATGTGAATATATATACTGAAATTGCCTTTGCCTTGCCAAACAAAATAAGGCCAGAAGTTGCCTGAGATAGAAAAGAATTGCTTTGGATGGAGTAAAAGCTTCTATATGTAAACACAAGTGCTCTGTTTATTGAATTAAAAGAAAGACAGCATCCTGACGGCTTTGTGTGTGTGTGTGTGTGTGTGTGTGTGTGTGTGTGTGTGTGTGTGTGTGTGTGTGTGTGTTTGTTTGTGTTCTCCTGATCTCACTGAGTTTCTCCCTTCAGGCCAGGTTAATGTTTCTTTATTCAGTAGACAGTGCATGTGGGCCACGCTCAATGACTCCAAGGGAGCAGGGTTTTTTTGGGGGCAGCAGAAACATATAAGAGCACTTTGGCAGCAACATGCATTCCTCTAATTCTCAGTTTCTGCATATAATGTTTATATAGAACATAGCAAAGCCAGAAAACCACGGCTTATTTTCTGAAAAACTGTCCAAAAACTATTTTTCAAAATGTTAGATAATAGGAAGGTGACTGACTGCATCTGTCTCATGTCTGGATAGGAGAATGAAAAGTGTACACAAGTGATTAAAACTACATTAGTGGGAGCAGCCGTCTCCTGACTTCATACTCTGCCAGTCCCAGGGGCGTCAGCGGCTGATGCATGAAACAAGCTAGTATTTGTTTTTGTTCGACGCAGGTAGTTTCAGTTCCCACGGGAGGTTTACCATTAATGACTTAGCCGAGAAAGAGCGTAGGTGTTGGGGTGGGTTGGGATTAAAGGAGAAGGGAATAAAAGCAAGAGTGGGAGCTAATCATCAAAGGCTAATTAGTCTTTCACATTTATGCAAGTGTTCAGGTTTGTAGTCTGAAGAGATTTCATGCAATCTGTGCAATTTCAAGGTAACTCAGGCAATGACAGCGTTGTGTATTAATGTCAAATTATTGCATCTGACTTCTCGAGACCAGACGATGAATTTTAATGTGTAAAATAGTGCTTGAGGCTTAGGTTTAATTAATTAAAGGAATTTGCCTTTTTGTCAATAGTTCGATGAGAAGCTTGATACCACTCTCATGTCTGTATGTTAAATGCTGTATTATGCCGCTGCTTGAGGCCAGTAGCATGTTAGCTTAGCTTAGCATAAAGACTGGAAACAACACAACTAGTGTGACTATTTCCAAAAACAACAAAATCTGCTTACCAGCATCTTTAAAGTTCATTGATTAACAAGGTATATCTTGTTTATTTAATACAAAGACTGAACTGTAAAAACAACTATTTTGCATTTTACTAACTCTCGACAAGACAGCTAATAAGGGATTTCTTCTAAAATGTGGAACTATTCCTTTTTTTTTTAACATTCATTAAGTGCTCTTTATTGATGTATTAATATGTTTGCAACCTAAAACCTGCTCTGCACCATGTTTCCAGCCCCTGTTCTTTTAGACTTCCCTGTTGATATTTAAGACCCAGTCCTTATATTGCTCCTGGTGTCCATTCTTGAATCATTCTCAAACCATAAGCCTTAAACCGGGCCTGTTTCCTCTAGATTGAATCCCTGCGCTGCTGGTCACCTTGCCCGCCAGCCATTTGTGCCCTATACTCAATCCTCAGTGGGCTTTATATGCGTGTCAGCACTGGGATGGAGTGTGCCTGCTCGGAGACAGCCCAGTGGAATAGCAGCGTCCACCCAGCTCCAGGCTTTATAACGTCCATCTGTTTCCTGTGAGCGAATCCCAGCTGTGGCAAAATAACAGTGGTGCATTTGGGAAAAGCAGCAGCCTGATTTAGGAGTCGCAACACTTCCTCCACCGACCCTCTTTCCACTCTCCGTCGTGCTGAGGCCCCTGTGCTGCATTTCACACAGGCACAGTCCTAAATGTTTGGACAAATTTCGCTTCTTTTCTTATTTTTTTTCCTCTGTGTTTGTATCTTCCTCACCCATCTAGGATTCATTTTTCATCCTCACTCATCATGCTTCTGTTGCTCTCCTCCATCTCCATCCTTTTCTCTCCCATCACCTTTAACCCTCTCTCTATTTAGGATGCTGCTCTCCCTGTAGGGCCGAGAGATTAGTCTCCTTTGACCCTCCCTTTATAGATTGTTAAACTTCCTGGGAGCTCATTTGCTTGCACACATGCAAACCCACACACACATGCACATGCAATGGCGAACTCCTGATCCGCCCCCCCCCAGTTTTCTCCTACTTCTCCTCTCAGTCTTATCAATAATTCAAGCGTCACTTATGGCGGCCCAGGCAGGGTGAGGCAGTGGAGCCAGCTCAGGGCTTTGAACAGAAGGTCAGGCCTCACCAGGGTGTTAATTAGATACTTCCTGGTGCCTCCTAAACAAACATCTCCACGCTGGAACGGCTCTCATTACCCTTCTCCTCGCAGCAGGTCCTGAAGACTCTGACATATCCAAACAATAACACCAAACACTTTCGCCCTTAACTGCTCACCTGGGAGGGGGCCCTGCCTCAACTGTAGCCCCCACCCCACCCCAATTATGTTAAACACACAGATGCACACTCACATAACCTGACCTCGATCTGTTACCAAGCCCCCTGTATGCAGCAGCTATTTCTGTCTCCCACTAATGCCACAGTGTTTATGCTCTTCCTCTTCCTCTGGTTGGTTGAAACCCCTCCTCCCCTCCTCCCCTCCTCCTCCTCACTACCCACTCACCCTAGTTTGTGTCCCAACACCTCATTACAAGAGTGATGGCTCACTCAAGCTCCCCGCCAGGCTGTCCGTGGTAGCCGCCTCCATCCTGATCTGTGGCCATCCATCTCTCTGGCAAAATGGAGAGGAAGGCGGAGGGCGATAAAGTAAAAAGTGGGTGTTACGGTAGACAGATATATTGAAGGAGAGCAATGCGTTGGCTTTAAAACCAGACAAAGTCTTGTTAAGTCAGTCTTGTTGAATGAATGGTGGAATAGAGTATTTATGCTTTTTTTCTGTAACAAGCTATTTATGTGATGCCTATAATATTCTCTTTGCGGCACTGAAACACCATACATTTCACCTCAAATGTAATGCCTGCAAGCTGCAAAGAGTAAAAGTCTGTATTGCAAGCAACCTTTCTGTTCTGTCTACATTAGGGTCTTTTCTTAAGAATATGCATCATTAAAATGTCTGCATCTTCATACTGGCTGAACAAGATTAATATTCTATTATGCTAGCAGCTCTGTGAGGTTGTCCCTAAGCACAGCGGTGCTTTGGGCTAAATGCTAACATGCTCACAGTCACAATGCTAAAATGCTGATGTTAAGCAGGTGTAATGTTCACCATTTTAATTTAGTATGTTAGCATGCTAACATATGCTTCTTAGCATTAATTGTCAACTATAGCCTAATACATATTTTTGATTAATTTTCTTGAGGAAGCATGACAGTGCTGTTATTAGAGAAAAATAAAGTACACATCAACAACTGTCCAACTGTCAAAGGGCATTACCACCTGGTCTATTGGCAAGACTTCAACAGCCTTTTAAACCTCTCCCCTCTCGTCGTCCTTCACCATCAAATCAGTCTATCTAGATGTCTAACCACAGTGGCCAAATATACTGACACACACATAAACCCACCGCAGGCTACAAAAACATAGTTTATCGCTGAGGCAGCCAAGCAGGAGAGTGCAGGGCACACTATTTGCCATGAGGCATTCCTTGCGCTTGAAGGGATTGTCCTTCCCTGCATAGTAAGTCTGATTTAAAGGGGGAAACGGAGAGAAAAGCCAAGATACCTCTCCCTCCCCTGTTGCTTCTGCTATTGATTGAAGACTAGCAGGGGGAATGAATAGGCTGGCTATCCATTGGCGTGTCATTGAGAGCCAGACGGGAAGCTTAAGATTGGAATCTTCTGTGTCGCCAACACCTGAGGCCTGCGGCATACTAAAGACCTCTCACATCCTAATAAAAACTACCGAGGGTATTTTGTGCTAGCTTTCTTACACTCTTCATTTTGCATCCAGTCAGTGCTGTTCCCTCAAAAAGACATTTCAGACCTGAGCTCTCTAGTCCTTTATCCCTGACCCCAAGCAGACAATGTCACCACATTAAATATTGTTTTTCATGAATCAATTCCCCCTGGAGCTCCTCATTTCTTTTTAAATCCACAGATGAAAAAACAAAGGCTTGTGAAATTGGATGTTAATTGTGTTCCATCAGAGTTGATTAATAGGGAGGTGTGCACATGTTTGTTTATGTGGCTGCATTTTGAGTGTGCGTGTGTGTGTGTGTGTATGTGAGTGCGTGTCTGTGCGTGTGTGGACTCTGCGTAGGCTGGTGAATCATAAATCTATTTTGGCATTGGAGAGAAGAAATGCTGAGCATTTAATGACAGACATCTCTGTCAGTGACTGGAAGTGTGATGAAGACCAGGACATGATGGGCCCTGCAAGTTGTTTGAAAAACATTAATGGAAAAAAAAAAACTACTAAGCAATTATTTACATTTGCACTTTAACACAGGCCTACAAGTGTACAATCATATACAGAGTAAGACTCTGGGAGAGCAAACTTATTTTAAGATTCTGTTACAGGGAATTCAGCGGGATATCGGAGGTGAAAATTAAACAAGATTCTGACTTCTCCTTTGCGGTTTGCCCTACAGGAACTACATATCCCCCCTGATCACACCAGAAGATGATGAATTCCTCCTCATTGTTCAAAGTGCATTTTGCACAATAGAATCAGAAATGCCCTGCCCAATATAACTCTTTGGCTGGAGAGATTGTCAATACACATCCTCATCAAATGATGCAGGCTTTATAAATGGGAATGAAAGGTTGTTTTAAAAAAAGGATCAAACTTTATTCTTAATCATTACATACACACAGTACAATGTAGTGGAATTCTATTACTTCATTTACCCCATCCTAAGTATTAGGAGCAGTGGACAGCTACACATACAGCATCCAGGGAGCAACTTCGGGTTCAGTGTCTTGCTCAGGGACACTTTGACATGTGGCCAGATGACCTGGGATTGATCTGCCAACCTTGTGGTTGTGGGGCAACCATTTTATCCTCGGGGCCACAAGCCAGGTATGGCCACTTTTCTAGATTATTCACTTCGAAAACCTTGCTTCTAGGTGTCAGTGCTTCTTCAATGGGCTAAACCGTCTTATAAACCAGGCACTATATGATACACAATGTATGGTTTCAGCTCTAAATCTGATTGTTGATGACAAACACAGAACATATAGAGGAGTTGAGACTTTACAGATTCTCTAGCATGGCTATGCACTGTGACAACATGATGTGTTGACAGACTATTAGGTGGGCGCAGTTGTTGCTATATTATGTATTTTGACTGTGCTTTTTTGTGTGGTGATATATTGTCCTTATAATGTTATACTTTATATATAATATTAAAACCAGGACGCTAAGAGGCTGACAATGTCATGGCATGTTGTCCCTCCTCTCTCTCTCTCTCTCTCTTTCTCACCTAATTTCCTTCCATCTTACCACAGTCATGGAATTGCCCTAAAAAAAGAACAAAAATCAATAGAATATCTATGAAATGTTATTACAGTAGAGGTCACAGTGCCCATGTCTTAAATGGTATGAAACAAACTTAAACAGTCCTAATAGACTCCTTTCTTGGTCGTCTTTTTACTTCTCAAGCTTACATTCAGCTCAGCACTGTGGGCATTAGGGATTCTCACTGGATGTTTTATTCAGTACAAATCTTGTTCATTTCCCAATGTGCTTTGCGCCATGTAGACAGAGGTGTATCCTTTCTTCAACTGTGAAATTAAAACTGTGCTGGGAAAAAATAACCCTAAAGGGCGTCACAGAAACGCTGTAAGGGCAAATGTGTGGCGGACCTCATATGTGCAGATACATCTGTGTGCAGTGATGCATGCACAAACAGCATGTTTGTGTCTGAGCAAATGTTGAATGCATGATGATTCTATTTTGTAATTATAGTGTACAGTATGTACTTTGGCACTGTGTATTTACTTTTGTTTTAGTGAGGCCTCCTGTTGTCTTAGTGAACTGTGTGTGTGTGTGTGTGTGTGTGTGTGTGTGTGTGTGTGTGTGTGTGTGATTCAGTGTATATAATCATCCTGACCTTCATTATGGGAGCAGAGAGAGAAGGCAGGCAGGGGTCAAACACACTCTGCCAGGCGGTGGTGGCAGTGATGGGGAGGAGGTAGACTTTATTAGTGATTAGTGCAGAGCCCCAGGGGGAGCCAGCTTCAATTACTGCACACAGCGTGCTTCCCATTCCATCGATGGAGCCTAACCTCAAACTACTACTGTAATCTGCACATATCACATCTGGAGGAGACATCTCTCTCATCGAGCCAACCAGACCTCTGGTAGGCTTCAGTGGAGAGCAGGCAGAGCTCAATCAGGAATGGAAGTGGGATATGCACACGGAGATGTCAACTTGTGAAGTGTTATCTATTATTTTGTGTTTTTGTCCATCTCCTCTCCTCTCCTCTCCTCAGTTACGCTCTTCAGGATGCGAATGTCTAAGTGTCAGTCTGCAGATTACCGTAGCCTGTGAATGAGCTAATTTCCCGTTTCCATGGTCACAGAAAAAGATGTCAGTCTCAGTATGTCAGATGTTATAAAAGCAAACCATCTATTAGAGCACTCTAACATGCACTGTCTACACATGCAAACATCAACACAGAAAAAGCATAAAGGCACACACGTTGAGCACATCTCAGCCAATTTTGTGCAAAGATTATGATACTGGAAAAGTTAGGCCCCATGATATTTCCTGTTGACATATTTTGAGTCAATGTTTCAACAGATGGGCATTTTATCAAATGATGTGCACATGTATTCAAGTTATTAGACTCCAGCTTCTGATGTGTATTTGGGTACAGATAAAATATAAACTGAGGATATGAGGAAGATATTTTTACAGTATGCATTGGGACGCTGGAGATGGTTAGGGCATACCCTCCACAAACCGGCTTCCAATATCACCAGAACCCCAAGGGAAAAGGAAGAGAGGTCGACCCAGAAACAGCTGGCGGCGATACCTGGACGCCGATGTCAAGAGGACAGGCCACACTTGGGGACAGCTGGAGAGGCTTGCTCAGGGCCGAGACAGCTGGAGAATCCTTGTATGCGGCCTTTGCCCCAGTAGGGGAAAATAGGCGGAAGAAGAAGATGCATTGGGACTTTGTTAATTAAATCACTGAATGCTTTGGTATGGATGTTAGTAGAATATTTTCCTCTCAAAACACATCAACAAAAGCTATATATAGAAACGTTTCCCATTTTTTGTATTATGTGCTTATATATGCATCAGATACAGTTAATATTCTTCTCAAAACATTGAGTAAATATATTCTAACACCATGTGGCAAAGTTCACAAAGCCCATTAAGATCTGCAGGGCTGTCTCTGTCTGAAGGAAACTTAAGAAAGCAAAGATGCCCATGCCAAGGTCTTGTCAACTTCTACAGAGGAGCGATAAAAAGCATCCTGACTGGAAACATTAGAAATGGACGATCGTTTGTGCACGGCCCAGGACAGCAGGGCTCTCCAGTAGGTGATTAAAACCACCCAGAACATCATTGGTACCCATCTACGCAGCATCAGTGATATTGGTGTGGTGAGGTGCCTGTGCAGAGCCCAAAGGATATTAAAAGATAATACCCACCACAACAACAGCCTGTTCACCCTGCTGCCTTCAGGCAAGTGATAAAGAAGTGTCTGCTGTCGTATAACCAGACTACAGAGCAGCTTCTTTCCTCAGGCTGTAAGAATCCTCAACTCATCCGTCATACTCCACTTACAGTATTTCACAATTGCTAAAACACTAAACCCCATTCTCTGAACCCAATGCTCAGTGGCCTAAACCCATTTGTCGAATCAGTCACTTTGTAGGCAAAACCTTAAACAAGTTCAGGTAGTTAAGACACTGTTTGCAAATCTCATCCACTCTTTTTGCAAAACTCTAAACACATTCTCACTCACTAAAACACATTTTGCACTGTGTTGCAAAATGGTAAATACATATGGCAAAGGTTAAACACAGCTACAACACAGCTGTCATTGTTTACACAACAACAACTCAAAATTGTTCACACTTGTTTCTAATGATGTGATCAAATCAGTTGTCTAGAATATAAGCCAGTTCAGAGTACACAGGTGGCCCAGGTACGTTGAATGTTGATACCACAATGGATGGAAACAATGTGAGAGGCAGAGGAGGAAGAGGAGGAAGAGTTTGTGTAAGAGGTGGTGGACGAGGAGGAAGAGTACAAGGACAACAAAGAGCAAGACCAAGAATAGTAATCAAATTCGGGCAACTGTGATAGACCATGTTCTTGTTCATGGAATGACAATGAGGGAAGCAAGACAAAGAGTACAACCCAATTTGACCAGATTCTCTGTGGCCACCATAATCAGGACATTCAGAGAAGAGAACAGGTAAATGTATTGTTTTTCTAATTTGTGCGACTGAAAGTTTACTGTATACATTTGATATAGTACATCACTTTGTCAATAGAAAGGGGACTGGGGAAAAAAGAAAAACATATTTACAATACATTTTACATATGAATGTGATGTCCATTACTATTGTTTCTGTATGTATACATTTGTAAGAGCATTTTCCCTTTTGTAGAATTGCAAGACTACCAAATGAGGGTGGAAGGACTCCTTTGTTCTCCCAACAGCAAGAGGCTCTCATTGTTGATATGGTCCGTCAAAACAATGCCATCCGACTGCGTGAAATACAGCAAAGAGTTCTAGAAGACAATGTAAACTTTGAAGGAATCAACAGTGTCAGCCTTTCTACCATTGCCCGTGTCCTCCATCGCAACAGGGTACGCATGAAGCAAGTGTACAGAGTACCCTTTGAGCGCAATTCAGAAAGGGTCAAAGATCTACGATATCAGTATGTGCAAGTAAGTGTACACTTTCAGCACCGATGCTTACAGTACAAGTTTCTAGCCTACAGTTATTGTCCTATACTGTTACTGTAACTGCACTATATTGTAGTGTATGTAAATCAGGAGTGCATATACATACACTTTTGCAGAAGTATGTCTTTCTGTAACACTTACTAAACTATTTATTTATCTCTTTTATATATAGAGGGTGTTTGAAATGGATTCCATGGAAAGGCCCCATGAATATATTTTTGTAGATGAAGCAGGGTTCAATCTGGCGAAGAGGAGAAGGAGAGGCTGGAACATAATTGGCCAACGTGCCATTGTGGAAGTCCCTGGCCAGCGTGGTGGCAATGTCACCCTATGTGCAGCCATAAGCAATGGGGGGGGTTCTCCACCATCATGCAACCCTGGGGCCATATAACACTGACCATCTTCTTACATTTCTGGGTGGTCTTTGGGATGTTTTGTTTGAATGTGAGCAGCAGGATCATCAGCAGGCAGTGCATCCTGTCTATGTTGTGGTTTGGACAATGTCAGCTTTCACCGTGGTATCCGAATACGTGAGTGGTTCAACATCAACCAGCGATTCGTGAATGTTTGCCTTCCACCATACAGCCCTTTCCTCAACCCAATAGAAGAATTTTTCTCTGCGTGACGATGGAAGGTCTATGACCGTAACCCATATACAAGGGTAAATCTTTTACAGGCAATGGAATTGGCCTGTGGTGACATAGGTGTCGAGTGTTGTCAAGGCTGGATCCGGCACACGAGAGGGTTCTTCCCCCGTTGCCTAGGAAGGGACAACTTTGCATGTGATGTGGACGAAGTCCTCTGGCCGGACCCAGCACAAAGACGGGATGCTGAGGCAGAATGAGTCTCTCATTGACTTTGATTTTGCAATTGCACAATATTTTGTGTAATACGCTTTAGAGTTGTCTTTGTTCTTTGGGCTTACTTTATTTTCATGCTGAAAATACAGAAATTCAATACTGTATTACTTGCAGTACGTACTGTATGCAATATATTTGCTGTACTGAGTTGTGAATTATTTACTTTTATTTATGGCAAAAGTATTTTCTATATGCAATAAACATTTTTTCTCTGTAACTACATGCCCTGGACGCTGTGTTCTCAATTTTTTTATGTAGTGTCTAATGAATGCTGATGAGTGTTTATATATTGACTGGCTGTGTTTATGTTTTGAAAGCATTGTTTGATTTTGAGCACAGATCAAATGGTTTTGAGGTAAGTGTTTGATTTTGCCAGAAAAGTCAGGGGTTATGTGAATGTAGTTTAAAGACTGGGTTTTGTGTTTAAAGTTTTGAGAATATGGGTGAAGGTTTCAAGAAATGTGTCTTAGCAATTGTGAAATACTGTAAAAATGCTGTTTTCATGTGTAGCATAGAGGGACTACAACTTGCATTTTGTTGTGTAACACTGTATGGTAGAATGACAATAAATGAACCTTGAACCTGGAATGCTATCCATTAAAATGCCACTGAACTTGAACATTGTCCTTTGAAAGCTCCTACAAATTGTTTTTTTTTTACATAACTGTGGCCCAGTTCCTTCTGTGATTAGGCCTAATCATTCAAAGTATATGGAAACCTTTTTTATTTATTTTTTTATTTTGTATCCTTTAACAGTTTTTCTCGATTGCTAAGACACATTTCTTTAAACCCTCACCCATTTTCTCTGTAAACACAAAACCAAATTCTCAAGCTATATTCACAAAACACCTGACTCTGCTAGCAAAATCAAAGAATACTTTCAGATCATACACACAGCCAGTCATTAAATACAGTAAACAGTACAGAGCATTCATCAGACATTACCCCAAAAATTCAAGAACACAGTGTCCAGGGCATGTAGTTACAGAATTCTCTTTTTTTATACAGTAAACACATTTTGCAGTCAAAGCAAAAAGTACATCACAACTTGTACAGTGAATATCTTGTAGGTGACACTGCAAGTAGTGCAAGTACTACAATATTGCATGTCTGTATATTAGGCACTTGTAGAACAATACAGTAGTCCAACTGCAAAAGGCCAAAGAACAAAGAAAACAAAGTGAAAAGCACATGACAGTACACCAAAAAAATATTGTGAAGCTGCAAAATCAGACATCAACATTTAATGCTCCTGTGCCACCTGTGCACTCTGTACTGGCTTATATTCTCTACAATTGGTTTGATCACCTTAGAAACATGTGTGTACAGTTTAGAGTCATTGTGTGTAAATGATGACAACTGTGTTGTAGTTGTGTTTAACGTTTGCTGCCCGTGTTAACCATTTTGCAACACAAGTGCATCACAGTGTGAAATGTGTTTTAGCGAGTGAGAATGTGTTTAGAGTTTTACAGGAAGAGTGATTGATTCGACAAATGGGTTTAGGCCACTGAGCATTTGGTTCAGAGAATGGGGTTTAGTGTTTTAGCAATTCAGAAAAACTGTACATTTTTCATTGTTCAGGCATTATACCAGCTCAAAACTTAAAACTTTCTCAAATCAAGTCTTAAGGAAACAATCTCACCTTAAGGGTCCATTTATAGCTGCTCTGGAACTTTCGATCATACTGCATGATCTTAATGGATTTTGCCCAGTTGTCATGGAATTGAAGACATTCATTTCTATTTTCTGAGCACTTTAGGGACAAATTGTTGACTTAAAAGATGAGTTTCAAAGTTCATTCATTCATTTATGTAAGCTGTACTGGCCCATCAATAGTTCACATCCCCCAAACTTCTCAAACTATGAATCATCCTTCTACCAAGAATGATAAAAAAAATATCCATCCATTCATGTCTGGACCCTTTGGGTTTGAAAGTTAAAATCAGGACAAGAGACAAACACAATCAGTGCATTTCTCTACTGAGCCATTAGAAACAGAAACAAAAAGATAAAAACAGGGGGAGATAGAATAAAGGAGGGTAGAGAGAACAAAACCTTCTCATTGCTTACTTTGAGAGAAGCTGCTAGTGCTGGGAAAGTTGTATTTTTCTTTTGTCTGAATTAGTCCTCACTGGCTTCATAATTGCAGCTTAAGCAGACACTAATGATAGTCACAGTTGAAGCAATAATTGCTGTTTCTCAACACAATGCGACCAACATCAGATATTACCCCTTGAGGGGAAACAACTTTTTTTAAATCAGCAGATCTTATTTCATTTTGTCTTTTTGTTGAAATGCAGCTTCCACACTGCAGCGAGAGCAGGCGATGAGATTTATGTATTGCGAGCAAAGTACTACAGTCGTTTTGGCAGTGACGTGTGCCCTGTCCAAAAGAGGCTCAACTGCAGAGACCTCTCAGTAATCCATAAACACTTCAGACACAAACACACACACACACACACACACACACACATATGTGCACACAGAGAGAATCCAATCCCCTTTTCTTCACATGGGACTAAAGACAATTGGATTAACTCTTGGACGGTGAGGACTCTTCCTCTTTCCTCCAGCTTACATAGCACCTGAAAGTGCCGTAACAGTGTCATCTTCTTTGACAACAAAGCCCTGACAAATGAAACTAAACCAATAAAAGATACAAATGTGCATTTCAAAATGCAGAGATCCATAGGGAAAAGAGATTGCCTCTGACCACAGGAGAAAAAAAAAACCCAAGCCCGGATAGATAGAAAGAAAAATAGCTCTATTCTCCTCTAGAAAGCATTTTCCACCTGGTTAAACCACACAATCTACTTTGATGTGAGCAGAAGGGTAAAACCTGCTCCTCAAAGACGAGACGGATGAGATCAAAGCAGGCACAGCGCTGCAGGAAGGCAGTAACCAAGGCAGCACAGGATGTTCTGCCTCGACACACACACAGATGCCGCAGTCCCAGAAACACCAACTCTTTGTCTTACAGTTTTTTTCGATTGCTAAACAACAGTGGGCACAACTGGACCTACATGTGCAAAACTCTAACTACAGTCTGCACCGCAGCAGTTCATGTGGACCAAACTGTAGTTCGTTTTTCATTGCTTGAACAGTTTTCAAAACTCTACACACTTATCCCATGACACAACGTGCACAACACTGTGCATTTACAACACTTTGTTCAAATGCTAACACACTGCTGTCAAAACTGTTAACCACGCATTCAAAACAGAATAGATTTCAGTCTGGTGCCTATCAAACACTGCTGATTTGCAATTTTAGCTGAAAGCCTAAGCAGGTGTCTTGTTTTAGACTAGTTAGTGAACATATACGGTATTTATATAGCGAAAGCTCAGAAAGCCTTTTTTGTATACAAACACCAAATAAGAATGAAACAGGTAAAAGAGCCAAATATGACCAGGTAAGATGTCTGAGGTCATATACACAGCTATAAAAAAAGTGAAAAACACTTCCTTTATTTAGAGATGATGCAGACATCCAATGTGATGAAGAAAACTTGCCGCATGATGCTGGAGAGAGGCAGGATTAGTCACACTATTCTTTGTTACTGTTATGTACCTTTAGTTTTTTTTCCCCAGTAATTCCATGAATTACAGTACTAGAGACAAATTACTATATTGAAGCAAACTGCTGATTTTCATTCCTTCTTGTTTACCTTACGTAAAAATTGGTATATTATAAAATCTATATCTTTTCTTTAAAGAAACTATTGAGTAGTGTGAAGTCATTCAAATTGTTCAAACTGTAAAGATGAAAAGTTTGTAATTTCTGTATTGGTGTTTGATGCTAGTGTTTTTACTCTCAGTGTGTTCTGAGTGACAGTGTGTGTTATCTCAGTGAGGATTGTTCTGAGTGTTTGGCTGCACTGAGCCTGTTTTGAGACGTGTGTGAAGAGTTGTGCTGCTGTGAATGAGTTTTGCAGGTGATGTGAACTGTTTAGCTCAGGTGACTGTTGGTAATGCAGACTGTAGTTAGAGTTTTGCACAGGTGGCTTCAGTTGTGACCACTGTCGTTTAGCAATTGAAAAAAACTGTAATGGCTGAAATGCGTGTTGCTGCAATGAAGCACTCCAGAGAGGAACAGTGTCTGATTGCTTCATCAGTTCTCTCAGGCTGCACGCTCATCTGGCTGAGGGTTTGCAGATGTATTTCGAGTTGGCAAGCGTTCGGTGTCGGTTCAGTACCGGCCTAAATTGCTGTGTGACCTTTTGCTCGCCGCCTGAACTGACAAGTTTGTGAAAAGGTTCCGCTCTCTTGCTGACAGATCCCGGGGATAGCTGACACTGACGCACACCAGAAGGCAAAACAAAGGCAGAGAAAGGACGAAAGGAAAGTGAGAGGACTGTGGAAAAGTGGCTCGTATAGACATAACAGTGTTTGGTTTCAAGTTGTCTTGTCATTGAGTCTTCAGTTATGACAGCTCAGACAGAGCGTAAAAGCAAAGTTAGCATGGTAATTGGGAAGGGCAAAAGGCTCTCCGTGTGTGGTCTGTCATGTGTCCAATCCAATCTTAATGAAGAACCGCTAAACTCAAACTCAGCTCATCGATTGCTTTCACTTACATCTAACCACGTTTGTCCCACAAAGATCTCTCCTTTTTTTCCCTCTTCCCTTTTCTCACATCATCACTCCAACCCCACGGTGGTGTGATCATGCTTCTGAAAAGTGTCAGAGTTGACTTGCTCTGGCACCCCGTGCCATCTGGCCTCTCCCCACTGTGTTGATACAGACATCAGTGAATGACAGCGTGCGAACAGCCTGGGATTGCGCATCAACAATGGCCACATAACATGGAACACCTAATTCAGCCTGGTTTCACTCTCCGTTTGTTTTCTCAGAAGACGTGTTTGAGCAACATGAATGTGAAGCGGGCACTTGAGGACTTTCTGTTCCCAACGCTGTTAACTTCAGTGATTCGCAGGCAGCAGTTTCCCACCTCCAAGCTACAAACCAACATAATTACTGGAGCAGATCCGGGTGTCTGTTATTTTTGTTCTCTCTGTTCTGCTCCTCTGTTCGCATCTCTCTTTACACTCTCCTAATAGTTCAGCGCCTACAAGTCTTTGTCATTTGGGCTGATTCCGCTCTGAGCTGTAGGCAATATTAATGCAAACATTAAAATAAACTGCTTAATTAAAGAAATAGTTTGACATTTTAGTAAATATGCTAATCCACTTTCTTGCTGAGAGTTAGATGAGAAGATCGAACCACTCTGTGCGTTCCATATGAAGCTAAGGCCGGCAGCTGGTTAGCTTAGCTTAGCATGATGGGAAACAGGGGGAAACAGCTAGCCTGGCTAAAATATACTGTAAAATTTACATTTGAAGACCAAAATCTTTGTCACTGAATGATCATTTATGCCCATTTGCTGTCTTTCCATTACTGTCGCAGCACTCTTTCACCTCTGCTCCCTGTCCTATTTTGTTCAGAACACAGCTAACAGCCTTCACTCCCCTCTGTGTTCTTTTGCAATCTCATTTCCCCTCTACAGCTGGAACAATTTGATTTGAATGCAGAACTGCAGCTTTCTCAGTCTAGCTTTCTCAGTCTTGGTCTAGCTGCAGGCCGTCTTTTGGATCAAGGCTTTTTGCTTTTTCATCTTTAGACAAGGAGAAGAAGAGGAATCTCGCCAGTTCCTTGACTGAATAGAGCAGAGAGCTGCCCGGCCTTTTGGCTTTACCCAGCACATCATCAAACGGACAGTGAGAGGGAGGAAAGGAACAAGGGAGATTGAGGAGCGATAGATAGATAGATAGACAGAGCTGAGATCAGGGTCCCAGCGGAGGCCAGCACTCCCACTCGCTCCACACTGATGACTCACAGAAAGCATAACTGCTGGTTGTCTTACCCTCAGCTGAACATTTCTTTCAGCCAGACCGAGATGGAGCACAGAGAAAATCCCACCTTCTGATACGTTCAAACACAAGGTTCGCCGTGTGACTATGCAGCATGAAAGACATCTACATTCACATCATACACACCGTAAACAAAACGCCTGTTCACTTCCGTGTCTGTCACAAACAGATAAATGTGGAGCACTGGGCCCTGTTTGATTTGTTTATCTTGGATGATGTTATCTTCAACACTGCAGTCTTAATAGCATAAAGGCAAACAAGAGTAGAAACTAAAACCCAGATCATAAAAATGATCAGCATTTATATGAGGTTGGTGTGTTGGGAAGCCTCCCAGAATGCACTAGGGCAAAACACTCTTGGACTTAAGTCTAATTTTATGTGTGTTCCTGCTGTGTTAATGTTAATGTTTGTACCGTTTCATTATTGTTATACAATTATTTATTATGAGCAAGTGTCGTCAGATCATGAGTGATGTTTGTTGCTGGAGTGGTGAGGTTCTCACCAGTGTAATAATTAAGCAGCATTATTGATTGTAAGCCGTTAGATCCCCTTTCTTCAGCCTAAGAACTTCCTCCCTGAGAAGTCTGCCTTAATTTACCTTTGGTTTATAATCATGATCATATAACAATGAATTGATTGTTGTAGTCTATATACCGCAAGTAAAAAGTCCATTTGCCATTTCTTTCTTGTTCTATCGGTCTTTTAATAGTGAGTTTGTTGAGCTACTGTCTTTATCCCAACTAAATGTAATGTGTTGTGTATTTTATCATTTACATGTCATTAAAGTTTGTATTATAAAAAGGTCTCGGTCATGATCCAGCTTCAGATCATTTTAGGCCAGTTTTGATGTGCCAAATTAACAACAATCAACTCAAGCTCGCTACAAACGTACAAAGAATGAGGCTCATGTTTTATTTAGCCACTATACACAAAAAGGAAGGAGGAAACTGCTTTCAGACGACTGAAATATGTCCTAGTACTTTTGCAGTACAGTCATTTAAAAATGGATCACCTTAACCAACCCGTCTCATTAGTCCACCTGATTTAGTTAATGCAGAAAGCAACAGTTCTCTCTCATCTCACTACTACGTTGTGCCTCCTGAACGTTTTTATAACTCAAACTTGGCCGAGTTCACTGAAACAATACATCAAGCCCTAAGTGACAAAACGTTTACAGGCTGTAAACATAAATTCAGCATTGTTTTGGTTGTAAAACGTTTAGACAAACCGCAGAGGAAATGGACTCTAAATGTTGCTGCTGCAGTGATGTTGTAATGAGCCTTTGGTGGAGTTCAACACATCTGTCATTTGTCAGAGCCACCACCCATAAAGGTCAAAGGAATTTTTCAGAGTGAGCAGCGTGCTGGCTTTTTAAGCTCCTGCAACTGATTGAACTTGTGGGTGTCTGCGTAGTTGAATGATGGCCCCGAAAACCGGATGGGTATAGACCATTAACTCCAAATGTACAGAAAAGAAAAAAACAGGCTTTAAAGAATGTTTTTCATTCTGGATAATATGGAGCTGAGCTAGAGAGCTGTGTCCATCTAGTGTCCGGACATGGTAATTGAAATAGCATTAACATGAAAGAAAATGAAGTTAAAATATGTATGATACAGGAGCGTAGTGTGGTTTCCTGAACTCAACATACAAGTAGCTGTGTGTAAATGTGTGACTCAGTTCTCAGCATGACTGTTCTTCCATTGTTACCCTACAGCTGTGCAGTAATGTGCTGATTATGCTTAATACTAGTCTTTTATCAAGTCACCAAAACAGCATGAAAGAAAATCACTTTAAATCACTGTCTGGTTTTAACCATTTTATTTGGCATAATTTAAAATTATCTCACTGTTAGTTCATTTATACAAATATGCTTTTGTTATATATAAAACAATTACAAACAGATTTCTACAAATCAAGTTCCCAGTGTAAAAGCGTAGTACCACGCACACGGCAGCATACAGCTCCGGGACACTGTCAGAGAGCCCCACAGGTGTATGTTCCACTTCAACAGCATTATCTGAGTGAAATCAGGACATGGCAAAAAACAAGCTCACGGAAGTTGACAGTTTGACATATTGTGCACTTACATTCAACCCTCCACACACCGATCTGGTAAATTCTCACACATCCTTCGGCAGATTTCAAACCGCATCGCTGTTGTTAAACAAAATCTCCCGCTCGTGTTGCGCTTCGGTTATTCTAGACTTTACACAGGCCAGGATCTAGGTTGACATATAATATACCCCGCTTGAGTGAGTAAATGAATGATTACTATAGTAAAAGGGCTGCTGTTATTACTGGCAGCTGAAAGCACAAATGAGCAATCAGTCATTACTAAAATATTTTATAAAAATGTATAAAAGTCTTCAGATGTGACAAGGCTCGTTCCACCAACGCAGCTCTTGCTAACAGTATGTGCAAGTTGTGCTAGTGCCTTGCCCTCACTGCACCATGCAATGCAGGGATGTAAACCACAATCTGTTCAGAGCTGCGGGCCACGAGCACTATGCTCCGTTTCACAAATGCACACAGACTTGCCGAGCAAGATGTCAGTTTTAACACCTGTGTCTTACAAAGGGGGCTGTAAGAAGAGTGTTTACTGGCAGGAACAAAGGCAGAAAGCTTCTGAAAAATTACAAAAATGAAACCCAGAGATGGTTGGACCTGCATTTGAAAAGACTCGTGGCACTTACATCAATATAACGAGAACCTCTGACAAAGGAGCACTGCTGGTCTTTGGTTTAGATAAGGCACCTGACCAAACAAAAGGCTCCAAACATATTGTAGATAAACTGCTAATACATGGTAGAAAAATGAAGGCAGCTATGACCCGGTGCTCTTCCAAGATGAAATGTTTTTCACTGACCAAAATATATAGGAAAAGAGGTGTATATAGCCTAGCACAAGCCAGTTAAAACCTATTATTGTATTATATGCTAGACTGAATCAATTAGGCAGTGGTCATAGTCGGTTGGCCGTACATGTAAGGCAATAATGTAAATGACAAAGGAGCATTATGGAGTTGTGGTTTATCAAATATGAGTATTAACTATTACACACAAACATCTTACTGATCAAATAAACATAAGCTATTACAAAAAATATATTCAACTTTGGCCATAACCGCACTCGTAGGTTAAAAACATTTGAGGAAAAAAAAATCATTTACAGAGTAAATTCAACATAATTAGACAAAACACAGTCTCTTTGACTCCCACCCTGTCAAAAAGTAATTCTTAGGCATGTTTTAATGGCACTCGGTGTGAGCCTCAAGAGTTAAGACATAGACAGAGGAGCGCTGTACTATAACCTGACTTCCTGATATGCCAGCTTGAGAATTCCTGTACCAGTGTGGGTTAATTTGGCAGAGGCCTTATGACACCTACCTCTCTATTACTGAAGAGGGTAAATGGTCAGCTGCTTTCAATAGGTCCGGCTTATCTTCAAAGGTCTACTGGCTCTTCATCCATGTGTGGCAGTGAGAGAGCAGTGCAAGAGGCTGGAAAGGCAGCCTGCCAGACAGCTCTAACATGCCAGACTGAGCACAAGGGGAACTGCAGCTCGAGAGTTTAACCTCTAATCTGTGCATATTGGTTAAGGGCTACTGGCATTTGTCCAGGAGTCATCACACCATGTCTGGACTCAAGATGCTTGAAATTAAAATTTGTTCACCCTCTACTTAGCTGTTTATTATATCTAAATAGGCAAGTGAAAGCATTTTGATGGTGACATTGCTTGAGACTCATGAGATGCAACCTAGGTGAGAGTATGAGGTAGTCATTATTTCTCCACCTGAACAAAGGCAGATCTCTTCTCTCCAGTCAAACAGGGTAGCTTGGTTGGTTGGTTTGGATGTTATTATGGCTTGTGACAACCATGATCAGCATTTTATAAGGCAAAGCAGAGAAGCTATAAATCTAGAACAATGTAAAATTGGAGAAAAGTGTAAATATCAAAAGTTAAAATGCAAGGAAAATAGGAGTTGGTCTGTTGCCCCCATTTTGGCATAGTCACTTTGGTGATGATGGCAACGGAGTGAAATCCTCCAGGAGATGAATAAGGAAGAGAGGAGTAACAGAGGAGCTGAAAACAAAGTCTAAACTGCCTGAGATGGTATGGAGGCAGCCAGATGGCGACGTTTGTTCCTCAGCCTTCCTTTGCATCTATGGATCTCCATCATCCCTCTCCACAGTCCAAATATGGGAACCATTTATTACAACAGCACACACTTCTTGGGACTCTTTTTCGTGACTGGATACAACACTGCCTTCACAGCTTCCGCAAACACCTCCCTGACACCATCCTGCAGGAGAGCAGAACACTCCATGTATTTAACAGCCCCAATCTGCTTGGACAGGGCGTTGCCCTGTTGCTGGGTAGTAGGAGCCAGGCCCTGCTCCTTCAGCTTCTTCACTGTTTCTGCATCGCCCCTCAGGTCCCTCTTGGTGCCCACCAGCAGGATGGGCACGTTGGGGCAGTGATGAGACACCTCGGGGTGCCACTTGTGCCTAACATTGGCATGGGAGGAGGGGCTGCCAATAGAAAAGCAGATGATGAAAACATTGGTCTGGGGATAGGAGAGCGTGCGCAGGCGGTCATACTCCTCCTGGCCTGCTGTGTCCCACAAGTTGAGGCTGACAGTGCGGCCGTCTACGCTCATCTGGGCGCTGTAGTTGTCGAACACTGTGGGAATGTACTCTTCGGGGAAGGCATTGGTGGTATAAGAGATGAGTAGGCAGGTTTTACCGACTGCCCCGTCACCCACCACCACACACTTTATGGTCTGCATCCTGCCTACGACCACTGGGGCTGCAGCACCTGACAACAGAAAAAAATGGCACCTGGGTAACTTATAAATGCAATACTCATGCTCTGCGAGGTTAATATAAGCTTTTCAACACCAGTGATAAGAGGATGATTGCCGGCCAGTGACTTTGCGATAGCAGTTTCTACAGAAACACAACTTTTCAAACAATTAGCAGAAGAGCTAACCACCGCCAACGTTAGCTCATCGACGTAATTAACGTTACCTAGGTTAGCTCCAATTTCAGCCGTCCACTAATAAACATTGTCTGGAAAGTTTACAGAGCCAAGTTAACCATAGTCTTTGAACAAAGGACAGCGAACGAATCTATAGTGAGACGCTAATTTCCCGGTGTTGATTTCGCACTGTTCACTTATGATACTAGGCGTTCCCCCGGTGGCTAGCATCAAGCTAAGGAACTAGCGCATTTAGTGGCTAACAAGCTAGCTAGTTAGCAAACAAGTTGAAAGTTTATTGGCACGCCACTTCTCGAAAAGGTCTGTTCCTAGCCCAATAACCTCCCACAGGCTACTCAAAAAAATATATTCCCTTCTAATATATGTCTTAGAAGTAGTTATTTGCAGTAACAGTGAAATTTAAAGGATTTTATGACTTACCGCCACTTGTCTTTCGATCTCTTTTTGCCTGGTATAGTCAATCACAGCCGCATCCGGGGAGCTGTCCATTACGTAAAAATCGACGTACGGAAACAATGCAAACTGGTAGTTGTAGTTTTATTTGGCCACAGTATTTTCCCTGACACTAGATGGCGATGTACATCCATGTGTTAAGCTGTTTTGCTTTCCTGTGATTTTCTAATTTCCATTTGACCTGTGTTGAAAACTGTCTGTGCAGACCAGCACGAAACACTCGAAGTTAACAGCACTGTTACACGAATTTCAACTTTAAGATTTGGCTGCAAGTGTGCTGACAGGAAATAGCCTTGTGTGAGAATAACAGGACATGTTTTATTATTGAGAGCTTTCATATAAAATTGCAATATTTTAGCGTAGCACTACTCTATTAGCCTACAAGTAGCCTATAAGAAGAAAAAATATAATTAGAAACAAAATTAAAGTACTGCAATGGCCCCCTATGTGCTATTTTTGATTGACTGAAACATTAACATGTAAACAGCATTTTAATGTTGTAGCTGGTCGAAGTGGAGCTCATGTTAACTATATTATACACTCTTGGGTAGCTGTAACGATGCTTCATATTTCATATGATGAATATTAATTGATATCATTGATTGATTACGATTTTAGCTGTTTATTATATCTAAATAGGCAAGTGAAAGCATTTTGATGGTGACATTGCTTGAGACTCATGAGATGCAACCTAGGTGAGAGTATGAGGTAGTCATTATTTCTCCACCTGAACAAAGGCAGATCTCTTCTCTCCAGTCAAACAGGGTAGCTTGGTTGGTTGGTTTGGATGTTATTATGGCTTGTGACAACCATGATCAGCATTTTATAAGGCAAAGCAGAGAAGCTAGTGAGGGAGGCTGTTCCTGAATTTTACCAGTCTGTTAACATTTTAGAATAAGTCTAAATGCTCTGACTTTATCCTTTCTCTTGAACTTGCCACATTCTCGACATTAAATGCCAGTGTCAATGTGTATGCATACATACCCCACATTTAAAGGCTGTAAAACAATCCTGTCTCCTCGTCCTTAAAGCCCATATATCACTTATTCAACTTCAGACAAGTAATTATTCTCACTAAGCCATTGCTTTCAGATCAATGCAGAATACATGAAGGCAGCTAAAAGAGGCACCACTTTAGACTACTCTGTCCTGCACCCCTGGAGACCCGTCCATGATGTCACCTCTATACACTGAGGCAGGTTAAGAGGCCAGCACTGACCGACAACCGGACACTCAAGAACACAAAGAGGCACCGGTTTATTGCCTTTCCCAAGAGGTTCTGGCGTCACTGCAGCCTATAAAGAGAGAACTCCCACTGGGACCCTACACCCACAGTCACCCTCCACCCCAACCCTTACACCCCACTATTCTGCCAGGAGATTCCCCGGGACGTCTGTAGCATTTCCATGACAACAGCCACTGACAGAGATGGGGGTGACTGTGTCAAGAGATGCAGCAAGAGGGAGTTCAGACGAGAGGGAGAGAGAAAAATGAGGGGGACAAGAAGACAGAGGACAGCAAGATGCAAGAGCAGCAGTTAATAAGAAAGAGCGGGGACCTTGAAAGTGAAAGCTCTCAAAGCAAGTGCTCCTCTAAATCAAGACTGAAGAACAGATGTAAATATATATCAACAACAACAGACACGTACGTTTTTAATTTACCTGATGAGTGCCTTTCTCAGAGACAGAAACTACTATTCAGAACTCCATCTTTATTCATCCTGTCTTTTTTTAATTATAAATCCACATAATACAGTGAATAACAACCAATGCTATTCAATAAAGTTATAGAATCTTTTGATACAAAAAATGACAAAACAGTTACAGTAATCATCTCCTTGCAGCCTCTTCTTCAGTTTGTAAAGTGCATCAGAACAATGAGGCCTCTCAACAAGAGGATAAACAGTTCAATATTGTACCGAGTTCAGTTCGGACTGTAAGACAGCTAAGTGTGGAAAACATTTGGACAAAACTATTTTTTTTCAATGCTTGAGAGATTGAAACAGTTTCCCAAATTACACTTTTTTCAAAGCACACTTGGCACAGACTAGGACAAGTCGTAACTAGGAGTCATGTCACTTGGTTGTGTTCTATGAATAGTAGTAGTAAGATGCGTGGTCTTGTGGTATCCTATTGCCTGCAAAGGACACAAATGGGTGTACAAAGAGGTAGGATTTATTCTGCTATTGGGTGAAGCACATGAGATAAATTGTCCCCGATACACCCAGTGCAGCTCCCTCTCACATATGTAGAGCCTAAGCACTCAGAACTACATACAAATTTCATAAAAGTTGACCTAGAGCTGATTAAGACCAAAAATCTGACTGATGACTCACACTCTTAATTAATACCCACACTGTTGACATTAGACTAAAATCCATAAAAGGCATGAAAAGTGTGAAAGTGCAAGCACTTATTCACTCCCATCACTTCCACATTGGTGGAGCTGCAGTGGCTCGGGGCATTTTGGGACCAGGTATCCGTGAAGCTGTAGGAGCTTTAGAGTTAACCACAGAGGTGCTTGTGCTTGTTGTCTTGGCAGTTTTATTTCGGGCAGCAGATATGACAGCCGTGCGTATGGTCTTGGCGGTGGCGGAGGACGGGCTGTGGGCAGTGCGAGGCAGGGAGGGCGCCTGAGTCTCAGAGTTCGGGGCGAGTCGTTTTGACACACGGAGAGGAGTTCCTCTGACGAAGGCTGGCTGGGTGCTGCCTGAGACCTTCTCTGGTACGGATCTTTCTGAGGTCCTGCGGGTTAAGGAGGGCTTCCCTGGAGTCTGTGGCTCACTTACAGTCCTCTCCCGTGTGCTATTACTCCGTTTCACCTCTGTCTGAACAGCGGCAGGCTGTGTGATAGGAGAGGAGCGCATGGATGTGCTGCGAGGACTAGACAGCCGGCTGGGAGTGGTTGGGTTAGCGGGGGTTGGGGCTCCATTTGAAGGCTCCGTTTTGGAGCGCACCCTGGGAATGCCCGTGCTATTTGAAGGTCCCGCACGTGACACAAGTCCCCTTTTGGCCCCTATTCCACTACGTACAGGGATCTTCATGGTTCGACTCTCCTCCTTTGATGTAGGCGACACTGGAGTTGTCCCCGCTCGGAGGTCACCCTCCCTTTCTTTCCTCCATTTGGAGCAGAGGCTCGGTGCGGGTCGGGGGAGTGGGGAGGTTGGGGGTGACAAGGCATCATAGGATCGGAGGCCTTTCACCAGAGTGTGGCACTCCAGTGTTTCACCAACACGGGAGTAAGGCCTTGGCGTCTCCCTCTCAGAACTCGGCAAATCGGAGTACTCCTCTCGCTGTGATTGGCTGAACTCTGGTAGACTGGAGGGCATCCAGTTCTTCTCCGCAGGTGTGGACGCCACTTCTGTGTTAGTGTGCTTTGTTAAGCCCTCATCAGGCGAGGGCATCACACCACTTGTTGTTATGGTGGGCGTCTCTCGCGCCTGTGGTTGTGACAGGACACTCTCTGTAGCATTTACAGATGATTGTGATTGGCTCTCAGATCTCTGGTACATTAATGACCCAGTCCTGGTGTCACTGTGAGAAAGTATTCCACTTGTTTGAAGAGAGTGAGATACAGACTCATCAACACGAGAGCCGTTAGATCTACTCTGAACAGGCAGAGTATTGTCTGTCACTGGCAGGCCAAACCTATGCCTGTGAGTGGGGGTCTGGTTTTTAACACCAAGGGCAGTTTTATCGGTGGGCATAGCAGCAGAGTTTGTGCAGGAACTGGGTGAAGATTCAGTGGTCATCGAAACCACGCGTTCATGTAAAATCTCAGATTTCTTTTCTAGTCCTGTTGTCTTCGACTGGGCGTGCAGCACATACGAAATGCTCTCAGGCCCTTTCTGCTTGACTGCGAAGCCATGGCCACGCTGAGAGTGACTAAATATGGCAATGTGCGAGTCCTGAACTGCTTCCCTGCTCCGGTTAGTTGCTCGGCTATGCTGAGACCTGCTACCTCCACCAAAAACAGGTTCTTGGTCGATAGGGGAACATGTGCCATCAGTCTCTGGGGAGCTACAAAGCACAGCAGTGGTCTCATGGTCAGAGAAGCTGTTGGAGTGATAACTGGCGGACGTGGGACTGCTGCCCAGCTCAGGGTAGTTTTTAAACATGGATGAGTTGTGGAGATGGGTGTCGTTGTGGAAGTAATGGGAGTGCCGGCGGGACTCAGAGGCTCTTAGGCTTCGTCGACTCCAAGTGCAGCTCAAGTTCTTCTCCAGCAGTTTCTCAAGCTCATCTGGGTTCTCCTGACTCTGAGGCTCTCTGGCAAGGCTGAGGCCCAGGTCCAGCCCCGTACAAACAGCCAGAGAGCGACGCTTTTCCCCCATCTCACGCTGACGCTCGAGACGTTTCTGCTCCTTCAGCTCCCGCTCTGCATTCTCCTGTAGAAAAGGGAAAGAATCATTCATTAGTGACGCTTAATGCTGAGTTGAATCTATACTATTTTTTGACAATGTACATGTTTTAATCAACAAATATTTCCATAAGTGAAAAATGTTTGCCGTGTTATACACTGTATCATTTAATGTGATTTGCAAACTGAAAACCAGTTAACAATGTTTAATATATTTGCCATTAATTTTTAGAAATCAAACCTGGACAGCTCTTTGGAAGCGGAGGCAAAACGAATGGAAGACCCTGCAAGCCTCTTCTAGTTTGAAGGTGCTGTCATCTTCACAGAAGAACTCCACTAGAGCCTGACTAGACATCCTCATGCCCTCCACCTCATCCTCTGCCTCCTTCAGACGCTCCTCAGCCACCTGCACAGGCAAAGTTTACACGGTCATCTTTTGAAGCAAGACACTAGATACAGTTTTAATATATTACAGACTATGTTTTATACCTCTAGGAAAGGTTGTGTATGCTGCTGAATCTCTGCCTCATTATGGATGTTTGCCTTGAGTGCCACCACTCTGCTCTTTAACTTGGATAAGTCTTCCAGCACAGACTCCTCACTCAACCTGCAGAGGAGAGGACATACAAATACACAATTATAATAAGAACTATACAGAAATAGCTGTGCAATATATCTTGAAAGGGTCTCATAACCAAAAATAGGTAATCAATGAATGCAAATGATCCAAAGTTGTAAAATATATTGTAAAATGGACTCCATGAATTCCTTAGCACCTTGCAGTATCAGTGTTGTCATGACCCACTTTCTCTCAGGCAGCTAGCTATTGCTAACAGCTGGGTGCCTTGTTCTGATACAACAATGCAATAGATTTACATGATTTGTGTTTAGCAGCCTGTTGGGGTGTACGGATGTTATTAAACAGGGCTTGTATATTCCCTCAGACACAGTCGCTGTAGGATCTGAGTTTTGGGAAGAGACTGACCTGGAGGCGGAGCCAACATGGCCTATTTGGCTGGGAAATGACAGTAAACTCTGGTCCTTTTTCACAGCTTCCTGTGGAGACAAGCACAAATGATTATCCAGCTATTGTTTCAAAAGAAGCAACATGTCATTTGCTAATGTTGACAAATCATATGCTTGGCGGAGCAGTTGAGCTTGAGAGGCTACTGTTTTTCAAACACTTTGTAGTCAGAAACGATTGTTTCTTGCAAAAACTGTGCTAAAAGTAATTTTCTCTAAATGTTTTCAACCGGAAATACACACTTTTTTACTTTAGAAGTCCAGCTTTTTACAAATACCTTTACACAATGTACGTCTTCTTCATAAAGAATAGTGTTCAAATGAAAAGAAAAAAATTAGATGACTGGCACATACATAGCTGTGTTCTCTTACTTACTGTGTTTACTCTAACTGGGTTTTATAGGATGTTTTCTTGTCAGATCTTACCATAGCTACAAAATGCAGCAGATTCATGCCGGGCTTGTTGGCTTTGGTGTCAGCTAGTTTGAGCAGCGATGAAATTCTGAAACCAGCGGCGTTCCCTGCATATCCACCCTAAGAGTCCACATGCAAGGTTAGAATAACACATACACACACATGTGACAACTTTAAACAAACAATGATACAAAACCCAGGTGCACGTTAGAGCGACGCCCCTGAACACACCCAGACCCCTAAAGACTGGTGTATTGTACACAGATAAAAGGACTGACTCCGCTTTGTCTGGCTAAAGAAAAGAAAAGAAAACAAATAAAATAAAGATGCACTCACAGCGTTCATATAGTTTCCTGCTTTCAGCACCAAGCGAAGGATGGAGTGTAATTCAGGACAGCTCAGCAGTTCTAGGAGAGAAGACAGGAGATTCATTATTGTGCTTCAAGGTTGAGGAATAAATGGGGATGGATGTGTATGCAGCTGACGTCAAGGCCTTAAAATGAGTCAGCAACATTGAAGAACTGCCACTCAAGCTGACTGGTGAACTAAAACTTTTATCTCATAGATAAGTAGGCTATTCTGAATTCACATTTGCATTCTAGGTACAAACTTTACCACTCTAGACCAATTCTAAATAGGAGCATTGAAAGGAGACCTAGATCTTTATAGTGGTGGTGTGCACAGCTCCCTGCTGTTAACTTTACCTCTGGCCGCCTCCCTCAGACATCTGGCTGCCACACAGAGAGAGGTCACAGCGGGGTCAAACTCTTGTTGCAGGATCATGGCATCCAGACGCAGCCGAAAACTAATGGAAGAGGAAAGAGGGGGACGGATGGATGGATGGATGGATGGATGGATGAATGAATGGCCAGGCGGTGAGTAACGGATGATGGAGACAAAAAGGCACTCCTGATCAATCATCAGTTAAACAAGGGCACATCATCACAAAGTGAAGCACGTGAGTAAGGACAAGTGTCACATAAAAATAAACAAGATAAAGGGGAATTTTCAAAAAGTTCGAAAGTACTGGGGGTTTTTTTTGGTACTTTATCCAATCTAAGACTAAATTTGTACCTGGGGACTTCCACCAACAGCAGCAGGAAAAGATCAGGCTCTCCAAGCCAGCTCCGCTCCCCACTGAACCTCCTCAGGCGGGACTCCTGAGAGAGAACACATGCTAAATCAAATCTGGGAAGCAGCTTCGATTGAAAAAAACCAACATGCCGTTAACGGTCAATCCTAGTCACCGTCAATATCTTTCAGCGTGATCCTTCTCCGGAAACAGAGCACGTCATACGACATGGTGCATTGGCAAACGTTTGATTATCCTAACCAGAGCCAGATGATGAGTAAGAGAAGAGGGGAGGCAAGGGAGGGGGGTTGTCATTGTTGTATTTGTATGCCAAAAAAAAGCCACTTTACCTCGTCATTGTCTGGCAGCAATTTGCAGAGCTCTGTGAGCTTCTCTACTCCGTAACGGCCCCCAGCACCGTGCCTGATATCCTCAACTATCTCCTTAGCAGGCCTGCAGAAAAATGACAACAGACATGTTTTTTTGTTTTTTTTCAGCCTGACGCCCCACGAAGAAAACTCATGTTATGTTTGTTTTGCTTTAATCACACAATGTTCAGGCTTATCCCATTCTTATCAGTCAAAGTGTTGGGGAAAGAGGGTTGGTTGACGCCACACTGGCGACACAAAGTGGCATATCCACTTGGCAAATAGAAGGCAGACGTGCAGAGAAAATGTCTGAAAGGCCTTGAGATGTCAAGGTGAAAGAAGAGAAAGTGAACTGACTGACTTACTTCCTCTAAGTGACACATCTATTCCAGCAGTTTTCCATTATCCCCTCCCCTCCCTCCCCTCCCTCCCCTCCCCCTCATCTTACAGCCCATCACGTGCTCATACTCCATTATGTGCATGCTACTGTGTGTGGCTTACTCTCCTCATTCATAGCTCAACATTTTAGACACCAACAGTTTAGGGTCTACCTATAAAGACATCTAAGACATAATCTTTCTTATTATTATTATTATTATTATTATTATAATAACTCCCTTTCAAAACGGAAACACGGTTTTACACTCTAATTATGTGCTGTGTCATCTGTCCCAACTAGTTCTATTGACAACAAGACGCTGAGTAAAATAACCTATAAAACAGAACTATCACATGATGAAAAGATATTGAAGTGACTACTCAGACACTGACAATACAAAACTATATTTTGTTTAAACTACACCCACAATTCAACAGTAGCTCTGTCTGTGTTTAGAACATCAGGCAAATAAGCTCCCAACAAGACAAATGTTTGTGTGCACAAGAGGCTCTTTTCACATAAGGGCTTTCCCTACAAGTCTTGACAAATCTGGTTTAGAAAAGAACCGCTCTTCAGTTGAGTCTCCGTGAACAATTCACGCACACTGGAGGCATGACAATAAAGCAACTCAGCACTTATTTTCCATGTCTTTGTATTATTATTTCTACCTGCAAATGTTGCACAGGTCATGATTTTCAACATCACAATGTTAATGAGAATGTTTCAGACATTAAGCTGTATGTAAGTATGCTTTAATGATTATTAAAACAGCCCTATTCATTTCAAGAAGTGCAGCTTTGTTTGAGCCAGGCAAGCATGCTAAACAGGCTTCAGGGGATGGATGAATATGACAAGCCACCAGTGGGGTCTCTCTCTGTAGGGGGTAGCTTTATACATTAGACGCTCTTTAAAGGGGAACTATGCAGTTTTTTTAGCTTAATTTACCTTAACTGAACAGCTTCAGAGTCATTGGAATGGTTATATGGTTTTTCGAGTTGAATGGTGGTCGTCTCGCTCCCCCCTAGCGCCTGAGAGCTGAAAAACCACCCTTGCAACTTTGGGCCGGCAAGTCGACTATCGTCATGGCTGAGCCGGCAAAAAAGAAGCAGAAAGCTAGGAAAGCATTGTTGGAGGAACAGAGAAAGAGGAAACGGCAGACTGACCGAGAGAGGAGTCAGACACAAGTAAACATAGGAGCTGCCAAATGTCTATTCCGAAGCTGTAGGGGGAGCTCTATAAAGAAACCTGCGAGCAAAAAGCGAGAAAACAGCGAAGAAATGGCCAAAACTGCATAGCGCCCCTTTAAGGGCATCAGCAGGTGTCAACTCTGACTCCTCAGGCTTTACCCGGCAACCCTCCTACAAGACCCCCAGTCCTGCTGCTCAGTTTGCACCCTCCCCTGCACCTGTCTCGTGCAATATACTTGTGTCTCCTCCCTGACACCAGACATCCTCTCTCCTGATGAGACTTCACACTTCTGACAAACACAGACACCAACCCATCTTTGACATATGGCCACACACTTCAGTTCAACTCAAGTGAAGTACTGTTCCCCAGGGTCCTGCTGTACACACTTCTATTTCCTGCTCTTAAAACTACTAGGTGACCTCCTGCAAATGTAGACAATAAGGCCAAAAGCTGAAACGGTTCAAGTGCAACACATTGTTAACATGACGCATCAGATCTCTTTAGGGGCCGCCATTGTTGTTTTGAACAAACAGTCGCCCAGCACTCACACCTAAATCACGGCCATAGCTGCCAATAGCTCCTCACAGGACGCTGATTGGTCTGAACCGCTGGTTGTTCAGACACAAACGCATTACTTGAAGCCTGACTAGATGGATTTGTGTGATCTAGTGTTACAATGATGCAAAACCTAAAAAAACAGCAAATCCTCCCATTTGAGAAGTCAGAACCTGCAAATCTTGCCACTTTTGCTTTAAAAAAAATTAATGAAACCAAGAATCAATTATCAAAAAAGAGTTACTGACTAATGTTCTGTTCATCCACTTACTGATAAATCAACTAATTGTTTCAGCTCTAGTTAAGAAGAAAGAAGCTTACATCTTGAACTGGCGTAGAAATATTCCAATGTTCATACTGCGTTTGGAGTCCAACAGGGAGATCTGTAAAGAGGCGACGAAGGACACAATTGAGGGGAAGAAAAGTGCAAGAAATCTCACTATCTTTAAACAAGGCTGACAAATATCACCGCTATCCTTATGAGCTGACCTCTTCCGAGTTGTCCTGGGGGGATCTGCAGCGCAGCAGAGCGGACCGCCGTCTCAGGGTGCTGGTTCTGTCCTGAGGCTTATTGTCCCTCTGACCAAACAGCTCATCCAGAGAATGGAGGTCTATGGGGAACTCATCCTCACCCGAGGCCGCCCCGTTCCACACACTCTTCCTCCCTTCAACCTTCTCTTTGGGGATGCGCTCCCAGTTCAGCTTCCTCAGCCGACTCCGACGGGCACTGTCCGCCCGGCTAAAAGGCGAAGAGGACCCAGGTGGAGGTGGAGGAGGAGGTGGAGGCGGAGGTGGCGGAGGTGCTAGGGGAGGCGGTGGAGGAGCGACCAGAACTGGACGCGGCTCCATGGCTGTCACTTCCACAGTGTCAGGGGCAGGGGCGGGAAGGGCAGGCTGTGTTCCATGAAAGGCACGAGATTCCTTGATGGCCACCGTCAGGTTGATGAGCATAGAGGCTGTCTGGGTTTAAGAGGGAGGGAGGGGAGATAGCAGGCGAGCAGTCAGTCAGTGACTTCTTTCCACTTTACAGTGAGCTCTAGTTCAAAGGTCCATCAATAGTTCCAGCCTATAACAAGACAACACAAAATCTTATCTTAGACAATATTTGACACAGAGAGAGAAAATTAGTGTTATCCCAGGGTTCTGTAACAGCAAGCGTCCACTTTAACTGAGGCTGATGAGCTCACCTGAGCTAGTCTGACACCTGGCCTCACTTCTCCTTTCATTAGCATGACTCCGGTACATTGACTGATTTAGTTTGGGCTAAAAATGTAACCCCCGGTTCAACCTACAGTGGAAGTTCAAGGCGTTTTTGGGAAAGTACTAGCTGAGCAAGATGAGCTCTCCTCCTCTGTAGGCTGTTTAAACAGCTTGTCCCATCCTGTTCAGTTTCACCTCACTGCATGCACACGCACCTCTCCCTTCTAATTAGATTACATGGAGACCTCACGGGCAAGGAGATGCACGGTTAACCACAGAGATGTGAAATAGAGGGTCTGCAACTTCAAAAATCATGACTTTAAATTTCCTCGTTATGGGAGGTTCACATCTGAAAGTCATGGTTGCACATACTTGCACCAGCAAGTTATAAACAGGATTAGTGATGCAGTATGAGTCAGAGGTTTCAGGTGTCAAGGAAAAGTCTTTAATCATGACATGGCTTAGCATTTGGCCCAAAACACATCCCCTCGTCCTTTCTCGCGCAATTAATATGAATCACAACTTATGGGAAACTTTTTAGGGATGCGGGCGATTGCCAAACTGTTCCATAGAGCGGCGCACGAGCGCGCTGCAAAAACCGCCGCCGGTGATCTCACCCTCCATCATTTTAGGACATCTGTATCTTGCCAAGCGAAAAATCATTTGATAAATCTTGTTGTTCAAGAGCTCATATGAAGGATGAAGAGTAACGGGAAAAGATAGTTATCAATAAAATAAAAAATAAAAAAACGCAAAATTTACGTCAGCTATGATAACTTTGATGATAAACTTTGATGATAAACTTTTTTTAATGTTGACATTTTGGTTCAAGCTAACAAAACTGGTTCTTATAACTCGGTGGTTTATCCCTGTGAATTTTAGGTTCACCTCACATTGAAAGTTATGCCTCAATTAAAGGTTGACAAAACATTGTTCAAGTAATTTTCATTTCTCTGAATCAGGACAACCCAATTAAGTTGTTTTCACTTACCTGCCGTTAGCGGAACTGAGAGGTAACCCCACAAACACCGACAAACGCTCGCGGTTTAATTGTACTTGAGACTTCGATAAAGGTACGCGTCAATCTCAGTTTTTTGTTTCCTGTATCTCCTTTATCCCGGTGAGTTGTGCCGCTCCACTCGCTGCAGTCCTGTTTTCCTTTCTTAACTTGCAGGGAAACTTCCACAGTCTACCAGGAACGCGCAGACGCGCGCACCCGCTCGCTGATCTGCCTGTATCCTCCCAGTTTTCCCATGGGCGGATTTAGGGGTTTTCAGGTGGGAGTACACTCGATCTTAAATCCACTTTACTCCACTTTTAGACTATGAAAATGTTATTATGGGACTGAATGTCTGGTATGTTTGCCATGTTGAAAAAGAGTAAATAAAAGTATGTAAATACTCAACACAATCAATAATCAGAATATTTCAATTATAGTATTTCTTTAACTTTTATAGGAATTGTTTTAATGGCCTTGATATGGCTTATATGCCATTATTTTTAATGTTTGTCCAGATAAGATTGTACATGAAAGCTTGCTGTCAGGAGTTGTAGTGACAACCTGATGAGTATCTATTTCAGGCTAATCATCATAGTGGGCAGGACTCTGATCTGTAATTGGTGCAGAAGGCCTTGATCAGGCAAAGAAGAGTATGCTATTGAGAACCTGAGAGAGGGAGCAGATGGCTATCAGACATGGGAAATGATGTCCGCATCGCCTCCCTGAACCATAGGTGAAAGCCAAGAGACCAGAAGTCCCTCTAGGGTGCTGAAATGGCCCAGGTGCTGGGATGTAGGCCCATAACACCGACCTTTCATCCAAGGTGCTGGAGTGCCCCAGGCCCATGTCACCTGGTGCTCCGGAGTCCGGCTCAGGTAGCCCCTTTCACAGGCCACGCTGACAGGCAGACGTCATCACTTCTGGGTTCTGCAATAATTAGGGGGTTACGACCCCAAAGATCTGGCTATTGTTGTGTCTGTGCAGCAGGGCATGTTTTAGTGTTCCCGTGCCAGAATAAACCTCTCTCAGGAAACTTCACTTTCTATTCAGTCACTCAATTCTCAGAGTACAGTGCACTTCTCAGAATACAAGGAAATGCCATGGTGAGCGACAGCAGCTTTAATAGTCCATAAAGGCCCTGAACAACCCTGCACAATTCCATATATTATGCCAGCATTCATGCAACATGGACAATGCGACTTTGATTAATGAATTATCATTATTATTAATGAAAGGAGTTAACTTGGCATCCCTGACTTTTTTCACCAAGACAGTGAAATTGCAAGGAGACAAAAAAGTCTGTGATGTGTTTACAGGCCCACTCCCAGCCGGTACCCCGCTTTGCATAACAGTGAGCTTCAGAGCTTGTGCTTCACTCGGCCCATTCTTTAGTGAATGAATGTGCATGAGGGTGCTCATGTGTAAGATTTGTGTGTGCACCTGTGTGAGTTCGAGGGGGAATCCATGCATTCAAGTTAAATTGTGCTGCATAGACATCAAGGATTTAAGACGTCTTAAAATTGGTGGATCATAACCCTGACATTTGTTTGATGTTTGCTAACTTTTCCCTCAATGGAGAAATAATAAATAAGGTTTAACAACAGCAACACGTCTTTAGGAGCTCAGCACTTAGTTTGGTTGGGTGGTTGCAGCCATGCATCAAGTGTTAGCCCTCCTTAATCTCGCTTTGAAGTCCAAGAGGGGTTACGTAAAGGTGAAGGCCATTAGCTCCCTCCTCCCCTAACTCACACACACATAATCATAGCTGCACACACACGCACGGCCACGGACAAAAACACACAAAATGGCATTTGTTTGGCACAGTACTTTTGCTACAGTGATCAAATTCTATGCAGTGACCTCTGCTGTAATTGGCTTTTCACACTGCAGAAAAATTAATCCGGATGTGAAGAAATCAATACAATAGATTATTTGCCCAGATGTCCCATTTTTGTAGAGTGTAAAACTGGCTGTAAAACCGTTCCATGTGAAACTATTGATATAACCGTATGGGGGCTTAGTGTTATTCTGCCAGTCTGGTCGGCCACCTAGGTCTTGGCCATTTCCATGGTGGAGTAAATAGGTCAGTATGACTGCGGCTCTGCGGGGGTATTAAACACATAGTGTGTGTATATGTGCGTGAAAAAAACGTGCACGCATACACACACCTGGGTCTGATCCCAGACTGGGACAGTAGGTCTGGGGAGGTATTCCTAATCAAACCCAGCTTCCTTAGATCTCGCTTAGTTTCTCAACTGCACTCAGATCAGGTGCAGTTATCCAGAACAGCCTGAAAAGGATCTCTGGCTTTGGTCAGACCGCTGGCCTGATAAGGAGAGACAGCAAGAGACAGACAAAACAGACACATTCTCAGCGTCTTTCCCTCTTTTTCCAAAACTTTTCTCACACACAAACACATGTGGACTCACACTAACTCATACATGACTGCTCCATATATGAGAACGTAGAGTATATCCACTCCCGCACACATATTATACATGATAGTAAAAGACACAGAGGCTTCCACACACTGCTGCTGCACATTGTGACTTTAGGGGTTCACAGACAGGCCATTAGACCATGATACAAACATTATGGAGACCGAAAGATGAGAGGGCTGTGAGTCAAACCATGCTATGAAGTACTATCCGTGGAAGCTTTCACCTGGTTTTCATCTCTTTGTCAGAGCCGGCATGTGTGTTTAGACGTTTTTTTCTTTATTGCTCTCTTTGTTGGCTTCCTGACCATTCATTGTTTAGGCATTTCCACTATGTGCTTTTGAAACAGTATTAGCTACAGCACATGCTTTATTATCGATTGGTTTATCGGTGTTTTTGGCCCCCAACTGCTCATTCCAGGCAGCGCTGCCTGGAAGGCACTAGGATTAGGCACTGGTTATGGTTAGGGTTAGGGGTTAGGTTAGGGTTAGGTGCTTTGAAGGCAGCAGTCGCAGCGCCGTTGGGGGCAAAAAACAACATCGAGCTATCGATTGAGAGAGGCATGACTGAACCCTGTACCTCACCGTGTTTTTGTAGACTGTCCTAAGTTCACAGCTGATGCTTTGCTATGTTTACCAAGCTGTCTACTGTCACAACATTTATAGCAATGGAAAAGTGTGTGTGTGTGTGTGTGTGTGTGTGTGCATGCATGCGTGCGTGTCAGTAGGGTGGCAGGGAGGCTGAGGTGCTTGTGGTCAGTTGTCCTTGGGGGATGGTCTGCCATGTTTGTCTTTGCACATCTGGCCACTAGAGCCACTTCCGAATCCAATTAGGATTTCCTTAGACTCAATAAAGGGGATTATTGGCCTGCAAAAACACTAGCCCAGACTCTCCCACCCTTAGTCGCCTTCCTGCCCCAGCTGCTACAGTCATTAAACTAGCCAGAACTACAGTCGCACTCCACTAGAGGCTCACAATGACACAGTGACATACAGCGACATAGACAAATCAGTCCTTTTCTTCCTCTTCTTTTTCTTGCATCTCTTTGTCTCTTTTTTTTTTTAAATGAGAGACTCCTCTCATATTTTATCCCTGCTTTAGAGTCTCCTCATATGTGAAATGAATCAAACGCCCCATAAATGATGTCAGCGAAGCAATGGAAACTAAATTTCTCCCTAACTGGCTGATGAGAGACCACAAGAGTCTGTATACCAAGATGTGGTTGGGCACAAAGCCCTGGAGCAGAGTGCAGGGGAGCTGGGCTGTGTTGATAGGGGGTCCTGAGCGGCTGCTTGTGTGGCAAGAGTGATCACACAGTTAATATTCAAAGGGCCAGGTCTGTTGTAAAGGAGCCACTAAATAGAGGTTGACAAAGCGCATCGTACAAACAAAGGCTTCTTCCTAAGTAGGCTGTGTATATAGCACGAAGGGCAATGAACGGATGGCTAGGGTGGTCATGTATGGAGTCTATAGTGAGTTATTAAAGCAGGGCCTCCTGCTCTTCCTCCCCCACCATCACAGTTAACTCCAAACCACACATTCTTCATTTCATGTCTCTCTGGCTTTAATGCATTTTTTTTTATTTTGTCACAAGACTATTGCATTTTGTCGCTTCAACTCTGTATAATGTATTTCCCTTGGGTTCCATTTGAGTATTGATTGTAATGTTTACGTGCTTCATATTGAGTAAAGCCTTGCAAATTCCCTTCTACATCACCACACACACTCAACATGCACATACACACAGTTACTTCAACCATCTAAACCTAATTATTCTCCCCCTGCTTCTCTGTGCCAACCAGTGATGTCACCCACAGAGAGACAGTGGGACTGTTGGCTCAGTGAGGAGAGGAGAGGAGAGGAGAGGAGAGGAGAGGAGAGGAGAGGAGAGGAGAGGAGAGGAGCAGTTGAGAGGTTAGCAAAGAAGAAAAATGAGGTGGGGGACCCCTGCAGTTTTGGCTGGCCCTTGTGTTGGGGCTGCAAGGATTAACCAGCCTGCTCTGCTGCTGGATCCACAGAACCCAGCCTCCTCTTTTCTGCTCCCTTTGTGGCTCCAATATACATTCAACTAACACATTTAAGGCTGAAAGGAAAACACGGAGGAATTATGAGAGAAAGGGCCCAAGGGGGCTCCCTCTGGGATTAACCTAGCTGCTACTCTTTTCCCATCATTTCCACTGGCATTCACTGGGCCTGTGTTGGAGCAGTCATTCTCACTAAACTGTTGCATAACAATGCGGCCTGCTTTTTGCTGCAGCACTGGAGCTGTTGGTAAAACAAGGCACCCTTGGGCCCCCAGAACCCCTGAGCCCAAGGCCCAGTTTCTTGTGTTGTGGGGGAAGCTTTGGAGGCTGGAGCTTTGGACACTGGACATTTGGGGCACACGTCATAGTGGGGGAACACACGTCATAGTGGAGGCAGGAATTAATGAGTGGAATGTAAGTTGTGTCACGCTTGAAGAAATTTTTCGACATTTTGCTTAATAGGCTTATTAGCTTTCATGCCAAGAATTAGTTGAGAAGATTGATACTACTCTAATGTCTGTTATAAATTAAATCAGCCATTAGCTAGTTAGCTTATCTTAGTATAAAGACTGGAAACAGGCCAATGTATTGGTTGGCACATAATCCCCCCCGAAAAACCACAGATTTACACGACCTTATGATCTCAAAGCCATTAAAGGAGAGGGGCAGAATAAGGGAGAAATGACTTAATGTGGGTCAGATAAATGGAGAGACAGCATGCGGTTTATTCTACTCTCTGGAAATCACGTGCAAACCCCTCTCTCCCTTCCTTCCTCTCTCCCTGACACATGGAGAGCTGGCATGTTTGGCAGAGGCAGAAAAGACAGGGAACAAAAGGATGAGTGACCAATGCAGAGTTGCGATGGCCAGCTGAGTTATTTGGTCAAAACCCAGTAAAATGGAAGGACAGGCTGTTGCTAGGCTGTGCTGTGAGAAAGAGAGAGCACTCTGGATGAGCTCACTAAAAACAACCAGGCCTCTGTTTACTCACACAGATATACCACTTTAGAAGCACTGCAGTCACCACCAATTAGTATTAATACCCACTATTACCTCCTATCACTTTCTTTGAGCCTTCATTAACCACTTAACCTGTTGAATGGGATCAGAGAGGCCGAGAGAGAACCTAAGTAGTAGTGAGTTATGGGTGGTAATAAACAATGCACATGGAAATTTACTATGCCACGAATATATGTATGTGTGTATAACTCAGATTGTTACGTATAGCTCACTCAAATATAACACACCCTATTCAAACACTTATAACATGACTGACTGTATATAGACCTGTTTGTGCAAATGTGAAAGTGATTCCGATTTTAATAATAATACATTTTGATAAATCAAAGGTCAAAGCAGGGTGTCAGTATGGTCTCTCTGCCCTTGACAACCAAAGGACAACACACCAAACACACACAACTCACACCCATGTTCTCTTGCATAAGTATGACTGCAGTGGATTGTAAACAGAAATGGTCACAATGGTAAAACCACATAAAAGCTGGACAGTGGACAGTTTCCGTTTTAGTGCACCAGTGTTTTCCAACCTTTTTATGATAGTGATTCTGACAGTATTTTTGCAAGAAAGAGGAAAATATTTCAGTAACTTTCCGAAACCGCCAATCCAACATTCACAACCACCATGTGTGGCGGTGAGGAAGGAGCTAGGATTTCTCTCTCAAGCTCTTTTCATTTGTTACAGAACTATTTCTGTCACTTTTCATGTGAACAACTGAGTGCAACACTACAAATGTCTTAAATATGTGCCGTTATCCCCATATTTAAATGATTATAACATCTACAGCTACAAACACGTTTGCCTTCTGACATGAGCAGACAACACAACGTACAAACTAGTTATTTTCTAGCATAACGCAGCTCTAACGCATAGTTGGTGTTGGTATTTTCATGTCACTTTTTGACCAAAGGAAAATCACCAGCCTTATCCTTTAAATGGTTCAAACCTTTTTAGTTTTATTATCAACAATGGAGAAAAACTGAGCAAACAATAGGAATCCATTTCATTTATTGATATGATGTCTTCTAGATAATATGGGAGAATTAAGCAAAAAGGTTTTAGGTATCAGTTGAAAAAGTCCTACTGTGTACACAGGAGAAGTATCGCCCAGCCCACAGCAGCTTAGAAAAAAAAGATCTATGCATTGCTGTTTACCCCTCAATTTACACCACAGCAGCCTCTGGCTCTGTGTTGTGAAAATGTGGAATGGGCTCTAAAGGAAACAGGCTTTAAAGGATTATCTTGGGCCGGCCTTAAACAAAAAAACAGAGAGAGATACCGGAGAACAAGATAGAAGAGTAGAGTGTGACCGAAATAAGACGAAAGCGAAACAGAGAGTGTAAAATGAAACCCGTTAAAGATATGTGTGTTAAATCCCTAGAGGCCAATGTCTTGTTTGTAGAGCCCTGAGGTTAAGGTCAAAGGTCACAGGTTAGCCTCAGGGGTTATCAGCGATCGTTTGGGTTAACAATTCTCTGAGTAGATGAGCACTTGTAGTTAAATGGATTAACTTAGTAAAAGTATTCAGGCCCATGTCCCATGTCCACACAAGTGCAAGCACACATCTACACAAACAGAGCATACACATATTTTTGTGCACATATACTGTACATTGGCAGACTTACTGGGAATGGTATTGCTTGTTGCTCTGGGTGTGGTTGAATGTGGAGCTGGGGTGTGAGAGGAAGTCAGTGGGGAGCAGAGGTGTTGAACCCTGTCATCCTGTTGTTACTGATCACACCTGCCTGTTGTTCCCAGAGAGCGTAAAGAGTTGCTGTGTTTGTATATTGAGACCAATGAAATTCAACAGAGGAACCACTTAAAGGACAAAATGTAATTAAAACTAGGGTTTAATTACATATGTGTACCGAGTCAACCGTTCTCTGGGATATGTTTTCATGCTAATCGAATGTGACCAGTTTTATCGCAAACCGCTAATTACCTTATAACGCTAGACGTCGGGGCACTGGTAAAGTAAAAAGAAATCGCTATTTCTATACCACTAACAAGGCTCAAAATAGCACCACACTTCCACGGTAGCATAATGAGGGTCCCTACATGTAAACCGAAGCATTGAGAACTTTGTAAGTGTACAGTTTATTAAAAAGATTATTATAATTTATAAAGACAGTACTGTTTAATGTATACAGGCCGGGCGCCATCTTGGGAAAACAGTCACAACCAGTTGAACGACGAACACTGTGTAACCAGTAACATAGCTCAAGCACGTCGTTTGTCGCTCGACTGGTCGTGACTGTTTTCCCAAGATGGCGCCCGCCTGCATACCCGAACGGTACTGTCTTTCTAAACTATCTTTTTAATAAACTGTCTGTACACTTACAAAGTTCTCAATGCTTCGGTTTACATGTAGGGACCCTCATTATGCTACCGTTGAAGTGTACCTTTGAGTGAACCCTTACCCCGACGACTAGTGTTATAAGGTAAATAGCGGTTTGAGCTAACACTGGTCACATTCGATTAGCATGAAAACATATCCCAGAGAACGGTCGACTCGGTACACATATGTAATTAACCCCTATGTTCATTTTGCACCGGATTTGTCCTTTAAGTATACCATAACCGAAATAGGGCATGGAAATAACACATTTTTGACTGACCTAAGGGCTTTGCAGAGTACAGCTACAACAGACAATCACCCCCTAGTACAGTACACACACCCATATACAGAAACACACACTTATGTGAATGATAATGGCAGGGCTCTTGTTTAACGCCCCCTTCATTCAGCATGCTGGGGGATGTACTACAGTGCATTCTTAATGGTCTACCAACTGTGACCTTGGCATGAGATGTGGAGGAGGAGGAAGACGAGGAAAGGAGGAGTATGTTAAGAAGAGAGGGAGGGAGGAGAAGAAGAGGGTGGCAATGTCTTTAAAAACAAAAAGCTTTGGCTCAAATCTGTGTTCTCCACTGGCCTAATTCCAAGAAACAGAAAATTGTATTTACTCGATGTGTCTTGGTTTTTACAATGAATCAAAGTTGTTTGTTCATGTATTGAATGCATTTGACTGAAGCTTGTTTCCTGTCATTTTATGCACACTTTTATCAGAACTGCAGTCACTACACATTACATACCCACACAGCCGCTCTGTCCATGTAAGACATCCCTTTCATCATTGTTTTGGTTCTTGTTGCATAGGAGACCCCACAGTGAATTATGTGTATCTCAGGCTGATCTCAGTCATCTCCAGTGACCAGCAGAGGAGTTGCATATAAAAAAAACACAACAGTCACAATGCCCAACTCTCGCCTGGTGCTGTGATCAAGCATAAACAGAGCATGCCTGATTACTTCCATACGACTCAGTGACAATGTGGTCATCAATGTAGAGAACTGTGCCACTATGTGGCACATCAGAGCCGCAGGGTACAGGGGCACATATCTGGGCACAGAGCAGGTCTTTCACATGAAGGCCCTTTGAACCCTGACTGACATGGAAATTCCTTTGAAGTTCTGTGGCGAAGCCTAAACTCCAAAGCTGATTTAACATGTTGAAATGGATCCTTTGTATTCCCACACGATGATCACAGATCTCACATATGAAGACACATAGCAGGCATTCCCCAACCTCCTGTATGTTATGTCATGTTGTTGCTTTTACTGATCAAAGCAAAACGTATAAAGGAGTGGCATATACAAGGAATTGTAATGACATGTTAGAGTCTTAACGTTAATTCTTAGCCTATTTCCCACCAGGTGCTCGATACGGGTGTAAAAACAGGGGAGGGCCACAAATTGTGCAGCCACAGTGCTCCACGGGCCATAATAACATAGTGCTCCCATAAAAATAGCTGATAAGCTGAGGGTACTTATTACAGCTGAGCTGACAGCAATGATAAAGTCTACTGTACAGAGCAGTGTTATCTGGTCTTGCTCTGGCAGAGTGGATTATAAATAACCAAACATGACAATTGCAGCCGGACAAGGCATTGAATATTTTTTATCATCGGTATGTAAAAGACCACTAACATATTGTGAGATGGTAACAATCAGGCAAATTGCAACGTCCTGCACATTTATATTGACTCCCACATAACCAGTCATCCAGTTGTCCCTCTTCCACTCCCATTTCCCAGGTGCACTAGGCAGGTCTTCGCCAAGCAATGCTAATTATGAGCTAGTTGGTTTCAGCATTGTGTATCACACAAAGGGGATTTGCTCCAAACAATAGCCATGCCAAAAACATTCCTGCACCCACTGCACATGAGCTGGGATGTCTGAATTACTGGTTATGTCACTAGATCATTTTTTTTCCCCTCCATTTGACAATAATAATAACAGAGGCATAACAACAACAGTTAGCCTAATAATAGCATTGCTTTACAAATAGTAAAACTAGAATAAAATATATAAGACAACTGCCAGATAATAGCCAAACAAGTAAAACACGTACACAATGAAAATATTATAGATACAACAATGAAGTCTATAAAAATGTTCAAAAGTCCTTTATTATGGCTGTTCAAAAACCCATACACCATTCATTTTTATTTATTTTACATTCCTTCAATCTTTATCCTATATCTATTCTCTGCATCCATATGCCTTACTGTATGTGCCCATCTTTCTTTTTAGGAATTAGTTAGTTCCTGTTTCTGTGGCCAGCCACCCAGCCCTGGAGATAGAAAGAAAATTACTCAACCAGACTGTAGCAAACATGACAGGAGCACGGCCACAGGTCTCCATTGTCCTTCAGCTAAATGTTTCTCTATTTTGTTTTGGCCTGAAAATTGCCACACTTTAAAGTGACTAACATTTGGGTCAACATTTGTTATCTGTGCTTTCCACGCTGTTGTTGATGATATATTATGTTCTCATTTAGAGCTGCTGGAACAGCCAACATCCTTCAGATCCTTCATATGGTTGTGTTTTTCTCTTATTTTCAGCAGAAAAATAATGGCCCTTATCTGGAACAAACATGCTCTCTTGTAGTTGAGTCAGTGCTCCAATCTGAGCCAATATCCATTTTTTAATGTTACATGCACTTCCCCTCTTCAACTCTCTCTCATCTCTTGGCCTTCAAAGCTTCAACCAACAGCCTGCTGGTCCAACAACAATATGTGGGCAGGCCCATAAAAAAATTTCCTCTGAATTGCTGCCTACATCTTACATTATGGATTCCAAAATATTATATGAAGTAACCTACCTCAGACACAGACTAATGAATATTGCCTGGCTATGCTGACTAGCTAACAGTTGCTAGCCAGCCTACATTAGGCAAAATGTTAGCTACCATTACAATTCTCCTCATCTCCCAACCTACTTAATTGTTCTCATGTTATCATGGCAGATGTTTAGCTATTGTCAAATAATTGTTCATACTCAAAAGGAATTGAGAACATGAAAAAATGTAAATGAAAAGAACTGCCTCAAGGTTGGAATAGGATTTATGTTAGCTATTAGCTTGAGTAAGCTAATAGCTAGTGTTGAGTAAAATCATAGCGATTAGATACATGTGACTGACATTTCATAGCACAGGTATAAATAATAACATTAATAATGGATGCCTTTCTTTTATGTGTGTCAATTCCAGGGCCAAAGTTTTGTGCTCGCTCACTGGCCTGCTGGCTCACTGGGACACAGAATGGAACACAGCTATCATTAACGATACATGTGCTGTACCTGCTGAAACAAATCTAAATGTCTGCCACGAAAAATGCTTATTTATGTTGGCTTGGTGTTGGCCTTCATGCCACGCTGCAGGGCAGTAGAGGGGACATTACACTTGACAAACTAGGCCACAGGTTCATTGAGTGCTTGTTAACTAGTTGTATATTAGTATGTAATTAACTAGAAAGCAGACATGTAGTAAGTCATTTTAACATGATTGGTGGTTAAAGACTTGGAGTCTGCAACTCTTTGGCTGTGATGTCAAAGGTCACCACCCCATCCACTCCCTCACTGACCTTTGTTTCTGCATCAGCAACCCCTGACCTTTCACCCCCATGTTTCCCCCTTGTTGGTTCCGTCTCCCAGGGCCTGTCTCTAGGGAAGGACCCAGAGCTGTGGAGAAAGTGTTAAAGATCATTCAAGAGTACAAAGCTGCCTACATTTTTATTACAACACATGTAACATTACATAGAAGCACACTGAACACTTCCGTCAGATTTCGGATGTCAGCCACACAGGGGTACTGTATATTCATCATAGATCATCAGTTATACTGCTTCATATAAATATTTTGTGTGAAAAAGAGTGCACTTTCATTCATACATGCAGCAAGACAAAAGTGCACAAGATTCCTGTAATTGTTTTGCAAGAGATAACGCAGGAAAAAGAGAGGATGTAATCCTCTAAACCTGAACAGCTTGCAGATAAATAAAGGAATTATTCACTTATATTGTGACATTCCAGAAAAGATCTCTCTGTGGATGTTACAAAAAGAGAAAAGCTTTCCTTGCTCGTACAGTAGATTTCACGACCCTCTGCTCCCTTTGATCCAGGCTGGCTGCACACTGGCTGCGTGGCGTGAGTGTGTCAGCTGCGTGGCGTGTCCGTTTTTATTTCGGCTCCCATGTTAACAGGTTAGAGCTTGCACACTGCCTGCGTGACACGCACGTACGCGTGCATGCTAGAAATAGAACCGACGCCTATTTTTCATGCGACACGAAAGCGTGTTGGAAGCGTTTCCAGGCAAAATACAATAGGAAAAGATGTTTATATGTCATTTTGACACGATTACATTTCATAAATGACATTTTGATGTTTGAAAGTCTCTAGGTTTTGACATAAATGCAGCTATAAATGTCATTTAAAAAAATTATAATAAATAATTATTGGTTTTCAAATATTGCACCTGTCAATAGAGAACGAAATATTCTGTAGCCTATTTTACTGTCAATAGGCTACTGCCGACGTTGTCTTTGCTGTAATCAAATCAGTATATACAGTATTTATCTTTAACATGATGTATACTACTGCTTGAGTGCATTTTATCAATGGGAAACATACATGTGTATAGACAAGGCTAGCAGCAGCAGCGCAGCATCAGACACCTTTCTGGTGTGAAAAGACATAGAAAAGCCACGCAGCCGCCACGCATCCAGTGTGTAGCCGGCATAGAGCTTGGCCACCACAGCTGTCTGAATGCCATCCCAAGCTGTCTCGTCGCTGAGTAAAATTACTATTTTAACCTAGAGAGCTAGTATAAGAATAGTACACACACTTTTCCTAAAAAGTTAAATCTCATAAGGTCAACAATTTACTTATTTATTTTGTTGTAGTGGGTGACTACTGAATGTTCTTTTGGTTTGTTAAATCATTTATAATTTGATTTAGGGTGTGTAACTTTGAATAGATAATGATATAATAACTGTATGTACTTAACAGCTCAATTTGAAGTCAGAACAGGGTGTGATCAGTGCAAATTCAAGGTGAGAAAAGTGAAAGTGGTCTTGTGTTTAAACCATTTAGCCCAGTCCCACACAGATTAGTAGTTTTACTCATATTATCTGCTTCACTTCCTTCTTTTTGATATTTACAGTGAAACCACAGCCATCACTCTGTGGAATCAGCCCAACATTCTCCTTGTCATTTTTGAGGAGGAGGTCAGAACACCTATAATAATGGTCAGCTATGTACTTTGTTATTGTGGTCTCCCTGTTTATGTGTGTGCATTTGTGTAAAATTGTCTTGGGGGTGTTTTATTGCACCCTTTGGTATGGGCAGTGGATTTGGTGGTCGACAGGCAGCAGTTACGCCTTTTCCTCTGGACTCTTTCCCTGTTCCTTCCACAGCCGCTGTGGTCCAACCCGTTTCCGACCTATGCTGTGTACACACAGATACAGACACAGAATAAACACACAAATTGGCCAGACATGATTGCACATGTACACTCTTGCATGCATAAAGTAACACACATATTTTTAAAGTAATAAAACATTGTAAGACCACTTTAAGATCCAAGCTGGCATATGGAAAGACACAACCCTGAGCAAAGTTAGATTTGAATGACAATATTTACAAAATGTTGCAAAACCTTTCCTTCATACACACACTCAAATCAAGTCTACATTGTATGTTGAAATGAGTCCCGGTTTCCGCAATATTTCTACAACTGTGTGTGTCTCATATAAACAGGATACATAGAGAGGAAAAGAACAGGGTGGGAAAAGACGGGCTGAGATTGGAGGTAAACTGTTCAAACAACTGCATGAAAAAATAATTGTACAATAACTGTATGAGAGGAAATAGTGAATCACCACGTGGGAGAAAGGGCAAATAAACTGATCCAAATTAAAAGAAGACTCCAGATTAAACTGCTGCCTATGAGTTATGGCTGGGCGCTGCAACTGGTGATGGTGAATGAGATCATAGATTAAACAAACACCTCAGAGTTTGGAAAACCAGCTCTGGGCTGCTACTGCTTATTATTATTATGAGGCTTATCTCCTCAAAGTTAGTCTAATCCTTTATTGTGGCATAGTGTGCAGTTACATAACTTGGAATGGCATCAATAAAACAGAGCGGGAAAAGTTCTCACACACAGTAGAAGGCCATAGTAAATTGGTCATGACGTATGAATCGCAACGTCTAATGCGAACAGGTACAATAAGTACCACAAGTACAGTTCAAGCACACAGGCTTCTTCTTTAGCAGCTTATACAAAGGCAAGAAGTAGAGACCTTTGGTTTTTAGGGTGAACAGTGGTGTATTGTGCCCTAATCCTGGTGAGAGCCTGATTTCTACTCTCCGGCCGTGACCTTCTTTCTGAACAAAACGTTCCCCCCACCATGGCTGACTCACAAGGTACCTATTACACAACCAGTGGGAGGAAAGGGGCTAGAACAGGGGAGTGGGGTTAGTGATGGATGATCCATTTTTCTGGATAAAAGGTTTCACAAAGTGGATGACTTCTGCGTGAGAATGGGACACAACACAAATCCTATTTGCTCAAGGCTGTCCACAGCAGGTCAATTATGTTGTAACTGTCAGTGGTGAGGAAAGCCGTTTGAATGATGCCGAGTGAAACCGAAAGAGGCAGAAACTCCTAGATGAATGACCGTCTCCATTAATCTAAAGAGAGAGGACCATCATATAGCCAGATGATTGTTTTATTTGGTGGAATCAGGGTGTGAGTACTTCAGGCCCACAGAGCAACCAACCTGAAATCATAGTGTTTATGTACAGTATGTAATTATAGGTTAACCTCTGACAGCTTATTTTGTGTTTTTCATGTAAGTTTCCACCTCCATTAGATTAAACAAACAAAGGGATGGGCCACAACATGTGCTCTGTTTACAATGGGAAAGAGGAGAGAAGTCCCAGAGGAGTAGTGAGCATGTTCCCGATGTTATGTAGTGGAGAGATGCCTGGTTGGTGCAAATTCAGCTTCATTTTGGATTAGAAGAAGCAATAAAACACTACAAGGGTATAAGATAAATGATGAATATATATAAGAATTAGTTAATAACACTATAAAACAAACTGAAGATAAAAGATGCAGCTTCGTTTTTAATGCACTCAAAGTGTTTTAACAAGCAAGTGAAAGAAAACGTCACACTCATAAAATAAATTAAAACAAGTCTGCAGGAAAGAGCTGCAAGATGAAAAAGATACAAAGTGTGTAAAACAGTCAAAGTAATAAAAGACATGAAAGAAAAGCCCTTTAAGAATAAGTATGCTAGTCTCAAGCTGTCTGATCTAAAGCTGCACACTGGTTCAGGGAAGAATATAACAACATCAGACAATCAGCTGCACAACACACACTCACATAGGCAAACAGGAGAGCCTGTCAGATAGTTCAGGACCCCAGCCAGCCAGGGGAAGTCTCCTCTAATCCTTCCCCACCCTAGACATCCCGTCTCTGGGCTCGCACGCCACTAGATGCCCCCTCAGGTGGATCTAAATGAGATCTGGCAAAGCCGAGATCAGTGGAGTTTTCCATCCGAGGAGACTTTTTACATGGTAGATTTAGTCTAAACCCTTTGAGAAGTCACATATTCACCATTCATGTGCACTGCAGTGTGCAACATATCCAGTGACATCCTTAAAACATTACTAAAAGAAAAGTGATGTGTTTGTATAGTTTGAATAGCAATGCACTGCTCTGCTGGAGCAGTAGGTGGATGTCTTGGTGAGAAATGCAGGTCTGCATTAGCGTGGTGATTAGGCCAGAGGTGTTCGCTGTCGTAACTGGTAGAGATTCCCAGAGGGTGAATAAAAGCCAGGATCAGGGTTGAAAAGGGTGTCAGTCAACCTGTGTAATTGATAGCAGAGACTGACAGCTGCTGTCATGAGAGGTGTCACCTGGTCCTAAACACTGCCCCACTCCTCCTCACAGAGAGAGGAAGAAGGATGGACGTTGGAAGAAGAGGAGCAGGCTGGGTGAAACGAGAAGGGTCAGGGAGTCAGAGGGACGACAGGTGATGAATGCAGAGATTTAAAAGGGAGCACCAGGCAGGCCCTGACACCTTCACTGCAAACACCAGCCCTGACCTGCCCTGTCTCTGCTCTCTGACACTGGTGGACACAGGAACAAGCAGGGTTAAACCTTGTTATGTGACTTGAATGATGACGAATGATGATGATCTGCCATTTTGTGTTTTGAGCCCCATCTGCACTTAATAGCTTTAAATGAATACCCCTGGCAGAGATTTGTGTGAAACTAACTTAAAACAGAGACGATCTGTACTTTTCCGCCCGCGCTGAATAACTTTTAACCAACAACCCCAGAGAGATGAGTATTAAACGTAACTTCAAACAGAAACAAACATTTCACAGCGGGTTTTTTTTCTACATAGTTGTGTTGTTCAGACACAACTTCTAACCACAAAATGTGTGGCTATAAAACATCAGTCTGCACCTGACAAATGTCTTAAATAAAGGCCAGGAGCATGAATCAAACTGCTAGTACCTGATGATTAACCTTGCCAGCAGCTAAAAGTCCAATATCTGCCTGTCTGTGTTCCACAACGTGCAGTTATTCTTAGCACACAAAGCTGATTTTAAAGCTTCACACATTTAAAAGTGACTAAACTTTGTCCCACTGTGTTAGTGTGTCAACATTCACAGTAGGTGCGCTGGCCTGTGCTACAACGGCAAAATTGTTCCTGCGGAAATGCCTTTGTTCTTTCTTTTTTCTGTCTATCTTGAGTAGAAGCTTAGAGTGATAAACATGTGCATTGCTACAGGCCATCTGGCAAAGCAATAAAGTGTTGCACTCATGCAGTTGGATTGTTGTCTACTTTTCTGCCATTGGTTAAATCTAAACTTTCTTCGTGTTTAACATTTATTAGCAATATGGTAAGTGTAGCCATTTTTTTTTATCACTGAGTATGACGACAACTGACAAATTTAAGAAGCACATAATATATCTCCTGGTTCTTCCTTCCATTCCAAGTTATAATTTCAAGAAGGGCAAGTCTAGCAGCTGCAGGGTTACTTGTAACTATTCTATCATGTAGGATATGTATTTGGAAAGATGCACTCAGTGCAATTGGGTCAGTTGTCATCATTGGTTAGGTCTTGCCATGCCATCATCATGAAGGGACATTCAACTTCTTCATGAACTTCCACTTGATGGTTGTCTAATTGTATCCAGAAAATGAAATAAATAGTTTTTTAGCCTCCCTGCAGGGCTAGAGCATCATTTCCGAATTATAGGACCTCTGGAAAACACCAATAACAATGCCATGAAATCAGGAGGACTCATTGATCAGTAAGCCTGAAACTATTGATGGGTAGCCTACTGCGATCCATGATGGCTGTTCCAGATGTGTGTGAGTAAAATAACATTTCCTCATTACAGTATAACATGTAACTCTGTCTGAGCTCATGCACTGTAAGACATGAACAAATAACACCCTGTGTATCCCAAAAGCAACCCTATTCAAGTATCTAGGAAAGCATTCCAAAACATTACACACAATGTGGGTCATCAGCTTGCATTGGATATCCTCCTAAAATTAATGGGCTGAAATAATGTAGGCCACTCATTTGGTAGCAGAATACTCTGGCCTAGCAATTAAACAGCACAACAAACTCCCAAATATATCCAGGCTATGCTGAGATTTTAATAACGGCTAAATTGACCTGTGAGTGAATGAACCTCTTGCTCTCATGTGCTTCCTAAAATAGCTTGTGTGAAAGCAGGGTCTGTTGTGGAGAGTTGCCACCGACCCTTTAGGCAGGAGAAGATGCGTTCACCCTGACCGCCTTCCTAGTGACTGTAGCCTGCACAAAAATAAAGCACGTCAGATGCAATTGCCATAGACACACAGTACCCATGACATCATTCTGCGCACAAGTGCCCGCTAAAGCAGTGTAAAGAGCGAGAGTAAAGGAGAGGAACGCGTGGAAGAGTACACAAACCCTGCACACTATGCATGCTTTGAGCACACAGAGCAAAGCCAACATGGGCAATGATGTCTACTTTCCCATAGAGGGACTATGGGAAAAACTGGGGTGCAGAAAGCAGTAGCCCCCTTTTCATCATCTTCATGGCAGAATGACACGTTAATGACGATCACTTCATGGGCCACATCCTTAAAATTGACATGTGTTAAACAATTAATTGAAGATAAACTGTGTGTAATGGGCGAATAAAATGAGGACCTATGTGGCATATAATGTATGTTTCAAATGGATATTGACTGAGGTTTGTAATAAAACTGTGACATTGGCCAAAATGCTTTTAGGTTTTGTTAACAAACTGAAGAAGGGGTTCTTTCAGTGGTGGTGTGAAATGTACAACAATAATGTAATAGTTGAATACAAAGACTATATTATATAACACAACCCAGGGAATCCTATTGCCAACTACAGACAGATAATTATTATATATGTGGGTCCTGCAAAAATAACAAAAGCTAAGGCAAAAGAATGCTCAAAGGCACTTTGCAGAGCTGCAAAAATCTTTCTTTGAAATAGGTTTACAGAGGTTGCCCTCTGTTGGTGATTATGAATCTTGCATACCTTGCACAGAAGCCCACACAGTACTTTCACAGCTGAATTGTATGCACATCCTGGTTGGCCAAGATACAGATTCCATACAGTAATTTAATAAACAGATCAACAAAATTGTTACAAAAAGCAAAGGTAGAGTTCAACATATGGCTAAATAATTTAATTGAAAATACAATTTGGTCTTGGACACTGGAATAGCACAATGTGTAACACCAAACAATATTGATAATAGGCCTATGCATAAAATGCAATATGTAGGGGTTATGTTCAAATTGATGAATTTGTCCCTGTTCTGCTTGGTAAAGAAATGCAAGGTTGTCGCAACACAAACAGCATACACTATAAGATATTTGCCTTGGTGACCATCACTACTGTCTTGCATTGCTTGTGCTGTTTCTAATTCCCAGAGCAGGATTAGTTACTTAACTACAACCACAAAGCTACCTTTAAAGTACTGGACCTTAACCTACACCCTGGACTACTACACCTGCCCATTGCACATAGGCCTATTATAGTATATATTTTTTGCACATTCTGCACTCAATCCATTCAGCATCATTTTTCTTATGTTAAACAGGTTATTTGTAAAATTTGTTTTTGTATTTATTATTTATTTCATATTAATGTCTAATATGTTTGCTTGTTTATGTATGCACCAACCACCAAGACAAATTCCTTGGAAGTGTAATTTACTTGGCAATAAACCCTTTTCTGATTTCTACATGCAGGTCTACAATGGCCTACACGTCTGCATTTTAGAGTACTCGTCTTTAACCAATTCATTAATGAATCGTATGATTATCTATCCTAAATTATTCATTAAATATTTTACCTTATTTACTACAGACTTTGACATTTCATTTAAGACATATATAGAGTTCATTCCATGTTGTCATCGACAATAAAATAATCCCATAAATCTTTGAAGCACCGATGATGCTTTGACGCCATAGACTGTTTGCCGCCCCTATATCACAAATCACTTGCACTCTGTCTCACTGCACCAATGTGTTCTTCCGCGCAATATCATTTGTAATCGGTTTATTTCCCGTCATGAAACGTATAACGCACGGTTAGCAAACAATAATTCAACCCTGCATCCTATGAATTATTATTTTACTAATACGACATTTATTAAAATGTTACACTCGTGTTTCCTCGTTATGGCGATGTGTGGATCTAGTTTCTCTCAAAAACGAGTTCCACCCATTTCGCCATTTTATGTTCCATAGCAGCTTTGTTGTGAAGAGAAGCCAGTCTGAAACATAAGCAACGGCACATTTAATGCCAATTAAAATCTAGCTAGCTGTTAGAGATTGTAGCGAGGTTAGTTGGTTAACCAGCTAAACTGACGTTATACACGGACCACTGCTAGATCTTTATTAAGTGTTGTACGGGAAATCAAAGATTAGGTTGACGTTAGCTAGCCAAGTTAACGTTACGTAGCTTGTCTGGCAACGTGTTTGCTAGTCAAAGATTGCTCGTCGCACATTTTTCTGTGAAACTGTAGTCTATCAGAAGACACGTTGACGACCACAGTGCAAGACACGAAGACTGAGGAGATGGCGACCTCAGTGGGAAACGTGGCTGACAGCACAGGTTGGTTGATTTTATTTAGCCAACGTTACATGGAAAGTAAGCTGTGAATACTTGACTCGATCGCATTTAGCTAGCTAGCTAGCTAGCTAAATGCGATCGAGCTGGCGGCCAGCAAGTCATGTTAGCTAACGTTGATTTAAAATGAGTGGAGCAAATGTAACGTTAATAGGCTTTCAGCAATTTAATATTTTGCGTCACATTTGACGCCTAAAGTGTTAAACACGATGACCTTTGTAACGTAGGCCCAGTTTCTGCCTATCCTTGCTTCAGTCTCGGGCTAATGGTAACGTTAACGCAAGTTAGCATAACGTTAGCTAACTGGTAGCAGTTTTTTTGTAGCAGGTTGTATCTTAGCTAGCTACCATTAATGGATCTCAATACTTTACGAGTGGCAATTTAACGATTACGGGCAAGTGTATAAAGGTTGTATCAACGTTAAACCGAACTGTACACCGGTATGCAACGTTTTTGGAAAGGGTTTTGCATAAAATTGGTTTGAAGTGTAGCTAACGTTGGTTAACATGTAGGTAGCTAGCTTACGTTGTATTGTGTTGCTCACTGAGTGAGCAGAGAAAATGGCTTCCTCTGTTAAAGATGTCACCATCTTTGGGTCTGCGTTCCCTTTACCTCGGAGGTCGGAACTGGGAGTTACGTCACACCCGAATTGATCGCGTTCAAGTTACAAATCGGAAAAACGGGTAGGGGGACTCTAGCCAGGTTAGCCATTTTTAGCAATACCACTGGCTAACAATTCATTATGTGATATTTTACACGTTGAAACACCGTAGCAACGTGCCCACAGTGTGTACTGCTGATTAAGGAGACACAAATGAGACAGAAGTACCAAAACAGTATTTATACAGATTACGCTACTGTTGATGCTCGGAGCAGCTATGTTGGATTGTTAGATCAGGTTTGGTTCGGTTCTCCCGAGTTTCCGAGTGGGATGTTCGACTTCTTTGGACATTTCATACTGGGAACTCAGAAATTACGACTTCCCAGCTATATATAACTGTTTACTCTCATGGCAAGCTATACTGCGAGGGCTCTGCAGCGGCCTGCTGTTAAAATGGCGGTACAGACATTGCTGTTTGGCACAGATGCACATTGTTATTGACTGTTCTGTATTGTTATCCTAAAGGTGCTCAGTGGGTCTTATATCTGATTGTGGTCTTTAACAGCACTTTGCCTGACTGTGGATTCGTGCATTATGACGTTTTATGTAATCAGCCATCCTTACATACAAGCATTATTGCATCATGAATGGATGCACCTGATCTACTGCGATCTTAGTGTATGCTCTGGCATTATGGCATCAGTTTGCAGGCGTGTGTATCCACTGTACACCAGTTGGAATGTCCTCAAACCATTAGACATCCTCCCTTTCCACACACTTAGAACCAGGCATGATTGCCACACCCTGAATAATTTGACCTCAAGTGTCATGGTTTCTTCTATTTTGGCTCAGAGCCTTTTGATAAAATATGAATGTGAATCATATCATCAATATTTACAACCCCACATTATCTGCTATGTTAAAGTCTCTGAATAACCACACAGGTGTTATCTGCTTAGGTTGAAGGTGGGCCAGAGCTTTGATGGGAATTTATTACGTCACAAATCTTTATCTACCAATAAGAATACAGGTGTAATTTGTCCTGCACTTACAGGTGAAACAAAGCTTACAGGAGGAAGATGTCAATCTATCAGTCTATACACACTTTCACAGTCCTGGGAAGAGGTCTACATAGCCAGAACGGAAAACACCTAAGTGGGTGTTCAGAGCCTTTAAGGCTGTATGGTTTTTGAAATATGACTTGACCGTTGTACTGTCAAGCTTTTGATTCATCTTTTAAAATGTGAAATCCAAAGTGTTCCCAGAATTTCTGCCATTGTATCACCACCCCCTCCCTGTTTTGTTTTTCATCTCATGCATTTATTTTGTTGCCAAACTTTGTATTACTTTTTTTTTTTTGAGTCTGTAGGATAGGATTTCTAGGCTGCAACCACTCTGCAGCACCACTATACTTAATTCAGAATGGTTTGACACACATTCTGCCTTTTAACAAATATTGGTCCCCCCTGCGATTTAGATATTGCACTAGTCCATATTGCTATTTTGATAAAATTGCGATTAATTGTGCCGCCCTAATCTAATGGCGTTTTTCCATTACATGGTACCTGCTCGACTCGCCTCGCCTCGACTCGGCACACTGTGCGTCCGTTTTCCATTGCAGATTTTAGTACCGCCTCAGCGTGGCTGGTCGTATGCCGGCCCGACGCACACACCAGCGCACAAGTATAAACATCAGGCCACTTGAGCTTATTTTACAGTTCTGTGGAGGCTCCACGCAGAGCTTTCGCCGTAGCCTATGTAATATGTGGCCTGATGTATACATTTGTCAGCTGGTGTGTGCGTAGAGCCAGCATGTGTGTGTATGTAGGATACAGCGAAAGCTCTGCCTGGAGCCTCCACAGAACTGAAACGAGCGGCGCCGCAGTAAACTGCCGTGACCTAACACAGAACGTGGAAGGTGTGTTGTTGTTGTCACAGCCAGAAGACATATTTTGTTTCAGAAGAAGCTGGAGGCAGCAACAAAAAACACAGCTGGCTAAACTGTTTAAAAATAGCGGGTTTGTTCAGGACACCCCCGTCTGTCGCTTTCACGTCACCTTTTCGGCTCGCCTCAGCTCGCTTGGAACCTTGACTGAGAAGGTACTAAAAAAAGTACCTGTTAGCAGGTACCAGGTACTTTTTTTCGTAATGGAAAATCAAAAAAGTAGAGTCGAGGCAAGTCGAGCAGGTACCATGTAATGGAAAAGCGCCATTAACTGTGCCAGGAACATGGCACACTGCAACTCTATAAAAAAACTTTTTTGGGAATTTATTCAAACTTAGTAGAGGTCTCTCAGCCAAGTGATCTTGTTTTAAAATCATTCTCACTCTAAAACATTTACGCATACAGTTTTGCTCTTTTGTGAGCAATGCATTTCTAAAAACCTTACATTTTTACCATGCATAAAAAAACGGTTAAAAGCTTTATTGAACAGAGAATTGATTTTTAATCCAATCGTGACCCCGACAATTAAAATCGAAATGTAAAATTCCCAAAGATTATTCGTGATTAATCTGTGCTCTTTTGTTTTCTGTCGTTGAACAACAGACAACATTAGCTTTGTCGCTTTATTTATTTTTTGTTTTCATTTGTCTGCTTTCATTTCTTCCATCACCTCTAACATGTTGTTTCCCCCCTCCTTGGGATGTGTTGGTGCTCCAGAACCGACAAAACGTATGCTTTCCTTCCAAGGGTTGGCTGAGCTGGCGCACCGGGAGTATCAGTCCGGGGACTTTGAGGCAGCTGAGCGACACTGCATGCAGCTATGGAGACAGGAGCCTGATAACACAGGCGTGCTGCTGCTCCTGTCCTCCATCCACTTCCAGTGCCGAAGACTCGACAGGTGAGGTGTCGGGGGTGGGTGGGTTTGCTGATTCAACGCACACTGAGCATGTGGCGTGGAAGTAGCACAGAATAATGGGTCATCTGTGACTTTCAGTGCACACCGCGGTTCTGGGGAGTCAAGTGCAACAACTGAGCGGTCTTCTGGAAGTCCTGTTGCTCAATTTATGGTCTCACTCTGTCCCCTCATGATTCTAACACCGTTTTGGTGGTGGACATACCCTTGCTTTGCAGGTGCCATGGTGCAGGTTTCGGGTCTTGTGAGTTGCAGGTTTAAATGTTCAATCTTGTTTACTCTTTTCTTGCAATGTCAGCAGTATACTCTAAAGCAATTTCAACTTGGTTTCAATTACAATTGTAATTTCAATTTAGTGTCATACTACTGTCAAATAAAGCAAAAAAAGGATTAAGAAAGAGATGTGCAGACAAATCTGAAATGATACATGATAAACTTTAATAATGACAGTTTGGTTGGTGATCTTTAATTGTTAAGTAAAAATATTCAAAAGTAGCTAGTAAAGCATGGACACTGTGACCATCAAAGCGAAAAATGGTGCATATTCTTCATCGTATATGCACCTCTTGTCTGTGCAACCACAGCTTAATTTGGAGTATACTGCCAGCATGATGATTACTTTGCATTATGGACACTCAAATAATGGATTCTGTAAGAATAGAAGTTGGCGAAATGTGTATTTATATTGTCATGTATTAATGTTTTCTACATTTTTAAGGATATTCATCTCAGTGTGCTATTTAAATATTTACCTCTATGCCTAAAACAAATTTCTCCTTTTCATCACTTGCACCATGCTGCTGCTTCTACACGAGGCATTGCGCCAACACTGCCAGCCACTTCCTTCAGGTTTGTGACCATTTTGTACCCATTCTGGCCCTACAGGTCTGCTCACTTCAGCACCTTGGCCATCAAACAGAACCCAATGTTGGCGGAGGCCTACTCCAACCTGGGGAACGTCTACAAGGAGCGTGGACAACTGCAGGAGGCCATAGAGCATTATCGCCATGCCCTGAGACTGAAACCAGATTTTATTGATGGATACATCAACTTGGCAGCTGCTTTGGTGGCTGCAGGGGACATGGAGGGAGCAGTGCAGGCTTATGTGTCTGCATTACAGTACAACCCTGTAAGTGACATGCCATTTGTTGAAAGAGTAACTTAACACTAGGTTGAAAAACAGTGTTCAAGGTGAAAAGTTAAAACACTTCAGAAACAGCAAAGACAAGATTTTCAGGGTCTGCTAAGTTGCTCTTTAATTTGACAGCAAACTATTTGCTTCAAAGGCAAACATATTTGTAGTCAACACTTTGATCTGCGGTTTATTGTAGCAGTAAAATTAAAATGTTTGTTGTTTTTCCCACCAGGATCTTTATTGTGTGCGTAGTGACTTGGGCAACTTGCTTAAAGCCCTTGGGCGTTTGGAAGAGGCTAAGGTATGTTACAGCGCGTTGGCATTTGTATATATGTGTTTGTTTCGTTGTAGATTTTTATTTATTTTTTTTTTTTTTGTACATACTAAGGCCATAGATATTGTTCTTTTCCCCCCTTTGACATTTTAGGCCAAATTTAAGTCCTTTCCTATAACCCCCTCGGCCAAGTGAAGGACTGGACATGGTAGCTTTTTCTCATTTCTCAGAGTTGCAGGAAGCTTCTTGCCCCTAACTTTGTAAAGACCTTTGAAGGTACTGCAATTAATCAACACCCGTATGAGGCAACACATTTTTCTGTATTTTTAAAAATAATCATAGTACACAGATTTTCTGTTGATTACTTTTTAGACAGCTTCATCTATTTTGTTTTTCAGTATAGTATTTGTATCACATTTGTCCCCATTTTGTATCACTTTTAGTCCCAATGTCCTTTTGCTTTACCCCGACCTTTCACCAGAGGTCAGCCCCTTCCCATTCAGGAAGAAAGGCTGGAATTTTTAAATCGAAACATTTGATCTATATTATCATTTTTGAACCTCAGCCCATGCATTTTCATATAGATTTTGGAGGGAAAATGCTGGCTCGGTCTTTGAAGAATATATGAACTGATGAGAAGCTAGTTTATTTTTGCAGTGCAAAAGATAAGATGGTTTCTAACCTAACCACTACACTCCAATATTTATCAAGTGTCCAATGACAAGCTTTTGGTCTCCGCTTGCTGTCAGTACAGTTGCTGCCAGTGTGGGTTACTCTCCCCTTTGTCATTAAAGACTATATAACGGGGCTCCCGGGGTTGGGTCAAATCTGGAGATATGGAGTAGTCTCAGTGGTTACAGGCCATCTTATTTCGTGCTAGAGGGGGGTAAAGGAGTGGGGAGGAGCATCAGGGAGTCACAAGCTCCCTGCTCTGTCGCTCCACCCCCCGCGCGCTTGCTAAGGATTGGTGGAGTGTGCACGCTGAGAGCTGCCTTCCTGACCCCAACCGTGCTTTTCATGCACACATGCATGAGTTCTTCTTTTTGACTGTGGTTGATAATGAAAGTTGTACCCAGCTGGCTATTTATTCTGATATCCACTGCTGTTGAATAGTGTGTTAAACTGTGTGGGTTTAAGAGAGCTCATTCTCAAGTGCCTTAAAGTGGTTCAAGTGTTGTCAGGCAGACAGCTCACAATCTGTACTCCACCACCTGCGCCAGATGCTGGGTTAGAAAGACAGGCCCGCGCAGCAACAGCGATGACTTCTTTATTTCAGAGCTTTCGGAGGCTTCTAGATACCAATAATTGCACCACAGACTTTTCTCCCCACCCATTGGCCAGGATTCAAGAAAGCAGGCCAGGATAAAGAAATTCAAGATTTGAAAATATTTCATGAAAATGCTAAAAGATCGAAAGAAAATGATTAATACTTCTTCCCTTTTCCTTCGAATATGTAATACTATTCCCAACGAAATGGGATCAGTTCATTTGGCCAAGATCAAGCCAGTAACTGCCCTCCTGTAGTTTGATATGAAAACTGAATTGATGGACAGCTGGAAACTGACCTAAACCTATATTTTACTGATAAACTGAACATATCAAAGCCTTTCTTCCCTCCCAGTCACCCTTAAAGCATTTTTTTTTTTTTTCTTTGAAATGAAACATTCATTGCATGAATGAAGTATAGTCTATGTTGTGATTTTTGGAAGAACCTGTTTTATTTCCATATTAAAAAAGAATGTATTGTTTAAAGACTTTTACTAACGATCTTGTTTTCTGATTTTGTCTCTTTTGGTTTTTCCACAACTGATATTGTTATTTAGAAGGTTTCAGGTGGGTGACACTATTCCTGCGTAGGTGCCTGGCGGAAAGGAACACTAGGGCAGCCTCAGTCCTCTCCTCTTCTTCCAGCCAGCTGCGGCCACCACTCTGACAAAGTCCAAAAATATGGTAACGGGTTTGTAACTGACAACAAAAGAAAAACCACCTCACTTCATGCTCCTCTGTCTTGTGGCTGCCTTTGAAGAGCAAAAGAAAAAAAATAGCAAAACAATTTACAGTAAGCATTTCTGACAATATGCTATACTAATTACCCAATTCTGTATTAAGTAAAAAGAAACTAGGATTTGGAAGCAATAATCGTGAAAATCAAGTAAGAACCCTCTAACTCTTCCATGTTGTTTATTTTTCCTGTTTTGTTTTTCCTTCTTTATTTGGAGTTGCAGCGTTCTGATGATGCAGATAATGCGCTGTGAGTCTGCAGTAGCGCAGGGGCTGCGCAGCGATGTCCTCCAAGCGGAAAGCGCAAGCATGCGACCCACACCCCCTCACTCCCTTTGGCCTGTTGGTTGCGGACCTCTCCCCACTCACAACCAGCCTCGCTCCCGAATGCCCCTAAATCTCAGACATAATTTGGCTTTTGAAAAACCCTTATTTTCTCACGTACAGTGAAAGCTTTTTGCTAATTCAAATGAAAAATGGCTTATTGTATATTGGCGGTTTGTTTCCAAATGCCCCTGTCTTAAAATCCCAGTGTAGCCATGGATTGACCCCTCAATGACTCCCTTTATTCTGAGATACTTTATGGGTGCTGAGTGTGTGCCAGTCTGGCGTTTCAGGTGTTCTGCCAGGGGTTGTTGGTCTGCAGCTGTCTTACCTGGCCATTCAAGCAAGCGCAGCAGCGAAGTAATGACCATTGCCAGGAGCATGGTCACGCGAACAGCATTATATGGAGCATTGTGGTGGTGGCGGCAATAGACACACACCACACGCTCGCGTTTGTTGCGCACGCATTACAGGGACCATCACTTGCACGAACTGTCAATCATCCTAGGTTGTAAGATAGGCCCATATGAAATACATATTCATGCATATATTTGGGATTTATTTATTTTTTTAGATCTTAATATCATATTTAGTACTTTGGGTTATAACTAATCGGTGTGTGAAATTATTAGAGCTCAGTAGCCTGTACCTGATGTGGGGACCACAACATTTGGTGTGAATGTGGTCATAACTGAAGGATGAGGGCATACGTGTGGGTGTTGGTTGGATCCGCGCAGCGTAGGAAAAAGCAATGCAGCTTAGCGCGGCAGACTTGTGCGCACGCGAGCCCATGCTGCAGACTCACTTTTTGCCGTGATGGAGAATAGTCACTAATTTTGATTTCTCTGCCCTTTTTGTTTTTTCCTTACTTTTATTCTCAATCTTCTATTTGTTTTTATTTTACAAACCCCTGTCCTCCCCTCTACACACTATACCTCTCCCCATTCTACCTCTTCTCCTCCTTTCCTATGGTTTTTCATTTTGAACCCATTGAAGGCTTGTTACCTGAAAGCCATTGAGACTCAGCCCAACTTTGCAGTGGCTTGGAGCAACCTGGGCTGTGTGTTCAATGCCCAAGGAGAGATATGGCTGGCCATACACCATTTTGAAAAGGTCAGTTGCCTAATCACAATTTTCAATTCTACTACTTTCTGTCTTGGTATATTATTTTGTTGTCCCATGTTTTTAAACATGTTTTTACATTTTTAGGCAGTGACTCTGGACCCAAATTTCCTTGATGCATACATCAATTTAGGAAATGTTTTGAAGGAAGCCCGCATCTTTGACAGGTGAGTCCAAATCATGACATAGACAGTATGATACTCCTTCATACATTCATGTCTACTCTTTTGTCTTTTAAAAGCACTGCCCTACCACACCCTATGTGGAATTTCAAATGAGTCAAGAACTTTGTCTAGGCAGGGCATATTTATTCCACCTTCATAACTGCCATCACAGTCATGGTTGTAACTGCTGAAATGGTGGTTTTATTTTATATACGTGTGCTCCAGTAGTTTTAAAATTGTGTAAAACATGACCAATTTCTCAATTACATGGTTAATGGCTTGTGAGAAGTTATTTTAAAAGAAAGTGGACTAACTACAATTTCGAATTATGCAAAAGATTGCTCTTGGGCTTAACTTGTATCCACATCTTGTCCTATGTTTCCAGAGCTGTGGCTGGATACCTAAGAGCCCTGAGTCTTAGCCCCAACCATGCGGTTGTCCATGGAAACCTGGCCTGTGTCTACTACGAGCAAGGCCTCATTGACCTGGCTATTGACACCTACCGCCGTGCTATTGAATTGCAGCCCCACTTCCCCGATGCCTACTGCAATTTGGCAAATGCCTTGAAGGAGAAAGGCAATGTAAGGCAGCATTTTGTGCATCCCCAGTCAAGACCATCTTAAATACCAACATTTTGTGTAGTTATTTGGTCTCTTTGAGTCCGTAAGCATTTACGGAATTTAACTTATAAAATGCCAATGTCTTTCCCAGGTGTCTGAAGCAGAAGAGTGCTACAACACAGCCTTGCGTTTGTGTCCAACCCATGCAGACTCTCTTAACAACTTGGCCAATATCAAGCGTGAGCAGGGCAACATTGAGGAGGCCGTCCAGCTCTATAGGAAAGCACTAGAGGTGAGTTTAGGATACTGGGAACTGATATTTTCTGCTATGAAAAGGTCCATTTAACAAGACTATCATGATTGCGGTAAATGAACATGGCATTTCTAATCTTCTTGCTGACCCTTTATGTTTTTCATCAGGTGTTCCCGGAGTTTGCAGCAGCTCACTCTAACCTTGCTAGTGTCCTGCAGCAACAGGGAAAACTCCAGGAGGCCCTTATGCACTACAAGGAGGCCATCAGGTTTGTAAATTTACGCATATATAAATATATAAAAACAAGACATACTATAGCCTAATTGAGTAGTTTTGTTATACACATGTTAAAACTGTTTTTCTGTTTGGTTTTTAGAATCAGCCCCACATTTGCTGATGCCTACTCAAACATGGGCAATACACTGAAGGAAATGCAAGATGTACAGGGAGCGCTGCAATGCTACACCCGTGCCATCCAGATCAACCCTGCCTTTGCTGATGCTCACAGCAATTTGGCCTCTATCCACAAGGTAGGAGTTTCTTAATTTTAACTTTGGTATTATTCCCTTATTGTTTGCCGTTATGATTACTGATTGTGTTCAGAATTATGCCACATCACTGTAGGGCTTTACCTAGCCAGGGTCGACCCAACAGCTCTAACAGCAATGACGTTGCAATAATTGTCTCTCAATAACACTCAAATTATATTTGTACCTATCTATAAACATTTTGAATTGGTCAATAATGGTGTACTGACTAATGGGTTAATGCTAGTTAAAATTATGTATGTAGGTTTCCTGTTTCATGAAACTGATAATGAACTTTTGTTTTGATAGCTTTTGTGGAGTTGCCTGCAGATAACGAACACGTGTATATAAGGATTACTACCTGTGCTGTGTTATATATATTTGTTTTTGTGACTTCATGCATTTTGGTTTTGTAGTCTAAACTTTTTCTTGACCATTAGGATTCTGGAAACATCCCAGAGGCCATTGCATCTTACCGCACTGCCTTGAAACTCAAGCCGGACTTCCCTGATGCTTACTGCAATTTGGCACATTGCCTACAGGTTTGTTTATATGGCAATACATATATTTGTCATATTTACAGTACATACGATAGTTACTTGTTTTGCTTCTGTTGAATTAGAAGTTTATTTTCTAACTTCTCTCATTCCTGTCACTCTCCCAGATTGTGTGCGACTGGACAGATTATGATGAGCGGATGAAGAAGCTTGTGAGCATTGTGGCTGACCAGCTGGATAAGAACCGCTTGCCTTCAGTGCACCCACACCACAGCATGCTGTATCCACTCTCTCACGGATTCCGCAAAGCCATTGCTGAACGCCACGGAAACCTTTGCCTGGACAAGGTACACGCACTGATCAAAGCAAGTAAACTTTCATTCATTTTTGGGGGGGATGGAAGGTGGCTGGTGATGGCAGTGGCTGTCTGCAGGGATATGGGGAAGGTAAGGGATGGGCAAGATACTGGATATATTTAACTTTGTAGAAAAGGGGTGAAAGGTGGTGGTGAATGGGTTGCTTGCAGGGATGGGGGTATGGTTTAGGTTGGACATGATTTTAGATGAATCTGTGGTTGTTTATGGTTGAGTATAAATGTGTGTAAACATATCTGAATATGAATGCATAATCTGTAGGCAATGTGACACCATTTTGGTATCAGAAGTGTTGTGGTTTCCTTCTGTAGTCCATTTGCAGTCAAAGTAATGTTGACAAATCACATTTGAGCGGGCTTTGGTTGCATGCAGGTAAAAGGTCCGTGTGGAGAGTAAAAGAGGCGTACGACGGAACCCCAATAACTATTGGCTTGGCTACCCCCACCCCCACCCCCCGAGGCTAAAAAACGTTCTCAGACTGATTGCCAATGGGTTCCAAGATTGCAGTGTGTGTAACTATCCTGGCTACCCTGCTGTAGCTGTATTCTTACACACTATTGCTAATTCCACAGATCAATGCACTGCACAAACCTGCTTTTGAGCATCCGAAGGATCTGAAGGCCAGCGGTGGACGTCTGCGTGTTGGCTACGTCAGCTCTGACTTTGGCAACCATCCTACTTCCCATCTGATGCAGTCCATTCCTGGAATGCACAATCCTGAGAAATTTGAGGTAGGTGATCTTTCAATTCTAGAATTTACAAACTTGACCTGAGAAGTATATATAATGCATATTACTAATGTATGGTCTTGTCAGTAAATGATACAAGGGTTGACTGTAATAGTCTAAAAATGTATTTATACTTATTTATTTTCTCCAAGGTTTTCTGCTATGCGCTGAGCCCTGATGATAGTACCAACTTTCGTGTGAAAGTGGTAGCAGAGGCTCATCATTTCACAGACCTCTCACAGGTACCTGTTATGACCTAGAGTTGCTTCTTCATCACTATTTATCTGTTTAGTGTGTTTTAGAGTGTCTATTAACCTTATGGATGTACATTTTAACTGGCTGGTCTTCACAAAACCATTTTCACTGAAGCTGTCTGGTACCTCTCTCCTTCAGATTCCTTGCAATGGCAAGGCAGCTGATCGTATTCACCAGGATGGAGTCCACATTCTGGTCAACATGAACGGATACACCAAGGGAGCCCGAAATGAGCTGTTTGCCCTCCGCCCTGCCCCCATTCAGGTGAGTGCTGCATGTGATTTGTGATGGTTCTGACACAGATTTGTATCTCTGGGTAAACGTCACCTGTGCAAATAAATAACTGCATTAATCTGATCTTTGATCTCAACAGACTATGTGGCTGGGTTACCCTGGAACCAGTGGGGCTCCCTTCATGGACTACATCATCTCTGACAAGGAGACATCCCCTTTGGAAGTAGCTGAGCAGTATTCTGAAAAACTGGCTTACATGCCCCATACTTTCTTTATTGGAGACCACGCCAACATGTTCCCTCACCTCAAGGTTTGTCCGTCCTCACATTCTTGCCATTTGTTTCTGTGTGTCTTGTTTTACAAAATAATGTGTCTTGTTTTACAAAATAAAATCAACAGGAAACACTAAAGTATAATCAGGGTGTGTGTAACATTTTTCTTTTTTGATCCACAGAAAAAGGCTGTGATTGATTTCAAATCTAATGGACACATCTTTGACAACCGCATCGTGCTTAATGGTATTGATCTGAAGGCCTACTTGGACAGTCTGCCAGATGTGAAAGTGATAAAGGTCAGTTAAGAGAATTTCCGAACCAAATTGTTTTTATTGACAAACCAGTGAATTTAGTGCAAATGGTGAACTATAGTTAAGTTTTGGAATATCTAGATGGCATTATTTGACTAGCCGAACAAAACAATAAATCACTGCCTGTCCTTAACCTTGGCCAATATCTGCAGATTCAGAAAAGATTTTCGTGTTTAAAATCATTAAAATGTCAAATGAACCATGCAGTCAAAAATATCATGTTGTTGACTGATTTGCCATTGAACCATAGTCGAGTATTCAAGCTGAAACTGTTCTCTGTGACCAGATGAAGTGTGACAACAACCAGGAAGCTGCTGGGGACACAAATGGAGCTCTGTCCATGCCCGTAATCCCCATGAACACAGCAGCTGAAGCAATCATCAACATGATCAACCAAGGCCAAATCCAGGTCACAATCAATGGCTTCACTGTCAGCAATGGCCTGGCCACCACACAGGTATGCCAATCTTGGTCCCACTTGTCCATGTAAATGAGGGGTATGTCATGGGGTACAAAACATGAGCAAATGCAGAAACCGGCAAGGGCAGCCATTTACTTTAGCTTGCTGCTTTTCCAGATCTTTTCAGCAAAAGAGGTTGTTGTCTCTGAGACTGGGTCCTTACAGGTATGATGTCTTCATGAAAGTAAGGTGGAAGCACAGGGTTGTTGGTGAGGGAAATGGTGGCACTATGGATTGGCTGTAGAATAAATGATATCTTCAATCTAAATCTTGGCTTCCCAGACAGCATGTTCTCAACAGTAAGCTCAGTACCATCCAAGTGGCTCAAACGGTCGAGACCTGTCACACTTCATAACTCTTCAGGATGAAACCATTGAGGCCCCTCCATCTCTTAAGCAATACGGTTTTGTCCACCATTTTAGATCAACAACAAAGCTGCCACAGGGGAGGAGGTGCCACGCACAATCGTTGTGACAACCCGCTCCCAGTATGGTCTCCCAGAAGACTCCATTGTCTACTGCAACTTTAACCAGCTGTATAAGATTGACCCCCCTACTCTTCAGATGTGGGCTAATGTAAGTTGGATAGACTTGGTTATGTCATTTCTTTGAGTGTTCCTTTGTGTGGAAAATCGGCTTTAAAACTACCCTCTCCCTGCAGATCCTAAAGCGAGTACCCAACAGCGTTCTGTGGCTTCTTCGCTTCCCTGCTGTCGGCGAGCCCAACATCCAGCAGTATGCCCAGAACATGGGTGTGCCTGGCTCTCGCATCATCTTTTCTCCTGTGGCCCCCAAGGAGGAGCATGTGAGAAGGGGCCAGCTGGCTGATGTGTGCCTCGACACACCTCTGTGCAATGGTCACACCACAGGCATGGATGTTCTCTGGGCTGGAACACCCATGGTCACCATGCCAGGTAAGGGAACTAGAGTATCAAGGGACAGACTTAAAACCGTTGATTGCTAATTGAGTACGTTTTTGTCAATATAACTACAGTACTACAGGAAAATACAACCATTTTACATATTAAATGTCTGATTTCTTGTGATAAAATAACTAGTATATGAAGAACAGATTTCAAGTGAAGGCTGCTTTTTTTAATTGCAAAACCTTGTTGTAAAGGTGAGACCCTTGCCTCCCGCGTGGCTGCCTCACAACTCAACTGCCTGGGCTGCCCTGAGCTAATAGCCCAGAGTCGTCAGGATTATGAGGACATAGCAGTCAAACTGGGCTCTGACATGGAATAGTAAGTAGAATTTGATCTGACTTCTTTTGGAAAAACATTAAACTCTGAAGTCTGACCATTTTTTTTCTTTGTCTCCTTTAGCCTGAAGATGGTTAGAGCACGTGTTTGGAAGCAGCGAATCTGCAGCCCTCTTTTCAACACCAAGCAGTACACAATTGATCTGGAGAGGCTCTATCTGCAGATGTGGGAGCACCATAGCAATGGCAAAAAGCCAGAACCCCTGGTCAAAATCCACTCGGTAGAGACCAGCGAGAGTGCCTGAACAGGAATCACGATGATTTATTTTCCCTTGGACCCCAAACATTTTCCCCCCCTCCCCGCCTTTTTTTTTCTTTTTTTCTTTTTACCATTATCAGCACCCCTGCTTGGAATGGTCAGTGTCCACTCCAGCTCTCTCCTTCAATGATTGTCTCCATCTCACTCATTTACTAATAATGGGACTCTTTTGTGAAAGAGCCAACAGATGTACACATTTTCCCCATCACAGCCGTTGTTTCATCACACATCTGCATTCCTGAGCCAGATGGAGCCTGAGACTTTCAGGCACCTCATCTGAGACTCTTGTCCTAAAACACAGTATATCTGTTGAGCATGAGAGGATTGTGAATGCCCTGCTACCCCTACAGTACTTGGATCTGGTACTATGGACAGTACTTTTTTTTTTTTTCTCCTGTCGGTGTGCGTGGAGTGCGTGCAGGACTAACTGCAGCTTGTGGAGAGAATGCCCAGCCGTCAGTACTTGTTGATCTATTTATAAATGGATTGAGAGTGTTGTGTTTCAAAAGGACAATGTTGCGGCATGGAAATTGTAACTGACTTAAGTTTCATCAGCTTTAAAATGCAATTGTAAAACTTAGATTTCAACTGCTCTTTAGTTTGTCTTAAGCTGTTATTAAATTACTGCAATGAATAGATGTTAAAGTTTTGAGGAATATGGTCTAGATGAATACTTCTTCCCATCGCCAGATGCCAACTTTTATTAATTTTGTGGTCAATTAAGGAATGTTAAGTGGCTGCTGTCCTGTTTGATGTCACACGTTGCTTGTAAAGATGATTAGACAAAATTGGACAAAGGATCTTCTATTCATTGGAAAGGGCCTAATTTTCAGTTTAGATGATGGAGCTGTTCACAAATTGATCTTGTTTTTTAATCACTCAAACCAGGAATGGCCTAGGTAAGTATTTTCTAAGGGTTTTTTGTTTTTGTATTGTCCGTCAACTGCTTTCAATGATGCCGCAAGGTTCTAAATATAATTTAAAAAAATAAAGGGATGGCAAAACTCTATACTGTCTATTGCACTCACTTGATTAAGTTGTTGGTATAAACAAATGTAGACGATGAGCATAGATTACTGTGTACATGTGGCAGCAATCTAAAATGAATTACAATTTTTTTTGAAAATTGTTTTGGTCCATTCTAATAAAGATCAATCTGCTATGCCTAACCCTGTTGCTCACCATAGTGGGTTGCCAGCGGTGTTATCCATGGTGACCAAGGTACGTCAACTGCTGTTTGTTTTTCTTACTCTCAAACATGTTGGTAGTCAGTAAACTAGAAAAGACCACTGATGGAGCATGTGTATTCATATAATAGAAATATCGCAATGCCAAAGTTATGAATAAAAGTCCTGTGTCAAAATTAAGTCAGCATAATGTGCTCATTGTTGAAAAAGCGTACAGTATTGTGCATTGTAAATGTTAAAGCACTTAAATATAGCCTGTTGAGCTAATTATAACATACTGTTGGGTAATGTCATTATTCTTTTTCATATCTTTTCTATTTAGAAGTATAAGTATAGCGTAGCATTAAATAGAAATACTGTTTAAGTTCAAGTAACGTTAAGTTACCTCAAAAAACATGACACTAAATCAGGGGCGATTCTAGGGTCAGAGCTTTAGGGGTGCTGAGCACCCAATGAGCCCCACTGCCACCACCCACCCTTTTTTCACACAAAAAACAAAAATGTCTATTGAAAAATAACTATCATTTTAACATTGGTTCAACTAACTCCAACATCCAGATTGTTTTTCTTTTTTTTGAGACCTTTTCAGAGCACCAGCTTAATTGTGAGAGTTCACACAGACAGCCCCCTGTAACAAACACAAAACCTTCTTCACTCAGCTGGTTTTCCTGACCGTTAACTCCATGTGCCGAGAGAGAGACAGACAGACAGAAAGAGAGAGAGAGCGCGAGAGATGCTATGAGTTCAGGAGTTAAGCCTGGTTCAGGTTAAATCCTCTGTGTGTGAGGAATGAATAAATACAGCAAAAGAAAAACATTAAACTTTCTTTTATTGTCTAGTTTGATAGTCAGCCACAACTGAACAATAACAGATATAAATCTAGGAATGAATAACAATTCATTTAAAAAGCCACAGTGAGTGTTTTCACACATAGGCCTACTGGTAGTATACAGTGATATGTTTGTTTTTTCACTCTGGTCCAAACGCCAGGGCCAGAGTGATAGAGATGTTTCCATGACGACTGACCAGAAAAGACGCACGTGATGTGCGTTGCTATGGTACTGATAAACAAACCTGCTAATGCTAATTGGTTAGCTAGCAACAGACACCGAACTATTGACATTATACCGCTATATCACATTTAACCGACGTGACATGTCAACGTCCTGGGCAACTTTTCTCCATGCAGCAGCCTTTCTGTTTATATCTGTATAAGAGCGGTCATAGAGAATCGTACATTCAGACACTTATCACTCGTTCTAGTCTCTCTGCCATTTTTGTGAGTCGCTTCCGAAGCTTTTCAACGGTGTAGTACGACGTCCGCTGGGGGCGTATTGCGTATTACGGAGCTGATTTCAACTGCCAGTGTGAAGGCGGCGTTATTATAGGTGTACACGTGATTCAGGTACTCACCGATATGGTTTGTGAGACACAGCTTTGGAGCAACTTAATTGATTCACAACACTACATAACGGGTTCTCACTCTGCGTGTGTTTCGCGCTGGATGACGGTCGTGCTGAGCGGTGCAGGTACAGAGGAGAAGTAGAAGAAGAGAAGAGGATGATACCATTTGCTAAGCGGGGATGTTTTCATTTTCATCCTTAACACATACATTTTAAACCACAAACTACGGAGTATGTTTTGGACATTATTTAACCTTGTCAAAGACGAACAAAAATGTTAGAATAACAACATTTCTTACTCCAAGTTTTAGGGGTGCTGAGCTTCTTTTTAGAAGGGCGAGGGGCTAGCCTCGCCCTTGCACTAAATACATCCATGCACTCAAATGTCCGACCGTCTAAAAAAGATAAGAATGTTGGTGGGCATGGGCTGAACGTCACGTGTCATATAAAGCCTGTTACTGTTGGTCGAATGTGTTCTTGACAACTTCCGGTGTAACGTAGCACAAGATTTGAATTTTCCTTCGCTTGTCTCCCGTCTGCTACATACTTCTGCCTCTTTTATTTGCAACAACAGAAACGCGTTTGGTAATCATATCTCAGGTGAAATATATGTCCTCTTAGCAAAATGATATTCAGTGGGAGGTTCATGCAATGCATACTAACGGAACACAATGAACCACTTTCTAAAAGTTAGCTAGCTACCTCTAAATTGAGTCCAAACGTAGCTAATGTTAGCTAGCAAGTTGCTAAAGGTAACGGCTTTAGAACCTCTTGTTCATAGATGATTTTGCATTAACGGTAACGTTAGCTGAATAAAATGAACTGGTTGAATGGAAATCGTGAATTGTAACCATTAGCTAGCCTTACTTTGTGGTTTCATTGGCAGTTAGCTATATTAACGTTATAAATCATAGGTCTGATAGCACTGGACTTTAAATGTTAAATGACTATCATGCTGGTTTGTACCGTTTTCACAGAGCAGAGGAAACAATGAATGATGATACCCGCAAATTATTTGAAAGAGTTGCTCAAAAGATGGGATGGGCTGATGAGGGAGGACTGGACACAGCTGAAAGAAAGGTTTGTTGCACACTTTATTAACCTGCAAACAATTGAACACGTTACCATAGACAATTGACGTTACTGTTTTGTTTTAATTACCCGAAGTGTTTTTTTTTTTTTAATGTTACACGTTTAATCAAAAAAATAATTGGCAGATTAATCAAAAATGAAAATAATCGTTAGTTGCAGGCAAGTTATAATGCCGATCTGTCTATCTTCATTGTTTCTAGCTGATGAGTTCAATTGGCAAAACACGCCATGCTGCCACAAGCAGTCATCGATCTGTGGATGGGTCAGCCACTCTGGGCCCACCTGCCCTCTCTGACAGCGAAGATGATCCAGAGAAGGAGAACCAGTGCTCCAACGGCAACGATTACAGAAACAAGTCTTTGATCGAGTCCAGTGATGAAGACTTTGACCAATGTGAGGGAGTTAAATCTTATGAATTTGAATATTGTTGAATTATATGACTCTGTTTGAAAATGCAGGAATGTGTTCATTTGACCTTTTTTATTCATTAGTTCTTGTGGAAAGGGCAACACCGAAAACTAAACCTACCTCACTCAAACCATGGAGTTCTGCAAAGAAAAACAGGTATAAAAATGGAGTGCACTGAGTTGTTGATGTTTTCATGAAGTAACATCTTTGTGTGTTTCTGGTTTCAATTTGACCTCTCATTTGTCTCTTCAAAGTTTTGGTCAGGATAGTTCTAAAGCATTTTTGTTCTCCTCAGTTCCACCGTTCTTGTAAAGAGTTCGGACGATGACGACGGCTTTGAGACATGTAAGTGGCCTTTTTCTGCTGGGTACAGTTGTCTGCATCTGTAAACCATTGACGATAAATGAGCCAAATTCTAACATGAAGAAAAAAATGGTAATATTGTCGGCCTCATTTTTCTCTCACATACCCTAATTTTGCACATTGAAGTTCTGCAACGAGTGAAAACCCCTAATGTCAAGCCTAAGAAAATCTCAGAGAGTGGGAGTGAAGACAGGTACGTTTTTGATGTATTGTTTCCTGCAAATTCATTGTCAATGTCTGGAAAATGTTTTAAAAATGTTATATATTTTTTTTATTCTAAAGCCTCAAAAACTTCGTAGTGGATGACTTCTCATCAGATGATGACTTTATTGAGACAAAACCATCTTTTAAAGGTAACGTTGAAAGACCTTAGAAGTACTGATGTTCTATTATACGTATATAGTGTTGACGTTTTGTGTCCACTGTTTCACAGTGCCGAAGAAGAGCAATACTCCAGCAGCCCAGCATCCACTGAGGAGACCGCTGGCTCAATGCGACTCCCCAGTCTTTTTTAGTGACAGTGATGATGATGATGATGATGATATTGTGGTCAAGAGCACTTGGAGGATTCGTCACTCAAAACCTAAGCCCCCGCCAAAGGCTAACAAGTGTGATGACGAGGACAGCTCACCATCACTGCCTTTGCCTCCCGTCCCTTCTCCTTTTTCTCTTCGTCCCCACAAAACTCTAACATCAGTGGCCTCTCCTAAGCCCACTCTTTCAGGACCTTCGAAGCTGGATGAATCAGCCAGTTCTGAGGAGGAGTTCACATCCCTGCTGGAGAGACTGAAGAAGAAAAACAAGTTAACTGGCACTCCATTCTCACCTAAGCGCACCCACGGTACCTGTTTTTATTTGGATTGTCACATTTCAACTTTCTCTAGCTTTTGTTTTCATTTTAGTTGTGAGGCTGCTATCTATTGTTTGGATATTTTCTTAAATCTAGAATGCAATAAGGAGCCTCCTGGGTCAGCTCCTCCTCCTGTAAACAGACTCCCAAAACCAGTCTCTAAATCATTAAGCGAAACCCCTCTGCATGTGAAGACACCAGGAAAATCCACCATCTTGAAGCCCACAGTCAGTCAGACAGAGTCTAGACACGGCCCCACAAGCAGGTACATTTACTGGCCAGTGTGTATCTACAGACTTGAACGTCACTCCCTCAGTTTGTGTTCCATACACAGACATTTGTCAGAAGTTAACCCTGTTCTTTCCCTTCTAGGGTAGCATTGTGTAAGACCCCAGGGTGCTTCTTGCAGTCCTTATCAAACCCTGGATCCAGCTATAGCTGCAAATTTAAGCAGAACAAGGAAGAACTCACCAGTAGACTTTACCAGCTGTACAATACCAGTGTGTTTGACAGTAAGGTGATGAACCAACCAGTTTTTCCCTCCTTTCAGTCAAATATTTTAGAAAATGGAAATGTATAAATATTTGTGCGTTGTTTAATTGCTTCACTAACATATAGTGTATATTATTTTTCCTTGTCTGACATGACTTCTAGCTCCCCATCAATATGTCAGTGACTTGGAATAAGAAGATGCGGAAGACAGCCGGTTACTGTATCACGGGGCAGGAGCGAGGTGGAGGGAGCCGCTATGCTCGCATTGAACTGTCGGAGAAAGTCTGTGATTGTGCAGGTAATGCTTCAGTTAGTCTCGCTTTGCCAGACCCTCCTCCAAACCGCTGAAGGAGGGTCTGGATACTCCACATAGCATTTGGGGGTGGGAAGAAAACGTAGTCTGGTTTAATGGCATTTCTTTAAACCAATCAGAATCGTCATGGGCGGCGCTGAACTCCGCACAGAGCCGCTGTGAAATAGTCATGTGAGAGAAAACTCAGATTGGACACAGTGTAGCTAGCTGTCTCAGTTTACCCTGCAGAGATCTGAGGAGCAGTCAACAATAGTCCGCATTAATCCACCAAATTAAAAATTCCAACACAAAGAAAGCGGAAGGAAACGAAATACATGCATCTGGCGGAATTTTCTTGGTGCCGGAGCAATCCCGGAAGTGGAACGCCAAGGATATAGACTATGCTTCAGTAAGCCAGATGGACTAAAGTAACAAAGTGTGTCTGCTTGAAAGTCCCTGAATGTAAATATTGGCGTTTTTCCATTACATGGTACCTGCTCAACTCTCCTCGACTCTACTTGCTTTTTTTTGGTTTTCCATTATGATGAAAAGTCCCTGGTACCTGCCAACGGGTACTGTTTTTAGTACCATCTCCGTCGAGGTTCCAAGCGAGCTGAGCCGATACCAAAAGGTGACGTGAAAACCTGCAGACTGCTGACTGTTCGGAGAGAATCGTCACTAATCACTGCGTCATCATTGCTAGCGACAGACCGGGGTGTCCTCAACAAAACCGCCATTTTTAAATAGTTTAGCCAGCAGTGTTTGTTTTTGTTTTTTTTGCTGCCTCCAGCTTCTTTTGAAACAAAATAATTCTTCTGGCTGTGGCGACAGCCACGTGCCGAGAGTCAAAAACAACACACCTTCGACGTTCTGTGTGTGTGTCCCGTTAGGTCACGGCAGTTTCCTGCGGCGTCGCTATGACGACCAGCCACGCTCGCCTCAGGCGTGAGGTGGTACTAAATCTGCAATGGAAAATGGAGGACAGGGCACCGCGGTCGAGTCGAGCAGGTGTATGTAATGGAAAAACGCCATATGTGACGTCATCTGTCATGCACAGCAAGATCATGATGTCAGTTTATAATAGATTGAACCTCTTCATCACATTCTTGTTATTTCACCCTCACAGATCGTCTCAGGGACACACTGATTCATGAGATGTGTCACGCTGCAACCTGGTTGATTAACGGTGTAAGGGACGGGCACGGGAACTTCTGGAAGCTGTACGCTCGCAAGTCCACACTGGCGCATCCTGAGCTGCCCATGGTCACTCGCTGCCACAGCTACGACATCAAGTACAAATTCCAGTACCAATGCACCCGCTGCAAGAACACGTACGTCTGACTGATTTCATATCGTTCTTTATTTCCTTTATTACCTTGCATTTCCAGAGTTATTTTTTAATTTCCCAATACTTTTATCATGATTCTTCACAGGATCGGGCGTCATTCCAAGTCACTGGACACGCAAAAGTTTGTGTGTGCCATCTGCACAGGACAGCTTGTCTTACTGATGCCTGCCAAGCCGCGTGCTCCCACTCCTTTTGCCAACTTTGTCAAAGAGAATTTTGGGACTGTACGACAGGAGCTAGCAGGACAAAGCCATGGGGAAGTGATGCGTAAACTTAGTGCAGACTTTGCCTCCAAGACTAAACTAAGTCAAAGCTGAGATCTTGATGCTCGCTGTACTCAGTCATGGGCTGAGCTGCACAACCACAGGAGACATGTTGAAATACCTCAGTCAACTAGACTTGTATTAGTAAGCAGCTGTGTTTATTTTTGTAATATTTTTTTAGGCATTATATGTTTTATTTAGATAGTGACAGAGATGAAAGGGGAGAGACCTGCAGCGAAGAGCCCTGGGATGGATTCGAACCCGGCCGCTGCGGTCATTGTGATCTTTAATATTAAATGTAATTTCTGTATTTATCTGTATGTGTTTATAGACTGGATCTGCTGGAACTCAAAGAAACTGAGCCTAAACATTAAGTTCACATCCCTGAGTGTGACAGTGTGCACTGTTTGGTATGTGTGTAAATGAGGTGGTGTCAAACAATAAAATTCATACCACCTGTTATCCCTGGCATCTAAAGAATTGGTATTGTACGGTACATGTATGATTAACTCTGTTTTTTTAATATCTGACTGGTTTTATCTTATGAGCTCTATAAATAAAGTTTAAATGTGTGACTCGACATTAAATGACCACTTGACATCTTTATGACATTTTAATTGCGTTATTTCAATAGTTTTTATATGGTTGGCACAAAAAAAGGAAGTTATACAAAATGTTATTAATCCAATTGGTTTTACATGGTTCATACTTGCATGTAGTAAACTAATCTGCTTCAATTACATACCTTAACTCTGGTACATGGATGTCTTATGAAGTATCTTTCTAAATAGTTTACAGAAATATGGTAAGCTGTGTGGGTGAGGAGGGGATGGCGTTATGTTTTCCATGACTGTTCCTCTGCTATCAGTCAAATATTGACCGGTAGAATACAATTCTGTACAAATGTATTAATATTGTCCTGACTTTTGTAGAAGTAAGCATATGTAATCCTGATAACAAACACTAGCGGTTGACACACTGTCCACAGAGAGGTTTTAGGCCTGAGATCTGAAGTGTAGCTGAGTAAATGGACCGCCTTTAACGCTGGCACATATCAGTCGCAATCAGCCATTAGAATGAAACTGACTTCTGACTATGTGTCTGCTTTACCATGTCACATTGGAGATGCTCTAGAGCAGAGATCTTCAACAGGGGTCCTCAGAGTTGATGCAGGGGGGCCACCAAATTACTGATCGATGGTTTAAAAAGAAAATATGTCTGAAAGTATACATTAACGTGAATTCAACATATGAGTAAAGATAAATCTTTTTTTGAATGTACATAACATTGATGATAGGCTTACTAGCCTAATAGGTAAGGCAGCCATCCACAGATAGAGTTAAGCTTAAAGGTGCTCTAAGCGATGTTGGGTGATGTCACTTCTTGTTGACGTTCAAAGTATTGTCAAACAAAACAGAGGCTAGCTCGCCCCTCCCTCCTCCTCATCCCGTCCCCTCTGCCTCCCTTCCGCGCACTAACCCCCCAAATCCTTCTTGTTGGTTATTGGCTGGAACGCTGTTTGTTATGTTTCGTGGTGCAGCTTGGCGCAGTTTGTTTTTGTTGCCGTTTGTGGAGCCTGGGCTGTCTACAGAGACTGCGTTTTTTTTACAGTGTGTTCAGGGGACAGGCAGCTAGCAGATAGTGAGGAGATGTTTGCTGTATGTGACAAAAAATGTTGTAGCCTAAAAAATGTGTGACATCGCTTAGAGCACCTTTAAGGATTCACTGTGCCACATTTCAACATTAAAACATGATGTATAACTATATGAAGATGCCAACAATTTTTATTTTAAAAACTTGGTATTGTACGCACCATAAAACGGTATGTGTAAAGGCTTTAGGCCACCCTCCATGTTAATGTAGGCCCAGTTTAATATGCAACTACAATATATGTAGTAGGGGCTCCCTGCTCAGTTTCTTTTTCAATGTTGAAGACCCCTGCTCAAGAGAGAAGAGCACCTTTGAAACAGATGTAAGGGTGAGTGTATTACATTTTTTTCCCCCTATTTTAGATGAGGTACAAATGATTTTAGTTGGCTTTTAAGATCCGTGGATGCCTCTTATGTGTATTTTATTTTTTATGTTTTTAACAAGGATATCTGGAAGGCAGATCAGAGGGAGCTTTATGTCATGGATATCCACTGCAATGTGACATCACTACAGGCCCAGACACAGATGAACTCCACCATCTACCACCTGGTTAAGATGGTCAGCATGTGTGTGTGAGCTGCACCTTGAACACAGCGCTCAGTGTTCCGTTACTCCTGGTCATCATGTGCTCCCCGTCCCTTCTCAGACACACTCGCTTCCTGCTCCTCACACACCTCTTGTGTGACAACATCTAGGTATGTCTTCTCTTTTTGACTTTGGACCTTTCCAGTACACCTTTTGTTAACAACTGAGATGATGATAATATGCCCTTTGACCTAAATGATCTCCGTTATTGCCATTTCAGCAGCTGCTCTGGACAATCAAAGCAGTTCTCTTAAGAGAAGGTATACCTGTGACCCAGTGTGTAATCATCAAGGTGCTCTAAGCGGTGCTAACCAGGCCTGCTCATTGGTTTGTAAAACATTGATTATATTTATGCAATAGATTCATATTTGTTTTAGTCACACTGAGCTATGATTTATACACCAGTTTGACAGTTATAGTAGACATTACATGTCATTTAGCTGACGCTTTTATCTAAAGCGACTTACAATTGCTATATATGTCAGAGGTCACACACCTCTGGAGTTAAGTGTCTTGCTCAGGAACACATTGGTTGATGTATCGCAGTGGGAATCGAACCCAGATCTCCCACACCAAAGGCATGTGTCATATCCACTGCGCCATCACCACACCACCACCACTAAATAAAGACCACTTGGAAAGGGCAACTTCCTGCTCTTTTGGACATGGATCAGCATCACTCAGGTTTAAAGAATAGGATCTCACATGCCCATAGGCCATAAGTACTTAATAATAGTTATTGGTCACTGTAATTGTTCGACCGTATTGGCCAAGAAAATAGCCCTTCCTAATACGGTTCCAACGTACTGTAAGTAAATAACTTCTTCAGTTAAACAAAAGCTAATATGAGTTATATATATATGACTTAGACACATTCTACTCTCTGCCGACAGCCTGCCTGCTCTGAATTACCTCATTATGAAAACTGCACTTCTAAAATATTGACATGGCAGGTAACTACATCCACTTTATGTCTTCACTTTGTTTGCGCAGGTTGACCTCTTCCTGAGCACCGCTCTGGCTGTGGACTGCTTTGTAGCTGTCAAGTGGCCCCTGCACTATGAATTCTTGATGTGTCCTCAATGGAAGAGAGTGACTGTTGCAGCCATATGGACCTTATCAGCTGTGCTCAGCAGTGTGGCTTTGGGTATCAGCCTCAGCACCGTCCAGGTCAATTTTACCCTCCCCCGCTGTCAACCTCTCATCCTTACACCCTGCCTGTCAGGGACATCGGCTCCAGTGCTTTACTGCACTGTGGGAACTGCTGTGGTGGTGCCTCTCTGCTCTCTGACCATCCTGGGATGCTTCTGCCTGCTCTGCTGGGAGATGCGTGTAGGATCGCTCTGCACCAAGACAGCATGTGTGACCCTGACCCTCCAGGCAGCTCAGACCATCCTCTTTTCTGTTCCTTTGGTCATGGAAAGCTACCTGATCCCTGGCTGCCTGCACAGTGATGCTCTTGATACAGCAGCCACCATCATCTAAAACCTGGGGGTGTCACTCATCCCTCTGGTTTATGGCTACCGCTCACAGGAGCTGCAGCAAAGGATACGACAGGCTGCACACGGGAACAAAGTCAACAACGAAAGTTAGTCGTTTGAAGTGCTGCTATTTATAAAACATAACAGTTTTGCCTGTGCTGCCTGAATGAGAAGAGCAGTATCGTCCTGTTCAGCACAGCAGCTTTTCCACATATCTTGCACTACACTTATATTTGATTGTTTGAAATAGTAAGGTTGGAGAGCTAGGCTGTGGTAAGGTAGCAGCATCTTCCTGTAAACCATTTATTTATTAGCAGCAGCAGTAGAATAATAAATGTGAGTAAAAAACAAACAAATTAACGGAGTCAAGCTGTTCAAACACTGATAACTGCTGGATCAGTGAGGGATGCTAATAATGAAAAATAAAAGACAAAATACACTGATTTAAGATATTTAATTTGTACCTCAAACATTCATTAAAGTTACTATCTATCATACAAAATGCCAAGAATACAGAGTATTTTGTATATTATAGAGTAGTTACACAACAGAGGGATAAATACTTGATGCTACAAGAAAAACACATACACAATCACATTTTAAAGATAGTGGGATCATCCCTTTTAAGAGGCACTGGCACAAATCCACAGGCAGCACTGAGGTGAGACAGCGCTCGCCCAATCATCAGCGGTTACAAGATCCAAAACATGAAAGTGTCAACCAAACAATCTACAGATGGATGAAACTTAATGCACAAACAATTACTAATCAAAGCACTGGAATGTACTGTTTGTCACCGTATTGACGTAGGCACTGAGAATTTCTTGACAATTAATAACCAATATAATAGTATTATCAATGTACTCTTCATAAAAGTATGCAGCATTCCAAACAAGAAAGAGAGTATTCTCTTACTGTGTTTGGCAAATGTAATGTAGATTATTATGTAAAGGATAATTGGCATTTGACCACACATATTTAACAACTTCCATCCAGTGTAGTAAGTGGAAATGTATGGCGCGACACAATAATAAGGGAAGGGAAGGAAGATATATAAGCAGCATTATATGTGAAACCACCACTGGTCCCCTCGACCCTCATCACCGACTTCCTTCAGTAGAGGCAGGTTTTCTTCATAATGCGCAGGAACTCCTGCTGGTTCACTTCTCCGTCTCCATCCCTGTCTGCTTCATCTATCATTTCCTTCACAGACACAATAAAAAGAGGAGATGAAAAGAGGAATGGAGGAAGCAAAGTTTCATCAAGTATCAAGCTAGTTTGATAGCATTCATAAGCAAATGTTCCGTTGCCATGACTGAGCCATTGGCTTGGAAACACAACCGGCCTGTAAGTTACAGTAGTCTGCTGTAAGTGTTACTCATATCTGAATGCTGTTTTATTCCACGTTGATGGGCTTTATACCTGCAGCTCTTCATCTGTGAGGTTCTCTCCCAGTTCTTTGGCTACTCTCTTCAGATTCTTGAACGAGATCTTGCCCGTCTCGTCATCATCAAACAGGCGGAAAGCTTTCAGGATCTCCTCTTTGGAGTCCTTCTCGGCCTAAAATCAGAGAAGATGGAGAGTAGTTTCACCAAAAACTACAATTCTGCAGGAGGTATGTCGTTGTCGAAGAACAACCACATCCTAAACTCAAAGAAATGTGGCCAGTTTGGCTGTGTGCCGAAGAAAAGCAATACCAGTATAGTCAATGGTAATCTAAATAGGGCTGATAGCGTAAAGTTAAGGTTGTGGACTCTAATACACAAACTGCAATCTGTAGGATAAAACCGGTGACTCAGTTTAAAACTAAAGAGAATTTGATGGTTGAGAATGCATATATAATATATTTCTTGACACAGATACCTACCATTTTCTGTGTCATGACAGAGAGGAAGTCAGCGAAGGAGATTTTCCCTGTGCCGTCCTTATCCACGTCACCAATCATCTTCTTGATCTCCTCTTTCTTTGGTTCAAACCCCAGAGCTCTCATTGCAACCTGGCACAGTGTGAGAGAAAAGGTGTGAGAGTGATGCACACATAGAAAACTCTCCCTTCCCTCATACATGTGTGATTGTGATCAGCGTCCGGGCACTGTTACCTTGAGCTCCTTGACATCGATGAATCCAGATCCATCGGTGTCAAACAGCTCAAAAGCCTCCCTGATCTCCTGCTTCTGCTCCTCGGTCAGCTCTGGTTTGGGAGTCGTCTTCTTGCGAGGAGGTGGCACAGGACCCTGCAGGGATGGTCTCTTGGCACTGGTCGCCTGGTGGGGAAAGCAAGAGGAGATGCAGAGGGGAAACACATCTTAATGACACAGGAGTCACCATGTCTATGATAACAGCAGAATGAGAGAGGTGTCTGAGTAGAAATCCGCTTTTCCCCAGACCTACAAAGGAAACATGTGATCATCCATCATTTGTGACTCAAATGCTACACACTAACACAGATTGGGTTATTATGAAACATTTTTACTCACCATTACTTGCTGTTTATTTGACTGACAAAAAGGAACTGCAAATCTAATCGAAAGGCAAGCTATGTTCTCCTCTGATGAAGCCTCCCTATCATTTATACTTTACATCAGTTGCTCGCATTTAGCGTTTAATTACCCTGAATGTAAGATAGTCTCTTTTCCTTCAAAACCTTCTATTTATTTCGCAGGAACGGCTGCTAAAATGTGCAGAAAATTACCGTTTCTTGCTAACAACACGCACAGGTTTTGCTGTCCAGGAGCTGCCGTCATGGAGCCCAGGCGTTTGATTTGTCCACCCTTTGTGCCAGCAGACAAGGCAATTATTGAATGGCCATTGAGGAATTAAAACAGGATACGGACAGCTACGAGTGGGAGTAAAAATCAAACGCACCCGTCGGGCAAAAAGATGATTGGTTGCTGAAGACCACGGGGCGTTTAGACACGATCAGAAATTACAGAGCTGTTCGAGACTGAAGTGAAACCGCCTTGGATTTCCCAATCGAAATATAAAACGCTGAAACACAATATGGAAAATGGGGATGTCTTTGTGTCATATTTACATGCAGATATATAATATTGCATAATACAAATGGTGCATTCGCTCGTGCTGCTTTGTGAAATTGCCTCAATACACCCTCTAGTGTCAGCAGACCTCAGATCAGAGCTTCTTCTATTGAAAAGAAGATTATAGTAATATAGAGAATAATAAGATAATCGGGAATAGCTAATGATAATTAAAAGGTGAAAATAATAATTGAATAGAATACATAGCTATGTCATAATATATATGAAACAATAAGATAATAATTGTATAATAGAGTTCGGATTGCCTATGTGCACCCAACACCAAATATTATTATTGTAATGGTCAACAGTACAGCATGCACAGTGACACAGGTATGGCTACTCACATCACCTCAAAAGATAAACTCAAACTTCTTTTTATATAGCTGTTTTTTTTACTTTTGCTATTATCCTTTTTTTTTTTCATTGTGGTATCTTTTTTCTTTTATTCCTTCATTCATGCTGTACTTCCATTTAGATCATTTTAGGCTATAATGCAGAAATCAACTGGTTATATGTACATTGTTGTTTTTTTTTGTTTTTTTTGAACAATCTGTTTATTGGATTTTACATAGTTATAAAACAAACAGGCAAATAATACTGTTCCATACAATAGTAATTGCAGATGTAAATTCAACACATCACAGGACAGATACCATACCCCCAACCCCCCCTCCCACCGGCATCTAGCCCCAACAGATGGGGACATATAGTTGAAAAGTAAAAAAGAAAAAAAAAGAAATGATGGGTTAATAGAGGAAGAGAGCACAAGGATAAATAAATAAACAGGTAAATAAAATAGAAAAGAATAGATAAAAGAAATAATACTAAAAATAAATAAAATAAACTAATAGAGAAATAGGATAAAAAAAAAAAAAAAAAAACACCATCTAAGTTGGCAGATCATAAATATATATACATACATTGGTTTAATCTGTCTCTTTTTCTTCATGTTCTTCATGTTTACTAAAAAAATACTAAAACAAAAAAACAGGAGAAGAGAAAACGTTTATGGAAACCTACTTAAAACAAGTTTCACACATAGACTGTCAAAAATCATAGACTGTATATAGGTAAAAATAAGGTTTCACATTTCCTCTCTGGATCATTGGTCGGACGTTATGGAGAATCTTTGGTGTGACCAGTGACTGTAAAAAGAGGATCTGACGCATTCCAGGCGGGGCGTGGTCTTTCTGTTTGTGGTCTACGATTGGTTTAAATTGTGGCGTTCTTTGACGTATATTTTACACCATTGGCTATTATCTAACGTCACCTTTGTGCTGAGCTTTAGCTCGACCAATCAGAGAGCACTTCTCACTCAGCAGATTCAGACAGTTCGATTAGTTGCACGCGCTGACTGCAGGTAAATAGTAGGCTACAGTATTGCGTATTTCTTACGTTAAAAGTTGTCACATGCCCTGCGTATTAAATAGTTAGGAACACTCTTCGTGACTGACTATTCCACCTGTAAAGGATTTTTTTGCACAACAGTGCCTGATACTCTCGCTTACCTCTTGGTCACTTTTTACTCATTATGGCCACGCGCGTTCGACCGGTGAGTTTATAGTGCAAATCTGCTTTAACTTTTCACGAAACTAGTGCTGTTTAATTTGCTTGACATGTATCAATAATCGCTTTCTGCTGTGTCATACAGAGTAATAAACGGTGTGCAGTCATCGGGGGGTCTGGTTTTCTGGGCAGACACTTGGTGGAGAAGCTGTTGGATCGAGGCTACTCTGTTTCTGTGTTTGACATCCGTCAGAGCTACGAGCTGTCTGGTGTCACCTTCCACCAGGGAGACCTCTGCGACAAACAGGTGAGACTATGACTACTCCTCTCAGTCTGGACCAGACCTGCATGTAGGCTATGTTTAATAACCAGGCCTACACATTGAAAGGAGTAGATCTCAGCTTTGTAATGATAGTCTGCTTTGCCAGGACAATGTTCAAATAGAGTATCAAGGTTTTAGACCTGAAATTCTTGCTGTTGACTTGAAGTTTGCCAATGAACTCTTGAGACTTGCCCCCCAAAAAACTTTAAAACATATCTCTGACCTGGACCAATGACTCTTCTGGTGCAATTGTCAATAGCTGTCACTGAGGTGTCTGTTTCACTCTGATCCAGGCTCTGCTGCCAGCTATGAAGGATGTGTCCCTGGTCTTCCACTGTGCCTCCCCAGCCCCTGCCAGCGATGACCGCAGGCTATTTGAGAGGGTCAACATTCAGGGCACACGCACCGTCATTCAGGCTTGCATCGAGGCTGGAGTACAGGTTAGGCAGCCAAGGGATGAGAAGCTGGGCTTTTCTTTTTTGTTTATGCCAACAATTTACTGTTCAAGGATGAAAGATGCCATTGAAGGGGTGTAACTGTTTGATTTTTGCCAGAAACTGGTCCTGACAAGCAGTGCCAGTGTGGTGTTTGAAGGGACAGACATTAAGAATGGGAGAGAGGATCTACCATACGCCAAGAAGCCCATCGACTATTACACAGAGACCAAGATTGAGCAAGAAAAGGTAGGAATGTAGTATTTTTTAGTATTGGTCTACCAGTGTAGCCCAGTTGGTGCTATTTCCTTGAAAAACAAGATTGTTTGGTTCATTTCTTCGTAGAGTTTGCATGTTTTCACCACTTTGGTACTTGTGTCCTTCCTCAAGCCCAAGGAATGAAAAAGAAAGAAGAGAAGGAACGATTCCTTGCTCAAATCAAAGGCAGTTTGAAATGGAGGCTATAATAGCAAATAGCTTTGATTTAGGTGTCTGTGTTATGGCCTGTGATATACTAAATCCAGTGGATGCTAGCCCATGTTCCTCCTCCTCCTGATGTGAAAAGATAAAAGTGATTTCATTAATCAATGATTTAATCGTTTTTGGAATTTCCTCCTTCCTCATGATCAGTATCACATTTTATTTGTCTACACTTGATCAGCATCATACAACGACATAATATCATATTCAGCAGTAGTGAGTACTTTTTTTCCAAGACTTCCTCCGTTGTTTGCATGTCATCTGCTCCTTGCCCTTAACAATCGGTCCTACATCCACGAGAGAGAAGAGAGCAAATGATCATAGTGTTTTTGCGGTAAGCAGAGTTGAATATTTCATACTGTCTTTGTGTTTTAGCTGGTCCTCGAGGCCTGTGACAAGGAGAAGGGTTTCCTCACAGTTGCCATCCGGCCTCATGGCATCTTTGGCCCTCGGGACCCACAGCTGGTTCCTATCCTAGTGGACACGGCTCGCAGGGGCAAGATGAAGTTCATCATTGGGTAAGCCATAGGGGTTTAACCATTTATGCCAATCCAACTAGTTAAACTACTTCTAGACATAGAATGAATGGCTCTTGTTTTAGCAATAATCACTGTAAAAATAGTTAAAAATACAAATATGTATCAGTTATAGAGGTTCATGTTTGTAACCTAAAATTAGTCGCCGCATTTAATAAATAAGAATGGTAGAGAAAAAGAATGACAAGGAGACGGTTAGTGCTCTCCCAGACCTGAACTCTAATGTGCGGGCTCAATTTGGCTTCCTAAGTATAAATGCACAGCTTGTGAAAGCCCGTGCAATGTGTAAACTTACTGAATAATGAATACGCTTCTAAAATCATTAAATCTCCATGTATCACACTGTCGTCAAAAATACTGAATTCTGAAATTGTATTATCTCTAAAACCCACTTAAGCTAGGTTTATGGTAGCCGCGGGGTTCCCGGTGCGAGGGGCGCGCGCTATAAAATGACGTCACCGTGGCTGTGCGAAGGCCTCGCAAGCTGTCGTGGCGCGTGGTTGTGCACCTCTGAATTTTTCTAACTACGCGCCCACTGTGCGCGCTGCGCTTTCAGTTCCACACGGTCGGCTGGGAAGAACAGGTTCATCTGTACATGTTATTATGTGTTTAGAGAGAGACACCACACTGGGAAAATAAGAAACATTTAGCTGGAGAGGGTGGAAAAACATGAGAGATCGTTTTATCAAAGCTAAGAAACGGCTTCATGTAAAGAGTGTTCTTCACAGTGTTGCAGACAGTCATTTCGATTTGGAGATAAACAACAGTCACGTTAATGATTTAGAGTAGATAAATGTAATGTTTCGCGGTACGTCGGTGTTTTAACATGGATGTGTTTACTACTGTTGCCAGGCAGCCTGCCTTTCCTTAACTTCCGGTTTCTTCTTCTCTACTACTTCTTGCTCATTCACAGATTATTTTGTCTGTACGCCCTCTGGTGTTTCGGAGAGTACTGCAACGAACAATGCATTGAGCATAAATGTCCCTGTGCGTGCTTGTAGGGCGTGCGCCATCTACGGCGCCCCACCCACGATGTCGAGCGCGAGTTTACCCGCACCTTTATACACCTACTTATTCACTCACTCACTCACTCACTCACTCACCGTCCTACTATCTACTCCCCTGACACATGAAAAGTGGAAATTAGTATTAAGGTATTAGCTTAGACCCATAGATTACTGTACCAGGGTGCTGAATTATTAAATGCGTTAATGCTTGTTTTTCAGATCCTTAGTGCTTATTGGTATATTTCTTTATTTAATTCTCTGTCTTTGCTTTCTGCAGTGATGGGACCAATCTGGTGGATTTCACCTTTGTGGAGAATGTAGTTTATGGCCACATCCTGGCTGCTGAACGCCTGAGGTCGGACTCCCCCATATGTGGAAAAGTGAGTAACAATAAAATCTAACACAGAGCCGGTTTAAAGGATGCTCTCTGTGAAATCATGTTGCTAGTCACACACGAACTTCAACAACTGAATTTCAAATGAATACTGTACATCTTAACTCTCCTACGCTTCACTTTCAGCCGTACCACATCACCAATGATGAGCCAGTTAGATTCTGGGACTTCATGTCTGAGGTGTTGGTGGGTCTGGGATATGCTGCTCCCCGCTACCACCTGCCCTACGCTCTTGTGTACGGACTGGCCCTGCTCCTCTGGCTGCTGGCCCTCATCCTGCGCCCTCTAGTGTCCTTTAAACCCACCTTTACACCAATGAGAGTGGCTCTGGCTGGAACCCACCACTACTACAGCTGTGACCGCGCCAAGCAGGACCTGGGCTACAAACCCGTAGTCAGTCTGAAGGATGGGATAGCACGCACAGTGCAGAGCTACCCTCACCTCAGACAAGGGGCTTGATGGTAGAATGGAGGTAAAGGCTGCTGAGAGACATGTACAAGGACGTACAGTTACACTCACTGAGAATAAGGTGATTAGATCACCCTGAATGGACAATTCAAAATGAGGGAACAGACTTTATCTTTATTCAGACCTCACGATGTGTACCATTTGTGTGCCTTTTCAACGGTTATGTACCATTTATACCAGCAGATGGTAGCAAACGATTCTAGTTTTGGTCAACACACTGCAGTCTGGTCTTTCCAAAGTTTTACAGCACTTAGTAAACCGTAAACCACTGCTTATGGCAACATAAATATACTGATCTTACACTGTGAAAACTGTAAAGACTTACAAATATTCTTGTTCCATGTCCACCTGTGTGCTGTACAACTGTTGAGATGCTGCTGTTGAATGCCTTAATGTATTCCACTAAACCATGATTCTCCTGATACAACTTGCATGAAAATTATTGTTTAAAAGGATGACTGGCATTACATTACATGGCCAAACGTATGTGGACAGGGATGTGTATTTTTGAGCTGGAGCGGTTTTATTTAGTTTGGGATAAGCTCCTTGGAACAAAGTAAGCAGCATTCAAAGATACTTTAGATACTACTGGGCCTTTCTTGTTTCAACAGAACCAAACCCCTGTGCTCAATGCCACTGTGTGGAAATGTGGAAAGCCTTCCTAGAAGAATGGAGGCGGCAATATATAGCAGCATATTACTTTCTATAGTTCAGAGCATAGGTTCACTCTTTTTCAAGTCTGTCCTAAGACAATACATACCCATATGCACAATAAAACATGTTTTGGTTCCAGTGATTGTTTTTCCTGTCCATACTGGCCTTGAAAGCATCCCCTCCTAATGCGATTCCAATGCAAGAATTTGGGGATAAAAAATGCATTTCAAAGTTCAGCCAAGGCCAATATGAGGCTTTAGCAGACTGATATAGACAAATCAATGGATCAAACCTACTGTGGATTTTTCACTAAACACACTTATCGCACTTGAAACTTTAAAACTTCCTGATTGATATAACAAAATCAGACTGCTAAGGTCTCATATTAGCTTAAGCTGAACGTAATGAATTTTACACAGAACAAGGGCTATCTCTTAGTATTGGAATTGCATTAGGAAGGGATTGCTTCATGGCATATATGGACAGGAGGAATGATCATTTCAATGCATATATGGGACTAATGTGTCTCCACATACTTTTGGCCATTTAGTGTATTTCCACATTCTGTATACGTGATTCACAAACATTCACATGTTCCAAGCACTTTGTACCTCTGGTATCTCTGGTATGTGTTTCTACAAGTTACGCAAACTGTTAAAATAATATTCAATGATGTCAAATACAATAATGGGATGGGCAATGAAAATGCATCCTAAACTATTGTAATCCATGTGTAGTTCTGTCATTTTAATGATGACAAAGTTATATAACTGAGGAACTTGTAAACACAATAGGGCCTAATTTTCTCAGTATTTGTGTCGTATTAATTAGCTCCTACAAAGATTTTGCCTTTTCTAGGTGAAGCATTTTTGTCATTCCGTGTCTTGGCGTGGTGACAACAAGGTGGAGGTTAAGTTCAGATACTTTGCATTCTCATTTTAATTCTGTGCCAGCAGCACCTTAATGATTCACTGCTCGAGTCAGCATCACCGGGCAAGGCCGTTTGACTGGTTTCTTGTTCACAGTGAGAGGGATCCAGGTAGATAATAGACTTGAGTGTCTTCACTTGCCAGTGTGCTCACCACAGTGAAACTTAGCTCTCTCAGACTTGTTAATTTCCTCTCCACCCCCTCTCTCTGAGATGTTGCGAAATCAATTCACGCCCTGATTCCAATTTGAAAAGAATTTGTTAAATGCATGCACAGCATGCATGAGATTGCTCTTTGTACTAAAACAATGGTCGGCTGACCTCCATGTTGTGTTTTCAAAGAGTGCATACTGTGGCCAGTCGCACAGAACGTGCTTTTTGTTGCAATTTGTTGAAGAAATTGTTGGACAATTGCCTGAGCATAGACTTTTTTTTCTTGGTTTCACTTATACAAACACAGACACAGTCGCTCACATTGATCAAACATTTTGTTTGTAATAGGTTTTGGCTGCCTTTATACCTAGATTATGTACTGCTAAAGGTGAAACTAAGTCATCATTGACTTGTACAAGACTCTGATTATGTAATACATTTGATCTACAAGGTGGTGGATTCACTTTTCTATGTACAAAAACAAATGAAAGTACTCTCTTTCAAATATAAAATTAGAATTCAATTAATTCCGAACAGTATTGTTTGCCTGTTTGTTTTATAACTATGTAGAATCCAATAAACAGATTGTTAAAAAAAAAAAAAAAAAAGAATTCAATTAATTCCAAATGAGATCGGCTTTTATATTATTTTTTTATTGACGTGTGGGCCACTGTTTCTGTTTGTTATCTCAGTTCAGTTGTGTGTATTGTTCTTGATCTCATTTTAATGATGCGTGTGCGTCCTGGGTTTTCCTATCCAGTGAGCATGAGAGGAGTGTTCCCACAGGAGGTGTTGCTGCGAGACGATTCCTTTATGTTTGCCGTGCTGTGCACCTTGTCGTCGCCCTCTTCCCTTTTCCTTGCTGGTTCTCAAAATTCATTGTCAGCCACCTGTACGACAGGTATGTGCTTGCCAACTCCCATGAATACAGCGCAGGTGTAGAAAACAAAAATGAGTTCTTAGCAACCACTATTATTCACACACACACACACACACACACACACACACACACAAATAGATAAGCACCTACTGCTCCACCCCACATCAACCTTCCTTGACTGGCTGAGCTTGTTAGTGGTCACGCCCGTACCTGTTGACTAGCACAGGGACTAAGACACCTGTCAGACAGAGAAATACTTTTCCTCTGCTCACACTGACGGACACACTGATCGCAAACTCGATAAAACTGGGTGGACGTTTCTCTGCTGGATATAAAGTAAAAGTAGGTAGGTACTCTAGCTGCCAGGTGTATTATTCACAACATCATTTAAAGTATCTGGGTAGATTCTGTATTTAGAGCTTCAGTAATCAGCAGCTGTAAGAACAGAAAACATAGAAGTAATCAATCATGCAACATAAACTGTTTGTTGAAAGTGTTATCTGGTGATTGTCAGTGTTTGCCCTCTCATTTTTCTGGGTGTTTCCCTGTCATGATTGCTTGTCAGTAGAGAGAGTCTGTCCTGCTCGCTGCTTGCCTTAAACGCTATTGCTCTTCATCAATCATTTATCCTGTGTGGACGGTTGTGCTAAACCTAGGATAAATATGCTATGTGAGCCCTCGATGTATTTGTTCTGTCACCAATATTGATGCCAATATCCTCAAGGGATATTGTGGCGACAGGCTTTAGAAGGAGTGAACTCACAGCCCTAGGAGTTTTATTTTATATTTGCATCCTGAATTTGGCTCTACAATTTTGCATACAATTTAGTCTGATTCAGATTAGGGAACACTCTGTATTTGCCTTTTCTTCTTCACTTCCCAGGGGAAGTGGGTTTCCCCTCTGAGCAGATCAGTTTTGACTGTAAATAACTGAGGGGTCAACTCATTTGGAAATGTGTGAAAGGAAGCAATATTTACCCAATCACACAAATCATTCTGTGTGACTATATTTTGTATCCAAACACAAAAGATCATATATGTGTATGTGTGTGAGTCCATTCATATTTAGGCAACAGTTTGGAAAAGTGGTAGGACAGGATCATCTACATGTCTAAAGGATAAGACTGAGGAATGCTTTACAGAGCACATGTTCTTCATTGGGAGGGAACATAGCGTGCGAAGGGCAATTTTGAAACTAGACTGTCTTAATAAATTGCAATTTACTTCAAATTGTACAATTTTGTTTAACACGATCTCTGTCTCGATGTGGTTCCAAAATTATTTTTCAGGTGGCCTGTCAAGATAACAGAACAAAGACAAGATAGAAACATCTAGAACAAGCATGTCAAAAGGTGAGTAGGATGACTGATGTGATCTGAATGTGAGACACAGTGTTTCCTTAAATAAAAGCAGAGTGCATCCGAGGGCGTGTCTCTGCGCCAGGCTGATGACTTTGTAAATTCTGATCTTCTGTCATTGCCTCGATTTTAATTCAAAATACAAGTTGGTGGTTGATTATGTGGCGTGTGTCGGCCCAAAGGGAACTGAATATCATGCATCAAGCAGACTAGGATTAAGATTTCATTATGATGCAGCCTACACAGTGTGTATAATATCTGATATATCAGATGGTGTGTTGGTAATATGACATGCACGTGTTTGTGTCTCAGAAGGGGGAAAAGCATCCGTGTTCCGTACCACCAAAGTGCGGACCAGGCTGAGGGATGACAGCAGCTGGATGCAGCAGCGCCAAGAAGCGCAGGCTCAAACCGAAGAAGAGAAACCATGGTAAGGCACATGTTTAAATAGGGTTCTGTCCATTTTATCCATCGCTCAGTCACTTGAATAGACAACACCAAGTTCCTGTGAATCCATGCAGGTTAGCAGAAGTAAGGGCCAGACGTTTGAATGGAGACACTGTTGAGACCAGTCCAGTGTCGTCACCGACAACATCCACTTCGCCACCCACCAAGTCTGACGGCGAAAGGTAAACATCTGGTTTCTGATGTCACGGAGTTATCTATCGATTATTTGGAAACTTCCCACAAAACATGATTGTGCTGATAATGGCTCTCTGTTTTAAATTTAGATCACCAACACCAGGGTTCCTGATCAGGTGAGACTAGCACTTGCACATTAGGTATCCAAGCAGATGAAGGGATATCTGAGCACTGAAAAATGGCTTTTTGTAATTGAAGAAAAAGAATGAATTTACTTAAGCTTTTTGTTTTTCTTTCAGAGGCGTTTTCACTAAACTAGACAAGCCTGCTCCACCCGTAACAACTAACGGCGTTAGGTAAGAGCTTCTCTTATTTGAAGAAGCAGATATAGTGTGACTTGACATTCCTACATTAATGTGATCTGTTTTTTTTCACAGTGTTACGACGACACAATTCACCAAAAAACCTTCAGAGAGCTACAAGAAAATGTGAGCATGCACACACATCAGATTCCCAGTTGACCGCTGGCAGCGGAGTGAGAATGTATTTTCATGAGCTGTGTGTGTTTGCGCTTCTGTTCCTTAGAGCGCCGCACACTGTGAGGCCCACTCAAGAGAAGCAGGAGGACCAGCTTAGCAATGAGGAGCTGCAGAAACGGTAAGAATCTCCTCATGCAAAAGAACGCCATCCTATTTGAACTCTCTTTGAACGCCCTTGAAAAAAGAGATTGCATTAACATCCTAAAAACTCATTTCGTAGGACGGAGGCAGCCAGCAATGTACTGAAGAAATCTGCAATCAGGCAACGGTCTTTTGTGCTCTCTGCTGCTAAGAAATTTGAGTATGTATGTCTTATGTCTCTCTCCTAATGATAATCATAACACTCAATCTGTATCTGGAATTCTTAAATCTATAGTGCAGTGCCCGTTCAAAACGTGCCTGTTCGGAATGAGACGATTGCTTGGCCTGTGTTATTGCTGCTTGCAGCTTTCTCGTGAACCACTCATTCAAACGACTACAAATTCGACACTGCACTTCTTTGGCTCCTGAGCAACACACCTGCACTGACATAGTTTAGTTTAGTTTGTGAGTTTATTTGATTAGGACAATGCACATTAATCAACATTTCTGTAACTGCGCCAGTGTTAGCCAGTCAGCTAATTTTCAACTGTAGTCCTAATTACCTAGTTGCGTCACATAGTCACGGCTACTTACAGTCAGAAACACCAGTGAAATATACTCTGGTTCACAGGAAATAAACACCAAGAGCAAACTTTACCATTAGGCAAGCTAGGCAACTGCCTGGGGCCCCGAGTTAAAAGGGCCCCAAACAGGTATACATTTATTATGATGATGATTATTAAGATTTAAAAAATATTAAATAGCCTATGTTACTATTTTAACTTATTGTACCCCAAAAAAACGTACAGAAGGCCCCCAAACTCCTAAAAAAACGGTATACTACTGACTTAAAGTGTACTTTTACTTCAGAGTAAAACATTGTACTACTTCATTTACCTGAAAGGTTGCTGGTTACGTTGCAGATTCAGATTTTACTCACAAAATACAACAACTAAAGTTGCTGCATCATTATTCATGAAACTGTCTAGGGTTGAAAACTCCACTTTGAACAGACGTGAAGTAAATTTAAGTACCTTGGGCTGATAATGCCTTTTTCACTCCTCACTTTAAGAAAACATTTGAATGCATGATTTGTACTGTATTAATAGTTATACTTCGCTCCTCGTTTTTGTTTTATTAACCTTGGCTTCAGTAGTTTGCATGGTTTACGTGCAGTTTAGTGTCCCAAATTCCACTATGGCCACGCCAAGACCCACCCTACAAAGCAGCTGGATTGGTTGGGGTTAGGCATTTCACCTCGAGTGGTTAAGGTTAGGATAGCTGATTGGTCAGGGGATAGGACCTGTACAAATGGGGTTACCTTACAGGGAATTTGGGACACTAAACTGCACGTAGGCTATACCAGTTTGCATTCTTAAGTTTCCTCTTAGCGAAATGCTCTGAGTGAATTTAAGTTGGATTTTTATTGTAAAGGGTAGAAATGGAAGAAGTGAAGCCAGCATTATGTGCTGCTGTTGTCACTATGGTAGTTAATAAAAGTGTGTTGGCTGTCTTGGGTCACATTGGTTGACATTACAGCGCCGCGGTGTTTTTGATTTATCACCCTCGTAGTTTGCACGCATTAGCTCGGAGGGCTATCTTGGCTTAGTTTACTTTATTAGATTCCTTACTATGATTCTGTTTACATCCGTACAACAGCATGCTGCGTGTGACGTCTCTTGCGCATGCAGGTCGGACATCCGGACTGAATCCTGACCTACTCACAGAGACTCCTGCCTTTTTTTAGTAGATAGATAAAAGAAGTGAGTTACATATTTAAAAAACTTGCGACACATTGAGAAATTGGGCTTTTGACTCACACGTGATTGTAAATGTTGAGCATTTAGGGAGGTATTTATGAAACTGTGTGTTGAAAAACCTCAGGTCTCAAGAAACGGCGTCTGACACCTCATTGGTCAACAGCAGTCCATCATTTGTGGCTAAAAGGTAAATGTTCCCTCTCACATCCCTCTAAAACAAAAGACAAACCTGCAAGTCCAATCAAAGACTCTGTCTGTCTGTTTCTGTGTGTGTGCACGCCCAACTCCACACATGCACTCATGTGTGTGTGCACGTGTGCTTGGCTACAAATGTGCAGGGTGGAGATTTCTGATGACGATGAGAGTGCTGCTACTCCAGCACCTGCCAGCACCACACCCCCCTCCCCTGTCGTCCCCGTCACATCTGCTGCCTCCGCGCCTGAGCCCAAAGCACAGAACATGTAAGTCCTGTGCCATGTTTCCAGCGCTACAAGTGCTTTCTGTTCCTTCAATTTCATTAATTTCTTGTGTGGTTTACAGAGTCGACACCAGTGTTAAGACAGCTGTTGATGCAACTATTAATAAGCCGGTGGCACCAAAGGTGGAGAAGGCCGCCCCAGAGCCTGTGAAGAAAGACCCCCCTCCAGTGTCTGTTGCAGTGAAAGACCCAGTTGAAGGCATGAAACCAGGGTGCACCAAGGTGGCCACTCCTCTCCCTGAACTCATCCAGGCAGTCTGTACTGAGCCAAAACCCAAGGATTCAGACATTTCTGGGCTGGTTGACACACCTCTGGTTAAACTCACCCCAGCATCACCAACTCCAATATCACTTACTCCAGCATCCCCTGCCCCGGCCTCAACCGTCCCACTTTCACCTGCCCCAGTGCCTGCTGTAACAGGGATCACAGTGAAGGCTGAACCAGAAATAGCACCAAAACTGTCTCCAGAGCCACGGTCAGTTTTCCACTAACCAAAATCAGTGCTGCCACATATTGTCACATATTATCAGTGGTGGAAAGTAAATAAGTACAGTACCTTTTAGGTGCTTGTACTGAGTATTACTATTATATGCCACTTTACACTTATACTCCACTACATTTTTAGGGGAAAATAGTGTTCTTTTTTTCTCCACTACATATATATTTCACAGCTTTATTTACTAGTTACATTACATACAAACATCAACTTTATATAATCTTTTACTTAAGTATTATCTTTTACTTAAGGATCTGAAAACTTTCTCCACCGCCTAGTGTTGACATCAGTAGGTCATATCTCTAACACTGTGACAAAGCACAGAACATGTAAGTCCTGTGCCATGTTTCCAGCGCAACAAGTGCTTTCGGTTCCTCCAATTTCATTAATTTCTTGTGTGGTTTACAGAGTCGACACCAGTGTTAAGACAGCTGTTGATGCAGCTATTAATAAGCCGGTGGCACCAAAGGTGGAGAAGGCCGTCCCAGAGCCTGTGAAGAAAGACCCCCCTCCAGTGTCTGTTGCAGTGAAAGACCCAGTTGAAGTCATGAAACCAGGGTGCACCAAGGTGGCCACTCCTCTCGCTGAACTCATCCAGGCAGTCTGTACTGAGCCAAAACCCAAGGATTCAGACGTTTCTGGGCTGGTTGACACACCTCTGGTTAAACTCACCCCAGCATCACCAACTCCAATATCACTTACTCCAGCATCCCCTGCCCCGGCCTCAACCGTCCCACTTTCACCTGCCCCAGTACCTCCTGTAACAGGGATCACAGTGAAGGCTGAACCAGAAATAGCACCAAAACTGTCTCCAGAGCCACGGTCAGTTTTCCACTAACCAAAATCAGTGCTGACACATATTGTCACATATTATCAGTGGTGGAAAGTAAATAAGTACAGTACCTTTTAGGTACTTGTAGAGTATTACTATTATATGCTAGTTTAAACTTATACTCCACTAGATTTTAAATATTGTTCTTTTTTTCTCCACTACATATATTTCACAGCTTTATACTAGTAACATTACATACAAACATCAACTTTATATAATCTTTAAAGTAAAGGATCTGAATACTTCCTCCACCGCCTAGTGTTGACATCAGTAGGTCATATCTCTTAACACTGATAAAGAGGCTCAAACATTATGTCTGCCCAGATATTGTTTTTTATAATAGACTGAATGAATATCATAATTCGTAAGCAAAGTTTTAAATGTGCCTTTATCTGGTTTTATTTGTGTGTGTTTGCTCTCATTCTTTTTTTAATGTGTGTGATCAAAAGCTGCTCTGGAATTGTCATGTGTTTGTTCTATTTTCACAGCTCCAATGTTGACACGCTCACCACCTTGTCCGATACTCTCATTTCTTTCGGCACAAGTTCAACCAGGTACTGGAAAAAAGATAAAAGCAGCAGAAACCAATATGAAAAAAAAGAAACAAAGATGATCATGTTTGTGCCTCCAGCATCAACAACCATCTGATAATATGAATGTGTTTCCTCTCCAGCTTTAAGGATGATGAGCCAGTGCTGGCAAAGAAAAAAGAAGGCTCAGCGGACAGTTGCACCACAAAGGACGGGTATAAAACGAACAACTTCCTCATTCATGTCATAGCAGAATTGGCAAAAAAAGAGATAATGGCTAACTGCCACTGTGTTTGCTTCAAAGTAATCACAAAATAACCCACATCTCAATTGCAGGTGTCTAAAATTAACTCACACAAGAGGGTGTCCCAAATTAAACTTGATTAAAATGGGGTACTTAAAAATGTAAAATAGAGATGTGTGTATACGCGCCAAAGCAGGTGCACTCATATTTGTTTTCTCTTCACTGTCTGCAGTGTTAAAAAGGAGCCAGCTCCAGAGCTCAGCAACTGTAAAGCAATGACAGATGATCTCCTGGCTCTCGCTGATGGGTTTGTTAAAAATACTGTATATTCTTGCTTTTTTTGCAATTACCTACTTTAAATTCTCTGAATGTTACCCACAAGGTGGCACTGTTGGACTTTTATCGACCCCCACCCCCCCTCTCCTCTACCTCAACTGGCCTTTTCTTGCTCTGAAATCTCCTCTGAATCCTAAATCCCCCTTTGTTCATCACCTTCTCTTCTTCCTCTCATCCTTCCGCCTCTGCAGTCCAGAGAAGACAGCCGAGCCTGTTCCCCCCAGCCCAGGACGGTGGAGTCAGGATCTGCTTGGCGGACTAGACAGGTATAGGTAGAGAGCTCTTTCCCACCCAAGCCCCATATACAGACGTTATGCAAAGAATTATCCTTTCATCAGTAGAAAATAAATAGCTCTGTTGTCTGTAGCAAGCAGAGGCATAACCTTAACTTAACTTGCCAGAGTTAGATATACAGTTTCAAAGGAGCTTGTGCACATACTCTGCTCTGTATTTGACTTTTGTGTTTGATGTCTTTAGTAAGTCAACCCCAGCAAAGACCAGCAGCAGCCTGGATCTCCTGGCTAATGACGTCATTCCAATCAAAACAGAGGCACGCAGGTGAGTAAGAGATAGCCTTGTGATGGCCCTCTGCTCCCCATCCCTCCTTCCTTGTGTACCATTAATTCTTATCCCTGCAGATGTAGGGGCAAAGCGTCCCTGCTCCCTGAAGTGTACGATTTTTAATAAACCCCATCCGCTTTAAGTTTGATCTATAAATCAGGGCTGCTCTACTTCCAGCATTCTATTTTAACCCCATGCACCGTGTTACAAAGTCGCAGATTCCTGAAGTGACTGATATATACTTTGAAAGAGAAAGCCACGTCTTATCTGCGGCGCGACTGGAAATAGAAGAGAATGTGCTGTACTGATTAGTATTGCGGCTTTGTTTTGTCTCTGCCAGCCTCAGCATGCAGCGAACGGAGAAACAGACAGTTGAGACAGCCAAAGAAACACAAAGGTATAAGGAGATGACAGGCTGTTCTTAAACAATTATCTATCTATGCAGAGCTGTTCATGCTAAGAAAAGCATTCTATCCAGATATGCCTTGTAATGATTTATACTAACTCTGCCTGTGTCTCTTTGCCCGTCAGCTCCACAGAGACAGTCACTATAACCACCAAAACTGTGATCATTACTGACAAAAGGTATGAGAACACACACACAGAAAAAAAAAAAGTCTGTTCTGTACTATATTCAGATGGTTTTCATGCTCGTTAAATAGTTCAGTGGGTTTCAGTCTTTTCTAATGGACTGGCATTGTAAATAGTGTATGAGAAGAAGCACACTTACCTTTACTTGCCCCCTTTACTCATCTCATCCCATCCCATCATGCCATTCATCCATACACAACCCTCCTTACTTTTATATCTTGCCTCCAAACAGCGAAGTGGACAGCGCAGATCCATGGAGTTCACATTTGAAGACCACAGTCACTGAATCAAGGTAGTGTATTTACTGCCACGTCACATATGAACTGGTGTTTTAAGATGTCTGTGTTAAAAGTCTCTGCAATATGTATGTAAATATGTTTTAAAAAATAGTTTGCTCAGCCGACACTGAGTGAAAAAAAAATAATAATTTGTTCAAAAAATAGGATTCAATTGTAAAATAGATTTTCACTCCAGTTAAATAGGCACATTAAGTTTAATGGGGTTGATAAAATGAATTGTTTAGAAAGAATTTCTTGTTAGTAAAATATGTGATTTCATCACATTAAGCATCTGTTTAGTTTTTAATAATTGGTATAGAATAAAATGGGGTTCATTTTAGGTGAAACCTGAAATACAGAGATTTTGCCATTCAGCAGCAGAATAGTCTTTGAATTTGTCAAAGACATCCAGATTCTGATTGTGATTGAGTTTGTCCCCGTTTCCTCTGTGTTTCTGTTTACCATTCAAACTGCATTCAATCTTTCCATTATGAGTCAATGTGATCAGAATTCCTCTGACACAAGATGGGCCATGCTGACAATTGAGAGTGAAATCAGTGTGAAATTGTTTTTCAGCTCAGCTGATCCGTTTGATCCATATCCGATAGGGACCACATCCTCTAACAGGTAATCATATTGGTTTGGTGCTGTGACTGTTTTCCAGCCAGTCAGATAGCATCTCAGCATGCATAATGCAGCAGTTTCTGATTATGAGCCACTTTTCTTCTAGCTCCTCTGACCTGCTCAAGCCTCTCGCTGATATTTCCATCAACAGGTACTGGAATGATAATGCAAATTTCCCTTTTTCTATATTGTAACCTCTATTTGTAGCACCGGTCCGATACTATCATGTTACTACATAATATCGTAGTGACTACAACTGCTTCGCTTTGTCGGTTATTGCAATACTTATTATTCATTCAAAATCAGCAGCTATCATACCACACACTGAGCACTGTGGCTACACCTTATTGATACACTGTTGATTTACATATTTTTTTTATTGTTATTTCCTCAGTGTGTCACCTACTTACA